>NC_136509.1:97316925-97396925 GCF_053919585.1 Euprymna scolopes
AAAAAAAAAGAAAAAGCGACTCGAATTACTTTCTTTGTTACTTTGACGAACTCTACATATTAAAGACAACGTAACACGTTTAGCAATCGCTAGGTGGATCGAATTAGTTAACGTTTTTATATAGGGGAAAAAACGATGATTCCATTTCCCCTTTCAAGGTACGATATGTAACTATGTAAATGTCAGTTTTCGATTGTTTCAGAAAGAGAAGAATCCAATTCTCCTGCTTGCACCTTTTACGATTTGTGGCAATTTTTTTAATGGAAATCACCCCAGACAAGACACGAAGCCACTTGATATAATGAGATAAAAAGAGAAATAAAAATACTACTTCAATGTAACAAAGTAACTAACAATTAGACGTATATATTCCTACCCAGGAAACAGCTA
The DNA here is from genome assembly GCF_053919585.1 of Euprymna scolopes. Lineage (NCBI taxonomy): Eukaryota > Metazoa > Mollusca > Cephalopoda > Sepiida > Sepiolidae > Euprymna > Euprymna scolopes. The sequence goes on from NC_136509.1 coordinate 97,317,316, forward strand.
TTCTTGGTCATATGGGGACATATAAACGAGGTCTTAGAACAGGGATAGCGACAATGAGGGAGATGTTTATGCAACAGTTCTTAATACACATAGAGGGGAGTAGATACTTCACTTATGAGGAGGCACATTACTTGTAAGGGGGTTATACAAGAGTTCGTTATAGATGAATATGCAAAACACATTTACCTTTTCGCTTGTAAAGACGACACGAAGAAAACATTTACAAAATATAGATGGTTTCTTTATTCTTCAACCGGCCGATTGATGATGTCAGGAATTCAAGCCTTTTCGACTACACAATTTACTCTTCTCCTTTCACCTCTAAGGGCTCCCACTCCTCGACTGACGCTATCACTGTGTGTGATCTGCTTCGATTACTGACTCACTGAATTCGAACTCTCGATTCATATATTGAGAAATCCCCTTTGTTTATGACGTTAGAAGTGTGGTTCCCAACGTGACTAACTTTCACGTGGATTTACATATGTCTGTTCAAACACACCTTTGGCAACAAAGAATTCCTATTTGTAATTGTTTAATATCTAACCTATTTTCAAACAATATTTTTTAAACTCGAATTGCCCATTCTTTAACTGAAATATTTTACATTCAGATTTCTGAAAGAATAGGCAATCGCTTTTTCCGACATAGATAATATTTAGCTATTTTTAAAAGAGTTAACAATGGACTGGATTCATAAGATTCCAATTCCTCTGTTATCGATCCATTATCTTTAATACTTGCCTACAGGGTTCGATTCCAGTCTTTTCCTAATATCATTTTCACTTATCTAGCCCGTCTTCTTACTTACATGAGAAGGGGGCAGCCCTTTAATATAACATTGTTTCCCCTTTGTCAGAAACATAATTCAAGGAAGTTGCGAGGTTGGCGAAAGCAAACCCAAGGATCATTCTCTACTCTCCTTCAATACTCAAATACTTGTATATGTTATTAATATATTATAAAATTATGCTTCGCAAGTGTTCGCTCTAATATCCATATTCATATGAAATAAAGCAAATAAAGTTTTTAAAAAATCAGAGGGCAATAACAAAGTGAAATGTAAAACATTTAAAACTGGAAATTAAAAAAATCTCAAGTAATGAAACGAAAACATTTCAGTAAAAAATAACTTGAGGAAAGGAAATATCTTATTATAGAAATAGCGTGATAAATGAAAAGTGTTTTTGCATTACTTATGTTTTCTTGGCGGTGATAGATGAGTTGGCGTCCCCGACGAAACATCTTCCAACGAATATTTTAACTGAACAAAATTTCTCACATTCTTAGACGAATTATTATTGGCTCACAAGGAGCTTTCACACATAGTCTCCAGAGATCTTTCCCTGAAAACAGCCTGTGGTGTTCCCTGGAAGCTGAGTGACAATAAGTCTCCCTATGTTTCTAGTACTCTAGAACTCTTTCGATAACATTTGCAAATAAATTTGCATTATCGCAACAGCTGCTTGCCATTGATTTCTTGTTGGCAGCAGCTATTGGTTTTTGCTGGGATTTGAGGGGCAATAAGCCTCCCCAAGGACCCAGTTCTCTTCGCACTTATTCGGCTGAGGTCTGGTCAGTTCATCGGTCCTTTCCTTCCTCCTTGACTCTACTTGGTTATTTGGTCTCGCTCTTTTTTTTTGGGGGGGGCAGTGATGTGGCAATTAATATTATTATTATTATTATTAGTAGTAGTAGTAGTAGTAGTAGTAGTAGTAGTAGTAGTATGATACTTTTCTGTAAAAAACGTTTACGAATGTTTCATATAAAAAATAAAGTTAACAATTACAGGAAATAAACTTTAATGTAACATTTATCAAATAAATATAAGAATTGTTCATATTGCTTCACTTATTTTGATATAAAATGTGAATAATAATATAATATTACATATTATGGTGCTTATGCACTTTTGGTCTCTGTTTTACAATTTGTCATTGTTCTAAGCGAGATAACTCTCTTTTACTAAGATATTCGTTCAGTTTTACATCTCCTAATTTAGGACGCTGATTATGCTGTCACAATAAGTTTACATGCGCGGTTTACAAAAACATACTTTTGTTTTTCGTTATTTTTTCGTTATTTTTATAGAACAAGAAATAAATATTACACGTTTATCAAACAAAAGTAAGAATTGTTCACATTGCTCTACTTATTTTCATATAAAATATTAATAATAAATAATACAAAAAAATAATATATATAATATTATGTATTATATATTATAATACATAATATCTGTTTGAAGATGTTTCGCCGGGAACGCCAAATCATCTATCACCGTATTGAAAACAGAGGAACTAATGCAACAATGAACTGTCTCGGGAAATATTCCGGAATGCCAAAAAGACTAACCAACCATAAGTGTTTGATGGACAGATACCAACACAGAAAACAACAATTTTCCCCCTTTGTCTGAAACATTGCTCGTGAAACTTTAGGCTAATAAAAACAAAACAAAACAAAAAAAAAAGTGACGCGAGCGTTACAACGAAAATAAAAACCCAAAATCAAATTTCTACTTTCTGAAATGAGGAATTCAATTAATAAGCTATTCATCTAATTAAATCTCATCCTCGCGTAGCTTTTAGCCTTCATAAGTAGTAATGTAAATATGATAATGTGGTTGGAGATTGCGCACCCCTTGCCTTACAACTATTCGTACAGCTGCCCCTACAGGAAGTATCCTTTGTCTTTCGAGACTGAACGGAAGATTCGAATCGAAATTGTTAATATGAACTGTAAAACTTATGTTAAATACGCATATGATTTCTGAAGTGGTATGGATGATGCATAGATTTAGTTTTTGTTCAAAATTAATTCATCTCTATTCTCTTCTCTTCTCTCTTCTTCTCTCTTCATTTTTTATCTCTTCTCTCCTCTCTTCTCTTCTATTCTATCTATTCTTTCTTCTTCTTCTTCTTCTTCTTCTTCTTCTTCTTCTATATCTTCTATCTATCTATTCTTCATGCAAATGTAATATGCATACACTGCAGCACATTATATGAGGTGTGCTATAGGCCTATTATCTCTACACTTCCTCAATAATCGTGCATTCCTATATTTTTTCTGGTGAGAGGCCACTGCCAAAATTGGTTAGAAACAATGGAAGTTGTAAAATCTTTTCTCTCTAATAAATTCCTCCTTTCCCCGCTCCCCATTTACACTGCTGCTTGATCGTTCACAAGGGACGCTTACGAAAGAACACCGATTTTGGGTTTAGTAATTGCTTACAAAAACTGAAATGCTTCTTATTGGATGAAACGCACCACGCTTACTTTTACGTTCCTTAATTACCATTTATTTACCAACATATTTACACTAAGAAAAAAACAAAAAAAAAACAAGGATTCTTTCCATTTTTTTTTTTCATAAACATATAATACATCACTTCAGTTTTATTTCGTTTCATTTCGTTTCGTTCGATGTCTTTTTCCCTCTTTCCGTTTTTTCCGATTTCTTTGGGTGGTCCGTTTTTCCGATTTCTTTTGGGAAGTTTAATGAATTTTCCGGTTAAAATAATTATATCATCGTGATTATCGCATTTCAAAATGTAATATATCAAATTTACACGTAAATCGAATAGGAATAAATCAATTTATGAGTGATTAAAATATTTAGCGACGAGGATCGACATTACTCTATTTTAAAATGTAAACAATGCATTTCTATATGAAACTCTAAAATTCCAAAACCCCAAACATTACGGAGGAAAGGGGGGGGAGGCATCATATGAGTTAATCAACGTTTATTTCTCTTTACACTACAAAAAAGAAAACAAGAAAAACAAAAACAAGCATTCTTTCAATTTTTTTCCTTAGGCAATTTAATAATTCTTAATATGAGGTGGGTAGTATTATACTATTATGGAATACGGACCGTGTTGAAATAAAAACGTTGTTATTTAGACAGCCATTCTTAATATTGGGAGGGGATCTTTTTTATATCTTCTGTACTTACAACTAACAATTTCATAATTCTTATTATAAGGCAATTTAATAATTTTAAATATGAGGCGGGTAGTATTATACTATTATGGAATACGGACCGTGTTGAAATAAAAACGTTGTTATTTAGACAGCCATTCTTAATATTGGGAGGGGATCTTTTTTATATCTTCTGTACTTACAACTAACAATTTCATAATTCTTATTATAAGGCAATTTAATAATTTTAAATATGAGGCGGGTAGTGTTATACTATTATGGAATACGGACCGTGTTTAAATAAAAACGTTGTTATTTATGGTAACTATTTGGGAATGCTAAGTGCTTTATGTAAATCACCAAAGTTAAGCAAAATGGAGTCGGCTCATTATCAGATGGGTGACTCCTTGGGAATACCACATGCTTTATATACATCACCAAAGTTAAGCAACAATAAGCTTGGTTATTATTTGATGGGTTACTATTTGGGAATACAAAATGCTTTACGTAAGTCACCAAAGTTAAGCAATAATAAGCAACAATCCTCGAAATAGCAAATAATACAGAGACATTAAAAATTCCTCTCCTCTCTCCTAAGAATAACAAATATATTCAAAATCAAATTAAATTTTCTCATTGTTTATACGATCCCGAGCAACGCCGAGCTGGCCCGCTAGTATTTAATATTTTATTATTTCTATCGGTGGTGGAAGATTTCCTTTTAAATTAATCAAATAAAAAATAAGATAATTAAAGGTATCGTTTTTGGCATCCGAAAATAGGCACAAATTATTCTGATGCCGATGCCGATATATATATATCCTCAGACAGAAATAACATGGCTGACGAGAGCCTAACATCATTTACGTTTTACCATTAACTGGTCCCCTTTATGTTGGGCTTGAAACCGTCGGTACCATTGTTTTTCTGAACTTCTGTACTATTAAATATATATATATATATATATATATATATATATATATATATTTATATTATGTCGTTTGAAAATTTTCACAATTTTTTTTAAGTCTTGGCTTTTGTTAAAACATTATATGAATGCTCAATTACGAAATATGATAATTTTGTAGCTTACAGTTTAAGTCATCGTTTTTGGCTTAAAATTGATTGGTATATGAACGATTACTAAATTATATAAACCCAGTAAAATTCGGAATACTACAAATAAGACTATATATATATATATATATATATATATATATATATATATATATATATATATATATATATATATATATGTATATGTGTGTGTGTGTGAAAATTGTTTTGGGGATACAAAATTAAATTATAGATAAATATACACTAATTAATATGATAATTAAAAGAAAATAATAAAAATGGAAAAAGACTAGCTAACCGAGTTTCGTTCCTCGTTCAACAGAGCTAAAAGAGGGAAAATTGCGATTTAAAAAAAGTATAACGAATATGGCGGGACAGAGAAAAAAAAATTTAATATGAAAAAAAAAACTGGGAAAAATCATATAGAAATCAAAGTAAGTCCTAAAAGATTTTCTTTTTGCTTACACAGAGAAGGTCTCAAGGACTTAATAATAATAATAATAATAATAATAATAATAATATATATATTTTTATATATACATGTGTGTGTATATATATAAATATATATATATATATATATATAAATATATATAAATATATATATATATATATTTCTTTGCGCTAAACTATTATGATAATTATTTCTTAAATTCATTACGTAAAGAAATGTGAGTTTTAACAAAAGACGGTAATTGTGCCAAGGACTTTGTTTTGTTTAGGGGTTTTTTTGTTTTCTTTTCTCGCTTCTCAAAAAACATAGAAATTTTTTGGCACAATTACTCTTCTTTGTTAAATTTCACATTTTTTTTTATTCATATTTAATTTAATAATTTTTTTCTTTTGTCCTTCTCGATTTTACTTTGGGCGTATCCCTTTATAATTATCCATGCAATTCAACCATTGTAACGACACTGAAAGTAAGTGACTCTTGATGCAATCATTTACCAAGTTTCTGAATCAGAAACGTCATTAAAACGCTTCACTGCCGTTAGATCTGCGCGGCATCCGCCCATAGTTATTGCCTTGTTGCCTGTATGCAATCGATTTCACAATCTATTGGGCGATAATCTCTTCGATTTTGTGTTAAGTCTATCATTAGAATTATCTATTTTTTGAAATGTTATTTCATCTCCAAATGGTACAGTGTTACTTACTAGCGAAAATATTAGCAGCAGTAGCAGTCGTCTCAGCTCATATGCAAATTAAGCAGGTGTGTACACGCTGATGTTACAGGAAAAAAGAAGGAGAGAAAAAAGAAAAAAATAGGGACAACACATGGTGGAGCAAAGGAAGAGATAAGACATGTTTCGACTCTTGGGAAGCGAGATTGAAAATGCTCCGCATGGTAAACAAAAAACAAAAACAAAAAAAAACCAAAAAAAAAAACGGATAAACAAACGACGAAAAGGACAGGTGCGTGAAAGAGCGTTCCGATATGCATGTTTGACGAGTGAGTGCTATTTTAAAACAGTGAAAAGGGTTCTCGGAAATTACTGGATTCACTTAGAAAAAATGCTGAGTCGTATTTTTCATGTTCTTTCTTTTTTGTTTGTACCTGCAACGGTACCAGACAACGTGTGGGTCCCATTGGTTGAAATGTAACGACACAGTTCGAGTGTAATAGCCACTTTACAACATAAGGGGCTATCATTTGAAACAAAATCTACAGGGGCACAATGTAAGGGAGTAAGTAGTGAGATATCTGCTTACACTTGAACTTCCGCATGTCAGTACAGTCATGGAAACAGATACCCTACACGGTATTCCAAAGTTTAGCAGTTCGAAAGAAGACGCTATTAGAGTAGAAGGCTATACAGTATATAGGAATCTCTACAGTATAGGAGTTGGGTTTTCAAGCTTGTCATATTAGTTGGGGGTATTTATGTCAAAGGAGTACAAGTACTTATAGTTCATTGGAGCACACCTCATTTAATTACTTGCAGAGCAGGCACAGGGATGCAACATTTCGGCGATGAGGCAGAGGATGAAGTTTGATTGATAGTGCGGAACCAATTCTGTTAAAGACTATTTTTTGGATCATGTCTAAGAGCGGACGCTCGAACCAATATGTGACTACAATACTTCATACATGGGGTAATGATGACTTTGTGGAAATATAGGATATGCTCATAGTGAGTAATTCTCTAGCCCGTTAGAGGCAGCCCACCTTATTTACAGCAATCTTGGCAATCTCTTCAATGTACTTGTTCTGAATCATTTTGCCCCCGTGAATGTTAAGTTGAAGAGTTTGAATGAAGAGTTTCAGATAGCATAGCAATAGTCATGGTAAGCAGTTGTTGAGAAAGTTTCTTGTAATTGTTAAATGAAAGAAGCTTAGTCTTGCCAGCATTGAATGTTACCATCCAATTACGTCCCCATTCCACTACAGACTGAAGGCTTTCCTCTAAGGTTTCAGTCATTTCCTTAGATATGAGTTCATTTGTTTTCGCGTCGTGTCTGTCAGAACAAATTTTCGTTCAAGATTTAAAATGGTAGACATGTTCAATTTCAATCGATTGTTAAATTATGTAGAAAAAATAGTCTCATTATTCTGTGGAAGGTATCTAACCCCTGATTCAATACTCTACTCCCACCACACCTACACACACACACACACACACACACACACACACACACACACACACACATATATATATATATAAATATATATATACATATTTTTTATATTGTTTTTTTTTAGCTTAGTTTAGTTTCGTATATACAAACATATATAATATTATATAATTTGATTTGTTGATATTATTTTCATAATATGTATACAAAAATTAGAATTAATAAATTCACTAATTATTAAATAGAACATTTTGGTAGAAGATTCATAAGTTAATTAAAATTGTTCGTGCGAATAGTTGGGTTTAATTACTTTATTTGATAATAATTCAATGGAAAAATAAATGGAAAAATAAAAAACGTATTTACAGTCCCTCTTCCAATTTTCATATTTTAATCATGTCAAATCACACTTCAATTCCTTTTGACGGATTGATTGTAGCTATTTCTTCTGATGAGTTAAGGGCATAATAGATTCACTGATTGATATAATAATTAAGTGATTGAATTTGCGCTACGAAACAGATACTGTCAAGAATTGTATAAGCCAACTGAATTAAAGGAATAAATTATAAGATGTCAACATCATGAATTTTGGAATATAACTTTTTGTCATTTATTTTATATATATATATATATATATATATATGCGCGCGTGTGTGTGTGTGTGTGTGTGTGTGTGTGGAAATATGATAATGATGATGATTAGAATTATTTAAGTCGATTTTGTTGACATTCGTTTCCCGGTATCTTTCTATTAAGAATCCACTTCTAGAAAGGCGTCAACTACTTACGGGACAGGGGATCACGTGAAGGTTTCCACCATCCATATACGAAAGTGCTTCCGTTGAACGAACTGGATTTAAACTTGACGTACCCAGGTTTACAGTCCGCATATTTAGCCAATTATTCACGGTCATCTCCCAAGAAATCAGGACGATCACAAATCCATCCGCTGCCGGATTTTAAATGGTTGTTGATGAGGATGAAATAATCACAGTATAAACATGTTCTAGTTTTAGATGGAACCTTTTATCCAGCCTCATTTCCTCCTACATCATACCAGATGCAGTCATCCTGAACGAAATCGTGAATATTTCTGTCCACCAAGACTTGTATGTGCCGGGTTTTGGTACAAACACTACATAAATACCTGTCTACTGTTTTTTTTTTTCTGAAATGCAATGACGACAACAGAGCGAAGCAAGCCAAAGATCGATATAGGTCGCCAACGAACCAATCGCTATTGATTGTGAATGAGAGATTACAAGGCACAGTGGACGTGTCATCGTATGTGTGCGTGTGTGCGAAAAAAGGATATAATTAAGTATCGGTGAGATTTATGTTAAGACGATATATCTTGTATGGTGCGATATATGAATATATTTGCATTATTCGATCTGTTTTGTCTGCCTCATTTGATAGAGATGCTAATGTGCACGTGTGACCCTAAGCCATTATTTATTTCTTCGGAATTGGTGAGAAAATAATGATCCGTTTCGACCCAACTTCGATTTAACTAAAATGTATCAAGCTACATTAAAATGTGAGTTTCGCAACACAGAAACAGGTTTACCTCAGCCAACTTTTTGAACATGTTTCTGTTCCATGGAAGGTTGATATGTAAGGGAGTTTCAAAAATGTCGCTAATGGAATCATTTATGTAACAAAGCCGCTGACGCGTGTGCGGCAGCATATCATATATGCAAATAATCGAGCCAATGCGCCAAGTGACGTCACAATGGAGGAAGAGAAGGAAAAAAAAAACACGTGCGCGACTAGAGGACTTGGAAGCATTAGTCAGTGCAGGGTGAGCTTTTAAGGCAAGAAGTTTTTGTGTCGTGGTAGGTCGAGCTGCAGACCAGTAAAAAGGAAAGGATAGATTAAGAAAAAAGCTGCATGGCGGGATAGCGAGGCGATAACGGGCCAGCGTGAGTGATTTGAACTCCATTTGACGACAGGATAGGCAGACTTGCTGACGTAGAAGAAAAAGCACGTGTTTAACACGGCAAAGTTTTGTTAACTACATGGCGAACTAAGAGACTTTTAAAACAAATCACAACGTGATAAATTGGAAAGTACCGTTAATAAATGCCTTTTGTTTCAATTAGAAAAAGCTGAGTTGAATTTCTTTTTATTCATTTGTACCTTTGCGACTGTCTCTGCATACAAAGCTTTGGGATCCCAGTTAACAGATAACAATATTACATTAATAAAAATGACAAAATTTATATTTGTTAGAAATAAACTTCAGACTATTCTTGATGACAGTAAGCAATGTTCAGATGATGATGTAGCTTTCCATCTTCTATAGTAGTTTCTGTACCAAGGTTTGTAAGTGCAGTACAATCTACTATTTCACAAATAGTTCAGGAGTATTTATCGAAGTGACTCGCATCGTTATCCAGCAGGGAACCCCGACGTTGCTTCGGATTGAATGTAGATCAATGAATGTTCAACACTTCCAATGCTTCTATTGTGATCGAAATCGCTCATTTTTCAATCAAATCGATCTGCTTTATTTGAAGACTACCGCAAAAGCAGAAGAGTCTTCCATATAAAATCAACAGTATGTTCTTTGATAATACAAATTATAATTCGAAATAAATGGTTCTGTTCAGTGTACAAGAGTACAATTAAACCATGATGCTTGACTTTTTTCTTTTAAAACTTAAATTCAAGTAATTATATATAAAAATATATTTTTATATAAAATCCGTAGTAGGTTCTCTACAGTGCAATATAGACTACTGTTAAGCTTCCTCTAAGTCCACCGTGATTGGTCCCCGGGTAGAGCAGGCAATCAATCGATTTGATTATAAAATGCGTGATTTTATCGATTTCGATGACAATAAAAATATATGGATGTGAAACATTCGTTCATCATCATTCAATTCCGGGCAACACCGGCTCGCCCTGCTAGTTTATTATATTCTGATTTAATTCGAAAATTCATATACTTTGGCACATATATCATGACATTCTTCTAAAAATAAGTCTTTTATGTTTTTATGGATAACATTTATCTTGCCAGCTGCTTTATGTATGCGTTTGTGGTGTGTACAGATGCTATGCAAATTTGACGGCAATGCTGGCAAAAAAGAGAGTCACTCTTTCTCTAAGTGATCACGAAAATGTTAAGAAATATTACAGAGTAAGAAGATCAAACCTAACTCAATCCCAAAACTAAAGAATATATCAGCAATTACCGTGTGTGATTAAAATATGTATAAAAATTAAGGAAACATGAGATAAGTAGTTCAATGTCCATAAAATCTCACAAAAATAATCCTATAAGGAACTGTATACGTTGGAAGAAGGGGCAGACAAATAAAGATGCATGAGGGTAGCATCTGGGAGTTAACAGGATTGGTGCTGAATCCAAATCATTAAGGCAGATGATGAGCCTTTCAAGATGTCTCGATTTTTTACAAATAAGGGTGCATACGTGGCCGAATCGATACCGTTGCGAACTATAAAAATTTAAATTCAAACCTTACCAGATCTAATAGCTTTGGAAGAGGTATGAACCTTCTAATTTTTTTAACTATCCGTTTCTATTCAAATATCTACAAATAATTAATCGTTTTCAAATATGCATTTAATTCACGTAAAACCAATATATTAATCTAAAGCTGTCTCAAAATATTTTTATTATTTAACCAACAGAGCCACCCGGCGTTGGCCGGAGCAAAAGTGTAACATATTATTATTACAGTGAGTTCCACACAGGCCATCATTAAATATTTTTCTTTAAGAACAACCTGTGACATTCCCTGGAATCCAACTGAGAACAAGTTTCTTCAGATTTTCAGTAATCTCCACCTCTTTCGAAAAACTTTGCAAATGAATTTGCGTTCTCGCAGCAGCCGTTTATGATTAATTTCTCGCGACGACCACTCTCTTCGCACTCATCTAGTGGAGTTCTGGCTAGTGTTTCTTCTCCTCGGTCTTTCCATCTTTCTTGGCCATTCGGCTATTTGGTGTAATGCCAGCCGTGCTGACTCTATATTTTTTAAGGGGGGGGTCGGTGGATAGACAATTCATAATTTTGCGGTTCCAGGTCTCTTGGTTTCATCTTTTTGTTTAACTTCTGTTGCAGTTTCTATGTGTCTGGCTAGCATTTGTCACTCATACGGATTATTATTATTTGCTAGGAGTAGGCATACAGGCCATCATCAAAGATTTCCCTCTGAGAACAACTTGTGGTGTTCTCTGGAGTCTTGGTGATAACAATTATCCTCAGATTTCCAGTACTCTCAACATCTTTTGATACCCTTTGCCGAATGAATTTGCGTTATCGCAACAACCGCTTACCATTGATTTCGTATTAGTAGCGATCATTGACCGCTACTGAAATTTGGGTGGCAATAAGCCTCCCAAAGATTATCGTTCTTTTTGCACTCAACCAGCGGAGGTCTGGCTGGTATTTCACTTCTTTGGTCTTTCTATTCTCCTTGAGCCTGCACACTTATTTGGTGTGGCGTTTATGGTAACGCACACACGAAATATTATTATTATTATTATTATTATTTTCCCCCCTCTCCTGTTTTTCCCCTTACCCTACCCTTTCTTTTACTCCCACCAAGCCCATCCCCATCACTGAACATGCTCCGAGTAATAAGTCAGTACCTGACAAGTACCTTCTTCATAAAAACATCAGAGTTACTTTCCTTTTTGACAAAGCCGACCATTCTGACGAAATCTGCGCCAATCTATAAGCAAGTAATAAATATTTTGTTTTATGAATTTTATATATTATTACTAGCATGGGTGCCCAGCGTTGCCCGGATGTTTGGAGGTGTATGTTGAGCAAAAAAAAAAAAGGGTCAATTTTTTTAAACTTTGACCCCTATTATGACTCCTAAACATTTATTGTTTGGGGCTCAAATAAAGTTATTAAGTTAGATCCATGTTCAAAGAGCCTATATAAAAAATTTCAAGTGTTTACACCCAAAAATGTTCGGAGGGGTTTGGTAGAGTTCTCAAAGGTGAAATCGTTGAACTTTGACCCCTCAACAGCCGAATTTCTGGCTGAAAACCGATTACAAAGATTTTCCAAATATTAGTACCCTGTATGTCAAATTTCGAGTCTCTAGACTCAAAATTGACAGAGTTATTACGTAGGGAAATGTACACACACAGACACACAGACACACACAGACAAGTTCACTTATATATATATATATATATATATATATATATATATATGTATTATTCATCCAGCGCAACGCTGATAAAGAAAATGCCAACTATCAATCCTAGGAAGATAAATTTCATCCTTTTGAAGAAGTGCTTTCATAGTCAAGCCATTGAAGGTTTAAGGTTACTGTGGTTTACGCCTCTTCTAAAAACTAACTTGGATGTCGTCCAGATAAGAGATTCGAGTTTTCTGAAATATTTTTTTTGACCATCCTTATTTAAGGGAGCTATAAATATGCGATATTTGATCTATTCAAACGTTAAGTGCAACAACTGAAATAAAAGGTCGTTGCACGTGTATGTAAATAGGGGTTGCACTAAAAAGGGGCTTAAAAATCAAAGCGAAAGATAAAGTTAAAATAGGATGGGAAGATAAAGCAAAAATAAATAGTTGAGAATATATATATATATATATATATATATATATATATATATATATATATATATATATATATATATATATATGTCTTATTTACAGAAAGTTTAGATGAGGTAAGTAATCGGTACGGTTGATTTCAAACCTGATAATTGGAGTCCGTTTTAGATACCCACATCAGATGAGTATTGGACGAAGAGAGCTTGATATGTGTATCTAAAACGGTACCCAATTAGCAGGTTTGAAACCGACGGTACAGATGACTTATCTTATCTAAACTTTCTGTAAAGGAAACGTAAATAATATGCTCTTATTTTCGGAATTTTCTTTATAATAAAGCACTCTGCTGAAATTCTTTTTTTTCCAAAAAAATTTAACTCATTATATAGTCATTCAAATACAATACTGTTTTGCTGTATCGCAGCTCAGGCTCATCAGTGCGGCGAGAAAGGTAACTACCTCAAGCAAGGATCGAAACCCGATCGCTAAAATGACAGTCAAACCTTCACATTACGCTATACGGCTCTGTGGAAATCTAATATATGCGAATCCTTATTTAAGAAACTAATGTAATTATAGAGTAATATAGTGAATGAATGACAAAAGTCTATATTCCAAAGTTCATGATGTTGACAATCTTATAATTTGTTCCTTTAATTCAGTTGACATTTACAATTCTTGACAGTATCTGTTTCGTAGCGCAAAATCAATCGCTTAATTATTATATCAATTAGTGAATCTGTTTTGCCCTTAACTCATCAGAAGGAATAGCTACAATCAATCCGTCAAAATTAAGTGCGTTTTGAGATGATTAAAATCCGAAAATTCGAAGAGACGCTGTGAATACCTTATAATATGTTTCCATTATGCCATTTTGAATTTGAATTAAGTGACGATTTTGCACTACGAAACAGATACTGTCAAGAATTGTAAATTGCAACTGAATTAAAAGAATAAATTATAAGATTGTCAACATTATAAACTTTGGAATATAATCTTTTGCCATTTATTCACTATATTGCTCTGAAATGACATTGCGTTTCTTAAATAAGGATTCGTATATATTTTCACAGAGCCGTATATATTATATTTCCACACACACACACACATATATATATACATATATATATATATATATATATATATATATATATATATATATATATATATGGAACTTTGTCTGCGTATCAGTGAGTTTGTTCGATATCGACTCTAAAACGGCTCAGTCGTTTTTTGACATATCGTACAAATGTACATAATGTGTCTAGAAGTGTTCTAAGAAAACATTTTTGTTTATCTGAATGCCTTCTATAAATATCAAAAATTGATAGTTTAAAAAATTTAATTAAAGAAGGTACAGTCCGATTTTTACTAAATTCAACACTTGTATACAACTTAATATCGCAGGTGCATTTGAGAAACTTTGTGGGCACTTTTATAGATATTACACATATGATTCTCTAGTCCTGTCGAAGTAATCTCCTCCGGCTGAAATGTACTTGTTGTACAACAACTTCTGGAAAACCGCATGGAAGTCCTCTTGTGTTAGAGTATCAATGACCCTCGTCACAGCCTCTTTCATCTCTTTAATAGTCTCATAATGACAGTCTCTAAAGTTTCCCGTCAACTTAGGGAATGACCAAAAGTCACAGGGAGCAAGGTCTGGACTATAGGGAGGCTGAGAAATTGTCTTGGTGCCATCTTGGTCAAATAGTCCGTTATCTTCTCTGACCTTCAGCATCTTCAGTTTCTACACTGACAACACCATTATTAATTATTGGTTCTAGCATTTTTTCTAAGTTTAAAACAAGTTTGTTGCATATCGTTATCCTAAAGTGTTCTCACATCAAGATTGCATCTGTGGAAATCGGGCTTTGGTAGAGTGTATTCCAATTTCTGTCGTAGCTGTTCATTTGAAACTGAAATCATAAAAACTTATTCAGTTATCTCATAAGATGTATAGCAATAACATACTGAATTTTTAATGACAATTTTAAATGCTTGAATGAAAAAAAATCTGGAAACTTATTGAAGACATCTCGTATCTTCTTCTCCTTAGCCAGTTGCAGTAATTATAGAGCCAAGGTACTTTAAATGGTCAACTTTCTCGGGAGGTTTTCGGTTGAAAGTTTTAGGCTGTTTTTCGGCAGGAATCAATCCCGCAATCAGCAACTTTATTTTCTACTAACTTCGGGATTTCTTTGTTGGCATTTTGAGCATAGAAAAAAAATAGTATGTAATATTCATTGCTTATTTCAGAAATAAAAAGGTATTATTAATCATATATAATAGTTGTATCACAATTTAAATGTTTTATGGATCAATATATTTATTCAATTAATATCTTAATTTTCATGCAGCTGTATGTATCCCCAAGTGTATGTATGTTATCTATAAAAATATATCTTTTGTTTTGTAGTTTATTTTCAATAAATACAAAAGTAGAATTTATTTAAGTATTACCTGTTACTAAAAGCTTAACATTAAATATGTTTGATCAGATATGTTTAATGTTAAAAAGAAAACAATTCACAATTGAATGTTTTGCACAAAACATATAGATGACATATCTTGAGTTTCAAATACGTTTGAAGAAATTTTACTTCATATAAAACTCTTATCTCTCAGAATTTAAAATTACACTTGTAAAATTTCAACCCTATAAATATATGTAAAATATCTGAATGCTTTGAATATTGCATGTCATAGTTGTTCAAAGTTGTATTATATTGATAAAACTTGAAGAGAAACATGATTTAAAATGTTGCTTAACATCTTGTAAATAATCGCAATGTAATAAAATATGTGTGCTCTGATTAACGGATATCAAAAATGGACCGAAAAGTTAATAAGATTTTCTACTTTGAAAGTCTGATTTTGGAAATGATGTAAGTTAATATTTTTTCACGAACTTATTTATCATTTGATATCAGAAAAATACATTTGAAAATGTTATTTCATGGATGCATTTGTAAATGATTTAACAATGCAGTAAAATTATTATAATACAAATGAATAAAATAGAAAACAAAAATAAAAAACTTACTAAATGCTCTTCTCGATTAAAACACATTTCTCACTGTTTTAGACTATCCATTTAACCGTTGCATTGTTTTTAATCAGAGTTAATAAACAAACGTTAATTAATCTAATATCTATGTTTTTTGTTTGCCATGATGATCAATTTTTTAATCAAAGATTAAGATAAGACCTTTTCTTGATGTTATTAGAATTGGCTGTCAAAATATTTAAAATAGTAACAAGTGCCTAGCATCAACTATGACTTTGACTTGCAACTTCACAGAATCGTGAATTCTGTTCGTTATGAAATGAAAATTGGTTAATATTTGTAGAAAGTTTTATGCATTTTCGTCTTCAGAGTTTAGCAGATATTTCTTCACTTGTTACATCATGTTGATTGCAATTTACCCAGAAGTATCAAATTAAAACTTCAAAATGTTGAATGTACATTAAGTGCATTGTGATAAAGTGGAGAACATTTAATTGGTAAAACATATCCAATGTATATTTCCTAGTGCTCCAAAGTACAATTAAACACGATTCCAACTTTGTTGAAACGAGGTTGGAACTGATTATTACAGAGGATGGATTGAAAGAATGACTCATATAGTGTCATTTGCAATTATGACTTTAAATTTAAAGAAACATCAATTATGACTTTAAATTTAAATAGACATAAATCATGACTTTAAATTTAAATAAACATTAATTATGACTTTACTTTTAAATAAACATCAATTATGACTTTAAATTTAAATAAATAACAATTATGACTTTAAATTAAAATAAAGATCAATTATAACTTTACATTTAAATAAACATCAATAATGACTTTACATTTAAATAAACATCAATTATGACTTTAAATTAAAATAAACGTAAATTATAACATTACATTTAAATAAACATCAATTTTGACTTTACATTTAAATAAACATCAATTATGACTTAAAATTTAAATAAACATCAATAATGACTTTAAATTTAAATAAACATTAATTATGACTCTACTTTTAAATAAACATTAATTATGACTTTAAATATAAATAGACATAAATTATGACTTTAATTTAAAATAAACATTAATTATGACTTTAAATTTAAATAAACATCAATTCTGACATTAAATTTAAATAAACATCAATTATGACATTAAATTTAAATAGACATCAATTATAACTTTGAATTTCAATAAACATTTATTATGACTTTAAATTTAAATAAACATCAATTATGACTTTAAATTTGAATAGACATCAATTATGACTTTAAATATAAATAAACATCAATTATGACATTAAATTTAAATAAACATCAATTATAACTTTGAATTTAAATAAACATTAATTATGACTTTAAATTTAAATAAGCATAAATTATAACTTTTAATTTTAAATAGACATCAATTATGACTTTAAATTTAAATAGACATAAATTATGACTTTAAATTTAAATAAACAACCTGAAATTTAAATAAACATCAATTATGACATTAAATTTAAACAGACATCAATTATGACTTAAAATTTAAATAAACGTAAATTATAACATTACATTTAAATAAACATCAATTATGAGTTTAAATTTAAATCAACATCAATAATTACCTTAAATTTAAATAAACATCAATTATGACTTTAAATTTTAATAGACATCAATTATGACTTTAATTTAAATAGACATCAATTATGACTTTAAATTTAAATAAACATCAATTATGACTTTAAATTTGAATAGACATCAATAATGACTTTAAATTTAAATAAACATCAATAATTACCTTAAATTTAAATAAACATCAATTATGACTTTAAATTTAAATAGACATCAATTATGACTTTAAATTTAAATAAACATCAATTATGACTTTAAATTTGAATAGACATCAATTATGACTTTAAATTTAAATAGACATCAATTATGACTTTAAATTTAAATAGACATCAATTATGACTTTAAATTTAAATAGACATCAATTATGACTTTAAATTTAAATAAACATCAATAATTACCTTAAATTTAAATAAGCATCAATTATGACTTTAAATTTTAATAGACATCAATTATGACATTAAATTTTAATAGACATCAATTATGACTTTAAATTTTAATAAACATCAATTATGACTTTAAATTTTAATAGACATCAATTATGACTTTAAATTTTAATAGACATCAATTATGACTTTAAATTTAAATAAACATCAATTATGACTTTAAATTTAAATAGACATCAATTATGACTTTAAATTTAAATAAACATCAATAATTACCTTAAATTTAAATAAACATCAATTATGACTTTAAATTTTAATAGACATCAATTATGACTTTAAATTTGAATAGACATCAATTATGACTTTAAATTTAAATAGACATCAATAATTACCTTAAATTTAAATAAACATCAATAATTACCTTAAATTTAAATAAACATCAATTATGACATTAAATTTAAATAGACATCAATTATGACATTAAATTTTAATAAACATCAATTATGACTTTAAATTTAAATAAACATCAATAATTACCTTAAATTTAAATAAACATCAATTATGGCTTTAAATTTAAATAAACATCAATTATGACTTTAAATTTAAATAGACATCAATTATGACATTAAATTTTAATAGACATCAATTATGACTTTAAATTTAAATAAACATCAATAATTACCTTAAATTTAAATAAACATCAATTATGACTTTAAATTTAAATAGACATCAATTATGACTTTAAATTTAAATAGACATCAATTATGACATTAAATTTTAATAGACATCAATTATGACTTTAAATTTAAATAAACATCAATTATGACTTTGAATTTGAATAAACATCAATTATGACATTAAATTTAAATAAACATCAATTATGACTTTAAATTTAAATAGACATCAATTATGACATTAAATTTTAATAGACATCAATTATGACTTTAAATTTAAATAAACATCAATAATTACCTTAAATTTAAATAAACATCAATTATGACTTTAAATTTGAATAAACATCAATTATGACATTAAATTTAAATACACATCAATTATGACTTTAAATTTTAGTAGACATCAATTATGACATTAAATTTAAATAGACATCAATTATGACTTTAAATTTAAATAAATATCAATTATGACTTTAAATTTGAATAGACATCAATTATGACTTTAAATTTAAATAAACATCAATAATTACCTTAAATTTAAATAAACATCAATTATGACTTTAAATTTAAATAAACATCAATTATGACTTTCAATTTAAATAAACATCAATTATGACTTTAAATTTGAATAGACATCAATTATGACTTTAAATTTAAATAGACATCAATTATGACTTTAAATTTAAATAAACATCAATTATGACTTTAAATTTGAATAGACATCAATTATGACTTTAAATTTAAATAAACATCAATAATTACCTTAAATTTAAATAAACATCAATTATGACTTTAAATTTAAATAGACATCAATTATGACTTTAAATTTAAATAAACATCAATTATGACTTTAAATTTGAATAGACATCAATTATGACTTTAAATTTAAATAGACATCAATTATGACTTTAAATTTAAATAGACATCAATTATGACTTTAAATTTAAATAGACATCAATTATGACTTTAAATTTGAATAGACATCAATAATTACCTTAAATTTAAATAAGCATCAATTATGACTTTAAATTTTAATAGACATCAATTATGACATTAAATTTTAATAGACATCAATTATGACTTTAAATTTTAATAAACATCAATTATGACTTTAAATTTTAATAGACATCAATTATGACTTTAAATTTTAATAGACATCAATTATGACTTTAAATTTAAATAAACATCAATTATGACTTTAAATTTTAATAGACATCAATTATGACTTTAAATTTAAATAAACATCAATAATTACCTTAAATTTAAATAAACATCAATTATGACTTTAAATTTTAATAGACATCAATTATGACTTTAAATTTGAATAGACATCAATTATGACTTTAAATTTAAATAGACATCAATAATTACCTTAAATTTAAATAAACATCAATAATTACCTTAAATTTAAATAAACATCAATTATGACATTAAATTTAAATAGACATCAATTATGACATTAAATTTTAATAAACATCAATTATGACTTTAAATTTAAATAAACATCAATAATTACCTTAAATTTAAATAAACATCAATTATGGCTTTAAATTTAAATAAACATCAATTATGACTTTAAATTTAAATAGACATCAATTATGACATTAAATTTTAATAGACATCAATTATGACTTTAAATTTAAATAAACATCAATAATTACCTTAAATTTAAATAAACATCAATTATGACTTTAAATTTAAATAGACATCAATTATGACTTTAAATTTAAATAGACATCAATTATGACATTAAATTTTAATAGACATCAATTATGACTTTAAATTTAAATAAACATCAATTATGACTTTGAATTTGAATAAACATCAATTATGACATTAAATTTAAATAAACATCAATTATGACTTTAAATTTAAATAGACATCAATTATGACATTAAATTTTAATAGACATCAATTATGACTTTAAATTTAAATAAACATCAATAATTACCTTAAATTTAAATAAACATCAATTATGACTTTAAATTTGAATAAACATCAATTATGACATTAAATTTAAATACACATCAATTATGACTTTAAATTTTAGTAGACATCAATTATGACATTAAATTTAAATAGACATCAATTATGACTTTAAATTTAAATAAATATCAATTATGACTTTAAATTTGAATAGACATCAATTATGACTTTAAATTTAAATAAACATCAATAATTACCTTAAATTTAAATAAACATCAATTATGACTTTAAATTTAAATAAACATCAATTATGACTTTCAATTTAAATAAACATCAATTATGACTTTAAATTTGAATAGACATCAATTATGACTTTAAATTTAAATAGACATCAATTATGACTTTAAATTTAAATAGACATCAATTATGACTTTAAATTTAAATAGACATCAATTATGACTTTAAATTTAAATAAACATCAATAATTACCTTAAATTTAAATAAGCATCAATTATGACTTTAAATTTTAATAGACATCAATTATGACTTTAAATTTGAATAGACATCAATTATGACTTTAAATTTAAATAGACATCAATTATGACTTTAAATTTAAATAGACATCAATAATGATTTTAAATTTAAATAAACATCAATAATTACCTTAAATTTAAATAAACATCAATTATGACTTTAAATTTGAATAGACATCAATAATGACTTTAAATTTAAATAGACATCAATTATGACTTTAAATTTAAATAAACATCCATTATGACTTTAAATTTTAATAAACATCAATTATGACTTTAAATTTTAATAGACATCAATTATGACTTAAAATTTTAATAGACATCAATTATGACTTTAAATTTAAATAGACATCAATTATGACTTTAAATTTAAATAGACATCAATTATGACTTTAAATTTAAATAAACATCAATAATTACCTTAAATTTAAATAAACATCAATTATGACTTTAAATTTTAATAGATATCAATTATGACTTTAAATTTGAATAGACATCAATTATGACTTTAAATTTAAGTAGACATCAATTATTACCTTAAATATAAATAAACATCAATAATTACCTTAAATTTAAATAAACATCAATGATGACTTTAAATTTAAATAGACATCAATTATGACTTTAAATTTAAATAAACATCAATAATTACCTTAAATTAAAATAAACATCAATTATGACATTAAATTTAAATAGACATCAATTATGACATTAAATTTTAATAAACATCAATTATGACTTTAAATTTAAATAAACATCAATAATTACCTTAAATTTAAATAAACATCAATTATGGCTTTAAGTTTAAATAAACATCAATTATGACTTTAAATTTAAATAGACATCAATTATGACATTAAATTTTAATAGACATCAATTATGACTTTAAATTTAAATAAACATCAATAATTACCTTAAGTTTAAATAAACATCAATTATGACTTTAAATTTAAATAGACATCAATTATTACTTTAAATTTAAATAGACATCAATTATGACATAAAATTTTAATAGACATCAATTATGACTTTAAATTTAAATAAACATCAATTATGACTTTAAATTTGAATAAACATCAATTATGACATTAAATTTAAATAGACATCAATTATGACATTAAATTTTAATAAACATCAATTATGACTTTAAATTTAAATAGACATCAATAATTACCTTAAATTTAAATAAACATCAATTATGGCTTTAAATTTAAATAGACATCGATTATGACTTTAAATTTAAATAGACATCAATTATGACATTAAATTTTAATAGACATCAATTATGACTTTAAATATAAATAGACATCAATTATGACTTTAAATTTAAATAGACATCAATTATGACTTTAAATTTGAATAGACATCAATTATGACATTAAATTTAAATAAACATCAATTATGACATTAAATTTAAATAGACATCAATTATGACATTAAATTTTAATAAACATCAATTATGACTTTAAATTTAAATAAACATCAATAATTACCTTAAATTTAAATAAACATCAATTATGGCTTTAAGTTTAAATAAACATCAATTATGACTTTAAATTTAAATAGACATCAATTATGACATTAAATTTTAATAGACATCAATTATGACTTTAAATTTAAATAAACATCAATAATTACCTTAAGTTTAAATAAACATCAATTATGACTTTAAATTTAAATAGACATCAATTATTACTTTAAATTTAAATAGACATCAATTATGACATAAAATTTTAATAGACATCAATTATGACTTTAAATTTAAATAAACATCAATTATGACTTTAAATTTGAATAAACATCAATTATGACATTAAATTTAAATAGACATCAATTATGACATTAAATTTTAATAAACATCAATTATGACTTTAAATTTAAATAGACATCAATAATTACCTTAAATTTAAATAAACATCAATTATGGCTTTAAATTTAAATAGACATCGATTATGACTTTAAATTTAAATAGACATCAATTATGACATTAAAGTTTAATAGACATCAATTATGACTTTAAATATAAATAGACATCAATTATGACTTTAAATTTAAATAGACATCAATTATGACTTTAAATTTGAATAGACATCAATTATGACATTAAATTTAAATAAACATCAATTATGACATTAAATTTAAATAGACATCAATTATGACATTAAATTTTAATAGACATCAATTATGACTTTAAATTTAAATAAACATCAATAATTACCTTAAATTTAAATAAACATCAATTATGACTTTAAATTTGAATAAACATCAATTATGACATTAAATTTAAATACACATCAATTATGACTTAAAATTTGAATAGACATCAATTATGACTTTAAATTTAAATAGACATCAATTATGACTTTAAATTTAAATAGACATCAATTATGACTTTAAATTTAAATAAACATTTATAATTACCTTAAATTTAAATAAACATCAATTATGACTTTAAATTTTAATAGATATCAATTATGACTTTAAATTTGAATAGACATCAATTATGACTTTAAATTTAAGTAGACATCAATTATTACCTTAAATTTTAATAAACATCAATAATTACCTTAAATTTAAATAAACATCAATGATGACTTTAAATTTAAATAGACATCAATTATGACTTTAAATTTAAATAAACATCAATAATTACCTTAAATTTAAATAAACATCAATTATGACATTAAATTTAAATAGACATCAATTATGACATTAAATTTTAATTAACATCAATTATGACTTTAAATTTAAATAAACATCAATAATTACCTTAAATTTAAATAAACATCAATTATGGCTTTAAGTTTAAATAAACATCAATTATGACTTTAAATTTAAATAGACATCAATTATGACATTAAATTTGAATAGACATCAATTATGACTTTAAATTTAAATAAACATCAATAATTACCTTAAGTTTAAATAAACATCAATTATGACTTTAAATTTAAATAGACATCAATTATTACTTTAAATTTAAATAGACATCAATTATGACATTAAATTTTAATAGACATCAATTATGACTTTAAATTTAAATAAACATCAATTATGACTTTAAATTTGACTAAACATCAATTATGACATTAAATTTAAATAGACATCAATTATGACATTAAATTTTAATAAACATCAATTATGACTTTAAATTTAAATAGACATCAATAATTACCTTAAATTTAAATAAACATCAATTATGGCTTTAAATTTAAATAGACATCGATTATGACTTTAAATTTAAATAGACATCAATTATGACATGAAATTTTAATAGACATCAATTATGACTTTAAATATAAATAGACATCAATTATGACTTTAAATTTAAATAGACATCAATTATGACTTTAAATTTAAATAGACATCAATTATGACATTAAATTTAAATAAACATCAATTATGACATTAAATTTAAATAGACATCAATTATGACATTAAATTTTAATAGACATCAATTATGACTTTAAATTTAAATAAACATCAATAATTACCTTAAATTTAAATAAACATCAATTATGACTTTAAATTTGAATAAACATCAATTATGACATTAAATTTAAATACACATCAATTATGACTTTAAATTTGAATAGACATCAATTATGACTTTAAATTTTAATAGACATCAATTATGACTTTAAATTTAAAAACACATCAATTATGACTTTTAATTTGAATAGACATCAATTATGACATTAAATTTAAATAGACATCAATTATGACTTTAAATTTAAATAGACATCAATTATGACATTAAATTTTAATAGACATCAATTATGACTTTAAATTTAAATAAACATCAATAATTACCTTAAATTTAAATAAACATCAATTATGACTTTAAATTTTAATAGACATCAATTATGACATTAAATTTAAATAGACATAAATTATGACTTTAAATTTAAATAAACATCAATTATGACTTTAAATTTGAATAAACATCAATTATTACCTTAAATTTAAATAAACATCAATTATGACTTTAAATTTAAATAGACATCAATTATGACTTTAAAATTTAATAGACATCAATTATGACTTTAAATTTAAATAAACTTCAATTATGACTTTAAATTTGAATAGACATCAATTATGACTTTAAATTTAAATAGACATCAATTATGACTTTAAATTTAAATAGACATCAATTATGACATTAAATTTTAATAGACATCAATTATGACTTTAAATTTAAATAAACATCAATAATTACCTTAAATTTAAATAGACATCAATTATGGCATTAAATTTAAATAGACATCAATTATGACTTTAAATTTAAATAAACATCAATTATGACTTTAAATT
Organism: Euprymna scolopes; assembly: GCF_053919585.1. NCBI lineage: Eukaryota > Metazoa > Mollusca > Cephalopoda > Sepiida > Sepiolidae > Euprymna > Euprymna scolopes. The sequence goes on from NC_136509.1 coordinate 97,342,933, forward strand.
TTAATAGACATCAATTATGACTTTAAATTTAAATAGACATCAATTATGACTTTAAATTTAAATAAACATCAATAATTACCTTACATTTAAATAAACATCAATTATGACTTTAAATTTTAATAGACATCAATTATGACTTTAAATTTAAATAAACATCAATTATGACTTTAAATTTAAATAGACATCAATTATGACTTTAAATTTAAATAAACATCAATTATGACATTAAATTTAAATAAACATCAATTATGACTTTAAATTTAAATAAACATCAATAATTACCTTAAATTTAAATAAACATCAATTATGACTTTAAATTTTAATAGACATCAATTATGACTTTAAATTTAAATAAACATCAATTATGACTTTAAATTTAAATAGACATCAATTATGACTTTAAATTTAAATAAACATCAATTATGACATTAAATTTAAATAAACATCAATTATGACTTTAAATTTAAATAGACATCAATTATGACTTTAAATTTAAATAAACATCAATTATGACTTTAAATTTAAATAAACATCAATTATGACTTTAAATTTAAATAAACATCAATTATGACTTTAAATTTAGACATCAATTATGACTTTAAATTTAAATAAACATCAATTATGACTTTAAATTTAAATAGACATCAATTATGACTTTAAATTTAAATAAACATCAATAATTACCTTAAATTTAAATAAACATCAATTATGACTTTAAATTTTAATAAACATCAATTATGACTTTAAATTTAAATAGACATCAATTATGACATTAAATTTAAATAAACATCAATTATGACATTAAATTTAAATAAACATCAATTATGACATTAAATTTAAATAAATATCAATTATGACTTTACTTTTAAATAAACATCAATTATGACTTTTACTTGCATCTTCACAGAATCGTCATTTCTATTCTTTACTTACTACCGGTACTTGGTTCGGCTTTCACCGTTGATCGGTTCAACTGGCTCCACCCGTTGGTTTGATCGCATCTCGAATTTAGGCCAACCACACCCAACGATTCGATGCTGTTGTAACCATGAGCCATTATCGGTTCCAGGTACAGCCTAGAAATCAGTTTGGTGTCTTGTTTCACCGTCTTCTTCTAGGTTTTCGGTTGTTCCGCTACAACGTTACTTTCAACTCTGCGGTGGGGCTGGATCAACGGCTTGAAATCGCTTGGTTGTCAGCGAACGGCGTGGTCAAACCACCGGAGGTGGCTCGTAAGGAGAGATTGTGCGAGTGAGGTGTTTTGTGACGTGTGGCGACCACAGCGTTGGAGAGAAATTGCTGTCACCGACTCCGGAGAATGCGGCGCAGATACTGATAGTCAAACACCAAGTTTGCGTTGGTCAGACTCTCATTGACCTCCTTTTCTTTATAGCAGATATGGATGGTGTGAGACTCTAAGAAAACAACTCCTGGCATATCACCGCAGTTAGGAGATGCGTTCGTCAATTCCAGGGTGGCGACAGAGATTCGAGTGACAAAGCTTGCTCCTGACTCTTTCGGTCGAGCCATCAAAAGAGGCTGGCAAAAGTACATTAAGAATGATGGTGACTATGTAGAACAATACATTTTGAAGCACAAAAGGTCGCTAATTTTAATGGTACCCATCCAGTCTTCGTAGTTCTGCAACGTTTAAGTTTGGGGTTAAAAGTATGTATTCTTTTAGAAAGACCCTTGTAGCAATGATCATGACCCAATACGTCATGGATACGTCACGGATATATCCGTTTCATGCTTATCCTTTTTCACTTGAGATAAACATCATTTACCTGACTGTTGATCGATAATTTCTAGTTAGCATTGATCTGTTGAAGTAAGAATAGATAACCATTGATTAAAAATGTATGTAGTGTAGCTACGTCGTTTTTTTTGTAGGAATAGTCTTGGCTACACAGGGATATATATTTATATTTTTTCTTGTGTGATTTTGAAAATTTATTCCGCTTCGAGAATTGATTAGAGAACATGTGGTTCCTAATCTTTCTGATTCTGATCTCTTTATGCAAGACAGCGCACCGTGCCACAAAGCAAAAATAGTTTTAGAAGAGCTAAATAGATTCAATATTTGCTTTATGGATTGCCCCGCTTAGAGACCCGACCTTAAGCCAATTGAAAATGTTTGGAAAATTATTGGTGATAAGATCACAGAAAACAAAAAAATCTTGATGATTTATGGGAATGTATAAGAAAATCCTGGAATACTATCTCACCTATAACATGTGAACGATTGGTTTTGTCTTGCAGCAAAAGATGCCATAGTGTGATTGAAAACAAGGGTTTTTTTTTCAGCAAATACTGAAAGGATTCTTTGTTTTTTTTCATTAATAATTTCCCCCGTTCCTTAACTTTTGGACATCAGTAATTTAATTTAATTTGTTTATATGAAAAAACTAATATGTATTCAAAATCAAAAATAAACCTTTTTTTTTATTATTAAACTACCATTAATAAACATTAGAAAATTCACCAACATTCTTTCCCCTTTTTCATAGATAAAGTTAGAAGCCATTCAAAAGAAAATGATCGACCGTTCTTTAACTTTTGGACGCTACTGTATATATATATATATATATATATATATATATATATATATATATATATATATATATATATATATATATATATAAGCGAGATAAGTCACAGATTAAAGATAAAGTGATTTATCTTGTCAGATATTACAGTGAGGTAATAATTTCAGGATGATCCTAGCCAAAAAGGTAAATCTCAATATATAAAAAATCGAGCAATATATAAGTTTAATGATTAAAGTTAAATTCTGTAGATTAAAATATATACAAATATATTTAAGTTAAGAATTTGTTTGAGTTTGTTTGACACAAGAAATATATAGAGGGGAATTATGTTTATTTCCTTAATTCATGGATTTTTAATAATGGCTCTTATCATCAAAGGAAATGAAATGCAATTAGCAAAATGATCAGCCATGAATAAACAAATATTTTGCTTTTCAGCACATATATTGAAAATGTTATTTAAAAGTTATTTAGATGGCGATTAAGAGTCAAAGAAAAAGGATATCATACAACCTGGGCAGTCCAATATCAGAATGAGTTCAATAGTTTCCGAGATATTACTTCCAGGTTTGACGAGTAGTAATTCAAGGGGAAAATCAGAGGTGATCGAGTAATCCGATTGGTTTGAAGCTTGTACCAAATCTGAGGTGATATCCAGAATATTTGATTGTTCCATACCGTGATTTCGAAGGGCATATGAGATTGCCCTCCTCTTTAAATTCTTAACTTGAAAATAGTTTTATATATATTTTAATCTACAGAATTTTGCTTTAATCATCATCATCATCATCATCATCATCATCATCATCATCATCATCATCATCATCGGCGGTCACTCGTGTCCGAGTAAGACTGTCCTCCGTTGTGGCTTCTGTGGGTCCTCAGGTGAGCATAGAGCCCAATCCTAGACCCAATTTGTCTTGTGCAATTTGGGCAGATAAAGGTAGTGGTGGTGGGGTGGGGTTGGGTTGGGTGTGTCTGGTTGATAATCTGTCCTTTCTGTGCTTGCGTTTATCCTCAGCAGCTTGATTTAGGTCACTACTATAAAGCGCAGCACCTTCGTGGACAGCGCTCCTCCATGCCAACCTGCTCCCAGCCACGTCCTCCCATGTCTCAAGGTCCATGTGAAACCGCTTTAGATTTGCTTTGATGTTGTCCTTATACCTCATCTTTTGGCCACACTGGGCACGCTTTCCCTCAACAAGTTGAGAGTAGAAAATCTGTTTTGGGAGGCGGAGATCCGGCATTCGGACAACATGACTAGTCCATCTGAGCTGGCGTTTAGCAACAGTAGTCGTGATAGTGGGAATGTCAGCCTCACTCAGGACGCTGGTGTTGGTGCGTCGGTCCTTCCAACTAATTCTGAGGATTTTTCGGAGGCATCTTTGGTGGTACGTCTCCAGGGTTTTTACGTGCCTCCTGTATGTGGTCCAGGTCTCCGATCCATAGAGAAGAGTGGGCAGCAAGACAGCTTTATATACCATGATTTTGGTCTTTGTCAGAAGGTCACGGTTCTCAAATACTCTCTTGCTTAGCCTTGGCACAGTTGAGACGGTGTTGTATTTCATCATCTATGTTGGCTTTTGATGATAGGATGCTGCCTAGGTATGGGAAGTGGTCCACATTTTCCAGTCTAGCGTTGTCGATGGAGATGTTTGGGGGTGACACTGGAGTACTGTTTGGTGGTGATTGATGGAGGATTTGGTTTTTTTTATATTAATTGTTAGTCCTAGCTGTTTGTACGCCCTCGTGATGGCAACCAGTGTACACTGTAGGTCCTCTTCTGAGAGGGCTACAAGGGCGTTATCGTCTGCATACTGTAGCTCCATAATGGATATGGTGTTCGTTCGACCTTTGGCCCTAAATCTGTTCATGTTAAAAAGACGCCCGTCAGTTCTGTACATAATCCGAACTCCATGGGGAAGATGTTTGTCCGTGAGATGGAGGATAGCAGTAATGAAGATGGAGAACAGGGTTGGGGCAATGACACACCCCTGTTTCACTCCCGTGTCGAAGGGCTCTGTTTCATCTCCACTACTACTGAGGACTGTAGCTGACATATTGTCATGTAGCAGTCTCAGTACCCGAATGTACCTCTCTGGGCATCCAAACCTTGCAAGAACCAGCCAAAGGGCTTGACGATTCACAGAGTCAAAGGCTTTAGTAAGGTCTATAAAAGCCATGTATAATGGTAAATTTTGCTCCCTGCACTTTTCTTGGAGTTGACGAGCAGTGAAGATCATGTCCATCGTGCCTCCATTTGGTCGAAAGCTACTTTGGGACTCGGGAAGGATGGTTTCTGCAAGAGGTGTACGCCTGTTGGCCAAAACCCGAGCTAGGGCTTTCCCTATGGTAGATAGGAGAGAAATGCCCCGGTAGTTCCCACAGTTTGCCTTGTCTCCCTTCTTAAAGATGGAGACAATAAGAGCATCTCTAAGTTGTGCAGGGATTTTCTCTTGTTCCCATATTTTGAGCAGCAGGGCATGGATGTGTCTGAGAAGATCAGGCCCGCCTTTCTTCAGGATTTCTGCTGGTATGCCGTCAGAACCAGCCGCCTTATTGTTTTTCATCTTCCTAATTGCATTCCGCACCTCTTCCAGACTGGGTGGTTCTCCCATGCTCTCAATTATGGGCTGTTGGGGGAGTATTTCAAGGGCCTCCATCTCTGGAGTGGTGTCCCTGTTCAGAAGATCCTCGTAATGCTCTTTCCATCTATTTGTTATTTCTCCCTTTCCTTTTAGCAGCGTGAGCTCATCCTTAGACCGAAGGGGGATCAGAGAACGGTAACTGGGGCCGTATACCACTTTTGTGGCTTCAAAGAATCGTCTGGTGTCCCCAGAGTAAGCAAACTGCTGGATCTCCTGAGCCTTCTTCATCCACCAGAGGTTCCTCAGCTTCCTGACTCTCGATTGGACAGCCGCTTTAGCCTTGGCATGGGCAGCTCTTTTAAGCTTGCAATTGACGTAATTCTGCCAGGTGATAAAAGTTTGCGTCTTGATGTCTATAAGCTGTTGGATTTCGGTATCGTTTTCATCGTACCAATCCTGATGTTTTCGCTTTTTCTGCCCTAGGATGCTTATACTGGAGTCCATGATGGCAGAGGACAGCTTGTCCCAGTGTTCTTCAGCGTCATGTGGATACTGCTTGGGCAGGTCCGCGCTAAGAGCTGCCTGGAGGTGTTGTTGGTAGGTGATATCGCCCAGCTGCTCGATGTTGAGCTTTGGTCGGCTCTGTCTTTTTTGCATCCTTTGCTTCCGCATTAAATGGATAGACATGATGGAGCGAATAAGACGGTGGTCGGTCCAACAATTGTCTTTAATGGTCATTGTCCTGGTGTTCAGCACATCACAGCGGTCTTTGGCACGGACAATGACATAGTCAATGAGGTGCCTGATTTTACTTCGAGGGTGCATCCATAATGTTTTGAATGCGTTTTTTTGTCGGAAAAGTGTGTTCGTGATGATCAGGTTATGTTCTGAGCACTTTGTCAGTAGGAGTGTACCATTTGAGTTAATGTTCCCAACTCCTTCTCTTCCAAGCGTTCCTCTCCAGTGCTGATGGTCTCGTCCCACTCTGGCATTGAAGTCCCCAAGTAGGATTATCTTGTCCCTCTTGGGGGCCTCGGATAAAATGGTGTCAAGGTCAGCATAAAAGGTCTCCTTTATTTCATCATGTGCATCAAGAGTTGGAGCATACGCACTAATCACAGTGGCCATTTGGCTGCCCGCAAGCATCAGGCGCATGGTCATTAGGCGTTCGTTGATGCCCACAGGAGGCTCATTGAGGTGGCGGATGAGGCTGTTTTTTATAGCAAAGCCCACGCCATGGATACGTGGCTCTTCTGCAGGCCTTCCTTTCCAAAAGAAGGTGTACCCGCATTTCTCCTCCCTCAGCTGCCCGTCGTCAGCCAGTCGGGTTTCAGAGAGCGCAGCTATGTCAATCTGGAACCTCCTTAGCTCTCTTGAGATAATGGCAGTTCTTCTTTCGGGTCGATCACTTGTTTTGTTGTCCATGAGGGTCCTCACATTCCAGGTTCCAAAAAATAGGCGTAAGTTTTCTTTCTTTTTCCGACCGCGTGGTGGTGATCCCTCTGGATGCGGTAGTCCAGACGGTTTTTTTTGAGGCAGGCTATTTTTAGGGGTACCTTTTCTAACCCGCCTCCCCTACTGGGGTGAGCAGAGTGGATCCTAAACAGGGCTGCTCAGTCATGGATGCAGCTGCCGAAAAACTCTTTCTGCCTCGGTCCGTGAGGTTAGCGACTGAATCTGGCACCCACCGCCTATGTGCCAGGTTGCAGCTAGGAGCTGCCAGACTACACTGTCCTGTTCCCGTCACCACTTCCTGGTCGCCACAGGACTTTTTCTATCCGGGAATTAAGGGAGAGCTCTCTCTGCCTCAGTCGGGGAGATTAATGACTAAAACTGTCACAAGACTTTTCCATCCATGATGTAGAGTAGGATGTGTTCCCTTTCGGGAGAACGCCTGCGCGTGATGTCTTTTAACGTGGGGAGACTGATGCGCCTGCAGCCACCACACGGCCCCTTGGCAGAGGAGGGCCTGATTCCAATGGCATGGAGAACCACGACGACTGGAGACTCTCTTCTGTTGCAGCCTTCATCCGCCTTCAGTGCCGTTGTGTCATTATTGTCATCATCCGCCGCATCAGCCGTTGAGGTCTTTTGGATCACTCTTTGTCTGGAACCTCCCCTTCAACCTTACCGCCATGGGTGGCCCTACCAGGAGCCTAGGCTCCGGACGGCATCGCTCTCAGGTTCATCGGAACACACAAGGTTCTCCACCACGACAAGATGGCGATCCAGGGAGAACTTTAATCATTACACACACACACACAGACACACACACACACACACACACACACACACACAATATATATATATATATATATATATATATATATATAAAACGACATTATTTTTACATCAGTCTAATATTTGATTAATAATTAATTTAAACAGTTTAGATATAGCGTAAGTGTTTTTATGTGCATCTAATATTAGACACACACACTAACACACGCACACACACGCGCGCACACACACACATATATCTATTCGAATGCAACCTTTCTTAACGCAGGAACCCAAATATTTGTAAAAATAGTAAGAACAAGGTTATTGAATGAAATAAATATTAAGAAACATAAAAAATAATAATAATTAAAAATTTGTTAAAAAGAAACGATAATCCGATTAAAAGCTTAAGAGTTAAAAGTCGATTAAATAAAGTGAAAAATATTTAAGACATTAAAAAAAATGCTAATCCGCTGTTCGTATTCGCCGCATTAATAGCATGAGAAATTCTCAAAGGATGTTTACAGCGATGATTTTTTTTTATAAACTTGTGGAAATCTATTAAACAAGTGCCAATAATCCTCCTCACTCTCTGTTCAACGAGGATTCGGGGAAAAAGAGGTATGTCATCTTAAATGGCTCCAACATTATTTTAATGACTTAGAAACGAAATACAAACATTTTGAATGCAGAGCAATAATTTACTTTCAAAGCTGACTTGAAAACGTGAAAAAAGTGAAAAACTTTTAAGCGTCGGATATCGTCCGTTTTTTTTTTTAATGTCTGCAAATTTTGCAATTGACGTAATAATTCTAGATATTATATACTAGCAGTGAGACCCAACATTGTCCGTGATTGAATCATGTTCCGCCCTCCATATTTGTATTGTCATCAAAATCGGTGATAATCGCCCATTTTGTAATCAAAACAATTGATTGCCTGCTCCACCTAGAGACCCTGCTGCAGTGTACCAGGAGAAAGCTTCAAATGCCTCCCCGACTATTCTAACCAATGTGCTACTGATCCTTGCGTCTAAGCAATTGTAAAATTGATAATCTTCTGAAGGTTGATGGTTCAATTCTATCTAATCATGGCTGACTGAACGAGAATACGCAACCCCCGTGAAGTAAATAAAGGATTCCGGTCCAAATGTCATCTAGATTCCCGAGTTCAACAAGATACACATGAAGAAGGTCTAGGGTTACATCGACCGAAACGTCACGAAAATGACACTCAAGCTGAGAACAGTAGTCCGAATAATCTAAATAATTTTAGGTGAATACTTCATTTGACACAATCCGAAGTTTGTATTGTTTGCATTGGTTTCCACGATATTTTTCATGTGAGAATTATTTCTAGGAAGACATCAGGGTACTTACGGGGGAGGATTACGTGAAGGTTGCCAACATTCTAAGTGACAGTGATTTTTTGGGGAACGAACTGGATTCGAACTAGGAACACCCAATCCGTGTCGTTAATCACTTGACCACTATCAACTCCCATAATGCTCATCAAAATAACAGTATAATAATCGAATTTAAAATTTGACCTGAAAACGAAGAACTTAGAAAATTGATTGCAAATAAAGATGGGAATATGTGATGGACAAATTAGATTTTGTTGTTTTTTTTTTAAACCCTAATAAAGTTTGGAAGTTTGCCTCTCATTATATTGTTAATCAACCATCAATTCTATAATCCAACAATATTTGATACAAATAAACTATAATTTGTATCCGTCTCATCCACCAAGTTTCATTCATACATGTCCAACAGTCTTTGTTTTGTCCACATTCCATGATAAACCCATTTGTAGAAGATGTGCGAAATTATCAACACTTTATTCCTTCCTTGGCACTTTCGTGATTTTGACTGAGATGGACCTTTTCAGTTCAGAAATTGCCTGAGGATTGTTTAGATATATTTTTTTCTTTGAAATAGCAACAAAAATATGGGTGGTTATAGTTTGGTAAGTGTAACCCCATTCAGGCACACATATTCTACTGAAGAGACGATCACTAAAATGGCCGACATATCATTGAACGGTGATGAAGTTGATCGATATCTATCAAATATATGGTGAGCTCTTAAAAGCACTAGGTAAAGTGCACTCTCACTTACAAAAATGCCTATACATCCCGCCGGCATTCCTCAGTATATACGTAGATAAACTGTGTAAATTCTGAGCTCGACGGCAACGAAGTCATTGTTGAACGGATTGTCAAGGATGTATACTAATTGAATTGAAAAGGCATTAATGATTTAGTATTGTTTTGATTATTCGAACTACTGTTTGTATCCTGAGTATTATTCCCACAACGTTTCTGCGGATGTAACCTCCGATCTTCTTTAGGCTGTTTTGTCGAAATCGGGAATCTGCACGGAATTTCAAACATAATCCTCTAGTTGATTCACGGTGGTAGCATGTTCTTGTTACCGCAACTATTACTCGATGGAAATCTTTAAAAATTCGCAATTACATTCTTAGCATCGTCTGCACTGAGGATTGAACCTTCAACCTCAAGAAGAGTGTCATTAGAACTGAATTTGATTAAGTACTTTATCTATTAATCCACTGGTTTTGATTTTGTGCTTTTATTAAGATATAGCTGACTCCCAACGTGAGAGAGAGAGAGAGAGAGTAAGAGAGAGAGAGAGAGAGAGACAAACAGACAGACAAAGACAGAGACAGAGACAAAGGGATTAACTGAGAATGGTACATAGAGACTAACTGAGAATAAAACGGAGAGACGTCACGATCCATTGAGTAAAACTAGATTTCAGGTGATTACTGCTAGAATCCGGCGAGAGGTATCTTGTTATGGTCTCGAATCAAAGAGTGTCTGTGTCGTAGTGCTACACGGTTGGTAACGCCACAAACGATATTTCATTCATGTACATATGATTGTGTCACAAGTAGAAGTAACCTTATTTCGATCAATATTAAACTGGCGACAAAACCCTGGCTAACCGAATGCGATTAACATCAACCACTGCGAAATGCTTTTCATTCTTCACAGAATTGAAAAGATTTCTTAAAGCGTCTGCGGAGGCCATTTGTTCTTGGCAAATCCTTCGTCAACTCTTCACTGTAGTTCGCAAGTCTGGGCCGAAACCCTCAACTTTCTTTCGTTTCATAATATGCAGCCTGTGTATCGAGGAAAACTACAGAAATTGGAACAATGGTAATCGATAACTGTCCGAGGAATTACAAATAACTGGTTGTGTCTAACTGTTTATTATTTTTATCGAGTTTTCATCCAAGTGATTGACTGGCAGTGTTCCATCTCAAGCGACAAAGGATGCCAGCGGGATGAAAATTTTGTAGTGTAATAAGGGTGCACTATCCCTTAACGCACTTCACCTGTTCAGTTGTTCTGTCAGTGTGTGGGTCTTGTCTGCTGCAATGCGGCTATGTCGATAATTGTATTCTCAAGTTCCAGAAAAAAATAATAAAAATAATATATATATATATATATATATATATATATATATATATATATATATATATATATATATATATATAACGACGATAAAAAATTAAGAAAATACAAATATACAAACTATGACAAGCTGTAACTGTAGAAACAAAAACACCTGTACAAGTAAAGGTGTAATTTACAGCTGCACAGTATCAAAACTCCCAAATGTAAATTCTAATAATAACCACCATATTAATCCTTTGACACAGACTAACACCAACAGGCTCTTTTAAACATATAAACCCGCACTCTTTGTAGATTTGAATCTCTGGTTTTATTAAAATTCAATAACAATAAGTCAACATGTTTAAATCGAAAAGATGAAATATTATCAAGATGCTGGCATAGACCTAGACGATAGATGAATTTTTATAAATTTAAACCTCTATAAAGAAATATTATTAATGTGATCATTATGGTTATAATTATTAATATTATTATTATTATTATTAATATGATTAGTATTATCATTATTTTACTTATTTTGCTATTGTTAATAATATTCTTCTTATTCTTCTTCCTATTATTATTATTATTATTATTATTATTATTATTATTATTATTAATAATTTTATTGTTATTAATATTATTATTATAATTTTTATTACTATTATTATCATTATTATTATTTTCTTCTTTTTCTTCTTATTATTATCACTATTATTATCATTATCATTATTTATATATATTATTATTTTTTATTATCATAACTACTACCATCAAAATAAACAAATCATTTATCCCTAAAATAATTACAAATATATTAGATACAAATTAATTAAATAATATAACAATCGGTACTAACCAGACAATTGGAAGAACAAAATATAATATAATATGTTGAAGGATTACCTGACGAAGGCCAGAGGAACAATTGGCCGAAACGTCGCGAAAGCAACAACTAGAAAATGAGTATAATGAATTATAATCTGGTTAATGGCCTTCTTGATAAAATTATATACGTACATCAGGTCTGTTGCCAAGGACGCTGGGAAAATGGTGGGATCCTTCTACCGTACTAATGCAATTCTCTATCTGTATAAAAGCCAGGTACGTTCAAGGATGGATTACTGCTGTCACATCTGGGCAGGAGCTGCTAAAAACAGCCTATCTTGCCTTGACAGAGTACAAAATAGACTTCGCGGTTTAGTGGGGGATGCCTTTTTCTCTTCCCTGCAGCCTCTCTCCCACAGAAGAGACGTTGCGAGCCTGTCTTTTTTAGCGTTATTTCCATGGCAACTGCTCGTCTGAGCTCCAATCTCTCGTTCCCCATCGCCAATCTGTCACGCGAAACACTCGTCTGGCTGAAACTACTGTCAGTAATTTTCCCCACTCTTTATCTGTGCCTAAATCCAAGCGTAGATTCCATTAGCTGAGCTTCTTTCTCAGAAGTGAACGACTATGGAACTCTCTTCCGTTTGCCTGTTTCCCACCTGACTACAACTTGGATGTCTTCAAATCCAACATAAACAAATTCCTGACAAACCACCCCCTTAAGTAAGACACTATCAAATCTCCAATACTAACGATTGCTACAATACTATCTCATTGATTACTGTACACGCAATAACCCTAATCCCTGAGTGGCCTCCGGGCCTTGATAAGTGGTGACCCCTATGTAAAAAAAAGAGATAAAAAAGAGATGACACCACGCTCTATAATCACACATCTAAGGAAAAACGTGTAATGTGGCCATAATGGATGCTGCCAAGACTATGTTTGTTTCCTTTAATAATTGCAAGAAACCTTCTCAGTCACTGATAGAATTAAATGGTTAATTGAAATGCTATATTACGTGCTTTACCATTTAAGACATTAATCTTCCCTACTGTAGCAACAAACAAGAAAGCCTGTCAATTGACATTATCGTATGTAGAAAATGAGATTTGAATAAAATTAGAAACTATAAATCGATAAGATCATGCACAAAATGCAAACCGACAAAACATAAAGAAATCAAAGAAATAAACGATACAATCTTTACATTTTTATAAATTTAAAGCTTATCCGATTGATAAGGGATCTTCCTCAAAAGATGTACATGTAAACGGCAAAAGATGCTTTGTGCTAAAAACGTTCGAATTGATTGAATAATTGAAAGCGAACGAGTCAAAAGCGGAGGAAGTTGAATTTGAAAATTTAGCGTGAAACTGGAAAATTTGATGATCTTTTTTTTTATCAAGATTAGCAACGTTTTGAGTAAGAAATTTAAATGAATTCTTTCAGCAAATTTGGTGTTACGATTTACAATGCTCTGCACACACATTTAGAAACGCGCGAATTCAGGAATCCGCAAGGTGCCGAGGCGTAATGGATAAAATACTTGGTAAATTCAGTTGTGTTACACTATTTTGGAGGTTGAAGTTCCAAACTTCAGTGCGGGCGACACACAAAAATACAATTGCAAATTACTTAGGACTTCTACCTTGTCATGGTCGACGGAACGAGAGTATACTACTCTCTTGGATTAAATAAAAGTTTTCCGTTCGAAATTCCGTGCAGGTTCACGAGTTCGACAAAATACACTTGAGGAAGGTCAGAAACGGTGAGCTAATAACTCAAAATGAATAATCCAAATAATCCAAATAATACGAATAATCCAAATAATCCAAATAATACGAATAATCCAAATAATCCAAATAATCCAAAAATCCGAATAATCCAAATAATCCGAATAATCCGAATAATCCAAATAATCCAAATAATCCGAATAATCCAAATAATCCAAATAATCCAAATAATCCGAATAATCCGAATAATACGAATAATCCAAATAATCCAAATAATCCGAATAATCCAAATAATCCAAATAATCCAAATAATACGAATAATCCAAATAATCCAAATAATCCAAATAATACGAATAATCCAAATGATCCAAATAATCCGAATAATCCAAATAATCCAAATAATACGAATAATACGAATAATCCAAATAATACGAATAATACGAATACACTCCATTAATTCAGAGGTGGATGTTTAGAAAATACCACATTCTTCTTCTGTTTAAGGAAGGCACGGTGTCATGTGATCATTTCCTAATTTTTTCATTCCAGCATGCGCGACCTTTCAAGCTATACTGATGAGGAAGTAGAGGATTGAAAAGGCAGTGCTGCAATGCACGTTTTGTCCACATTTCGCGGGTTAGGGTTAGGGTTCGGGTTAGGGTTGGTTTTGTTGCCCCATCTTGTCATAGCAACATTTAATCAGTTAAGTTAGAAGCGTTTACGCCACGATGTTTACCATGTAATATCTACTATTACCTGCGAATTCTACCAAACTATGTTCAGAAGCTCAACAACTGCCAACAGCCTCATTCAAACAGTCTAACCTGAGCTTAATGAAGAAACCCTCATCATCTTTCTAATCCTCCTCCTCCTCCTCCTCCTCATCATCATCATCATCATCATCAGGCAGGTTGCGGTGGCTGAGTGGTTAATAATACAGACAGATGTGAGTGCGCAAAGTTCGGATTCAGTTCGTTCTATAGAGGCATTTTCACTAAGAGATGTTGGCAACCTGCATGCAACCCCCCCCCGTAAATAACCAATGTTTTTTCTAGAAAGAATTCTTACCCATAAGATAGGGAAACAAATTTCAACAATACTCATCTCGTTAATCCAAAATAAATAAATGGTGCTCACCAATCATCATCATCATCATCATCATCATCATCATCATCATCATCATCATCATCATCATCATCATTTTAACGTCCGTTTTACAAGCTCTATGCGTTGGACGGCTTTAAGAAATTGACTTTCAAAGTAGCCTATCAATGGAGAGGTAGTTATCAACATCAGATGATGATGATAAATATTAACAATTAAAAACTATTAATATATATATATATATATATATATATATATATATTTAAAGGAGATTAGAACAATAGTCTAAAGAGCTGAGTGTATTTTAATGTAACAGTGAAATTACTAGTTTGATTAAAATACATGAAATAGAAAGTGCTCGTTGTAATTTAGATATATAATAAGCTCGATAGTTAAATGTCTTAGAGCTAATTCAATATTAAGTAATGTGATTGATAATTTAAAATTTAAAAATCAAATTTTAATTAAATTAAAAATCCGTTTCATAAGAAGGAACAACAACAAAATCAATCATCTGTACGATCGTTTCGGAAAACAATGCTTTTTATTGTGGTATACATCAAGTTATGTACAATAATTATATATAGTTTTTTGATAAGCAAGGTCTCCTCATCAGCAAATTTTGAAGGGTTTTTATTGAATTTAAAAGACACCATAAATAAACCTAGCATTAAAAGTAAGGCAGATGAATCAAAGTTGACTTCTCCGCAAAAGAAGAACCACACACTTCACATGAATGTGGTTTGTCTTTTGTCTCCCGTATGTGTTTTCATATGACTCAACAAATTTGACTTTCATGGAAATGAATAACCGCATACTTCACAAAAATGAGGTTTGTGGAATTAGATGCGAGCAAACATGGGAGACAAACCTCATTCTTGTGAAGTATGCGGTTATTCATTTCCATGGAAGTCAAATTTGTTGAGTCATATGAAAACACATACGGGAGACAATTGTGTGCTGTATCCTCAAGCCATACAGAGCGTCCCCAGGTTGCGGATAGGGGAAACCCCTCTATTTATAGGGGGTAGCTTTGAATATTAAATCAAAAGCCGCTGACAATGAGGAAATAAAATGAAAATGAATACCAAAAATAATACATACTGGCTGGCCGTCGCCCAGGATAAAAAGGGTCCCTTACCTCGTTCACACACCAGACGAGAAAAGGTATTTGAAGGTGTGAACCCTCTTACCTCAGATAATGGAACTACCATGACAGAGGTCCACTTGGATCAGCCAACAGATCGTGAATTAGATCCTGGCCCCAAACCATCATGTGCAACTACAAGAAAAGGAAACAGAAGAGGCCTAAAAACCCAACCCTGGACAGTTGCACAAAAGAAGGTATTATTATATTGCTACCATTATTCAAAGTTTGAAAAATGGAGCAGAACGTCGAATGAGATCCTACAAGAGAAAATCAAGAATTCTGACCTCCCTGAAGACAAAAAGCAGACAACAGTTGCAAAACTGCGATCCCTTGTATCACAAATGACGAGATACATAACAGAAGAAGACGAAAATAATATAAAGCATAAAGCCCTAAAAGATGCTGAATATGATTACCTCCCTATTCAGGAAGAGGAGACTGAAAAAAGACTAAAGTCCAGATGGAGTAAGGATGAAAAGTGGACTTTAATTTGGGCCATTGAATATGCCAAGAGCAAATGTGTAAAACAAGAGACAAACCGAGTTATTTATCGAAATCAGTGCATGCCTCGTTTGTACCTACCCAGGCGAGAAGGAGGTATGGGGCTCTCGGAAGTCAATCATCAACACAGAGCCACAATCATCAGCATAGGTCAGTACATAATAAGTTCCTGTAACCCCAAGCTTATGAAAATTAAAGACCATTATCAGAATCGAGCAAGTAGCACAACATCTATAACACAACTTGCCACTCATTTTGGAAAAGATTGCCTTACAAATGATACTGAGAACCCAAACAAGCCTGCCACTGACATAGCCCAGAAAAGTCGGAAAAAATACACTAGCCAGTTCCATATTGTTAAAACAGAAGAATGGACCAACCATAAACGGGCAAAATACCTACCGACTGAACTATCCCAAGAATATATTGATAGGGATGGTTCCCTGGACTGGCTCAAAAGAGGATCCCTCCATTACGACCAAGAGAGGTTGATATTGGCTGCACAAGACCAGGGCCTCATGACAAACGCCTTCAAAAAGATGTGTGGTCTAAGCAACAATAATAAATGCAGGTTCTGTAGCACTGAGGTTGAGAGTGTGGGCCACCTGATTTCTGGTTGCAAAGTCCTACTTGGAGACGGTTATTATACAGATCGCCATAACGGAGTTTGCAAATACCTTCACTGGAAGATATGTAAGAAACTCAACATTCAGTGTAGTAAAAACTCCTGGGAACATATACCCGAACGAACAGTTGGGAATGACAACTACACTATCCACTATGACTACATAATCCCTACTGCTACATATCTTGAAAATGCAGCTGTTAAACCAGATATAGTGATTTGGGACAGAGCAAACAAAAAAGCGACCGTAATAGAGGTCAGTGTACCCAATGATACAGGGCTTAACAGAGTTGAGAGCGAAAAGATTACAAAGTATCAAGGACTTATGTATGATATGAAACGAAATTGGAAATTAAAAGACGTTTCAATTATACCAGTCATCATAGGAGCAACTGGGCTTATGAAAAAGAACTTTAAAAAGTACATAGCAAGCATACCCGGTGAACCAAGTGCAAGTGAAATACAAACGATTGCACTGAAAGGGACGGCTAGAATCCTGAAAAGATCTCTTGGTTGGACTCACTAAAATAGGGGTAAATGTCAGACATCTGGTTGGATGTCCCATCCCCTAGAAGAAAAAGTTTAAGAAAAATGAAAAAAAAAAAGAGACAAACCACATTCATGTGAAGTGTGTGGTTCTTCTTTTGCGGAGAAGTCAACTTTGATTCATCTGCCTTTCTTTTAATGCTAGGTTTATTTATGGTGTCTTTTAAATTCAATAAAAACCCTTCAAAATTTGCTGATGAGGAGAACTTGCTTATCAAAAAACTATATATAATTATTGTACATAACTTGATGTATACCACAATAAAAAGCATTGTTTTCCGAAACGATCGTACAGATGATTGATTTTGTTGTTGTTCCTTCTTATGAAACAGATTTTTAATTTAATTAAAATTTGATTTTTAAATTTTAAATTATCAATCACATTACTTAATATATATATATATATATATATATATATATATATAGAGAGAGAGAGAGAGAGAGAGAGATAGAGATTTTACTCGGGCTAAAATAGTCAACCAACAACGATATCCTTTTCGATTGTTGTTATTATGATATTGTCACGTAGCTACACACCAAGATGGTTTTATTCGGCCATCCCGGTTTCACTGGATTGGTCTGACTTTAATTACACCTGTGTAACCTTATGCTGAAAATAACCTTTCAAACATCATACTTAAAATTGATCTTATTGTTGATAGTTAATCAAGTTTGTTGCTTCTTCATGCAGGTGTCTCTGTCATATTAATAATCTTTATTAAAAGACACTTTTAGTGCATTTATTTTATTTATTTTGCAGTTGTACGCTATTGCCAAAACGATTTCTCCGTGCGCACGGCCTAGGTATAAAACAAGATGTAGGTTCATAATTTTTATTTAAATAATTTTTGGTAAATTTGATAATTATTTTTTTTTGTTTCTTACATCTGTCGTCAGGTGTACACTTTTTTCAAAGGATTTCTCCATTTAGCTACCCAACAAATGTTTTATTCCAATTAGAATAATTGTGTTCTTTATTGTGATTGTTATTATTACAATAGAAAGCATTAAACAACTGATTAAATCTAAATTAATGATCGCTATGATCATTATGTAATCATTATCGTGATCACTGCTGTTTTCCTTTTGTCTAATTTTTATTTGAAGCATTATTATTTTAGAAGATATGAGCGTATTTCTACATCTTCTAAATTCACAGCGTACAAAAAAAAATAACAACAAAGAAACGACATCAGAACCAATAGGACTGCAACCGGAAGGACAAAACTAGACGGAAGTAGCAATCGAAATTATGCTTCAGGTAGAAATCACAATAAGGACCAAGATGGCGGAAGCAGAACAATATGGCGGTTCACTAAACAATACATTGAAGATTTTATTTCGTTTTATTGTCTTTCTTTGTTTAACATTATTTATTTTTACTCTCTTTCCTCTTTTATTTTGGTTTCTTTGCTTCTAGTCTTTCTCTCTTTTTCTTTTATCACTCCTTCGATTTTTCTTTAGTGGTGATTGTGCATTTTGGTCTGGGCCATGCCGCGTACAGCCTAAATTAGCCTCAGAGAAAGAAGAGGAAAAGAAGCGATCGATTATTTTATTTCATTTTTTTTTTAATCAATAATTACTTCGAGTCGGTCCTATGACTGAAAGGAAAATTCTTTATTTCTTTCAACATGGAAATTTAATAACTCAAAATGAATGTGAACTCATCGTACAATGCTACAACTTTTATTGCAGAGTTAGAATGTGTGGACATTTTGTTTCATAAAAAGACAGTACTTCCCTCTGATTTGTTCTATTTTTCTCGCTCTTTATATTTTCCTTGTTCTCTCTCTCTCCCTCTCTCGCTCTTTTTACACACACACACACACACACACACACACACACACACACACACACACACACACAAATGTCCACTCTATATAAGCCTACTAGCAGAGAGACCCGACGTTGCGCGGCATTAAATAATGATCAACAAATGTTTCACACCATATTTTTATTGTCATCGAAATCGGTGAAATCGCCCATTTTTCAATCAATTGTCTGTTGGGAATACAGTAGTACCGGGAAGAAGCTTAGATCGCAATACATGGTAGTCTACATTGCACTGTAGAGACTCTTCTGTTAATTTTAAAAAATTATTTTTATGTAATAGCTTGAATTAATCATTAAAATTCAAAAGTCAAGCATTATGCTTCAGTCGTGATCTAAACAGAAACATTCATTTCGAACGCGCCCCTGTCATATCAAAGACGCTACTTTTGATTTTATGTGCTTGGCCTTACTACTTGTGCGGTTATTATAACTTGTATTTACGTTTGCAATGAAAAAGGTAAGTATCATAATGCAATTGTGCTTTAAACAGAAACATTTATTTAGAGCGCGCCCCTGTCATATTAAAGAACCGGGTATTAGTTTTATATGTCAGGACTTTCGGCTTGTGCGGTAATAAAACTTTTCAAATGCACTTGTGATGTTAGGCTGTGTAAGGTGTTAACTTTAGTCAAAATCGCCTGTTCCTTCTTTCATCGAATTATTACGATTATCGTTACTTGTCGAAGACATTCAGATTCAAAACCTATCCGTTGTGAGACCGAAACTTACCTGCATCATGGACTCTTCCACTTACCTGCATCATGGACTCTTCCAGTACTATATTACGATTTGAGATAGCACTCTCGGGAGCAGTATCGTAATACAATAGAATCAGCAGGAGTACTAGTAGTGCGCAGCACATACGACTATCCATAATGGACACTCTTGGATAGTAAGCGCCGTTTACCCTTTATCCCATAGTTGTAACAGTTTGGTTAATATATCTTTTTTACGTCCGATCTGTGTTCCATATTTTTCTTCTGTGGTAACAACCATTGGGTCCATATCACTATCTAATAATACTGCATTCAAAGTACATTTGCGTGAAATGTCGTAAAAATTGGTCTAACAGTTTTCGAGTGCACAGGAACAAAATTACAAACAGACACACACACACAGACAAAATTCCTTTTATATAATAGTAGTACAACCAAAAATAACGAAAATTCATCGAGTAGAAAGTTGTGCATAGTTAAAAGTAATGTTTACGGATAATCGGGTAAAACTGCATTTTTGTTAGACGTTATAAAGTAGACAGTGAAGAAAACACACACAGAAGACATACCTCGGAAAGCAAAATTTGTAGCTTATAGTGATGAACTTTTTTATTTTGACTAAAAACACAATAGCAGTTTCGAAATTTTGGGATATATTACTATTTTCGACATAACAATTAGGTATGAAGTATTGTTTTTGCTTAAAACAACATATTTGAAAAATCGAAAAAGAGTTCTTTCATCTACGTATATATATATATATATATATATATATATATATATATATATATATATATATATATATATATATATATACTTCATTTACTCACATAAAATTAATATACGAAAGTATAGATTTATGCGTAAACTTTAAGTATTTACTTCAAAAGTGATCAATACGTAGGTAGAGCTAGTTAGTAATTTATAAAATATATATGGCGATTAAGCTACACTGAATATTCCGCGTTTCATCCACTCTAGAACTCCTCAGGCTTATGCGAGACGCATAAGCCTGAGGAATCCTAGAATGGATGAAACGCCAAATATTCAGTGTAGCTTAATCGCCATATATATTTTATAAATTACTATATATATATATATATATATATATATATATATATATATATATATATATATATATATGACATTGTGTGTGTGCGAAACGTGTCTACTAAACTCCTCTCTGTATATTTTGTGGACAGAGTTGTAATTTGAGCACACATTTTATCTTGGTTTTTAACCGGCAAAAGCTGTTGTAAAGGAATAATTGATTTCTTAAGGCTAAGTCAAATGAAACATTATTTCTGCTGTTACTTTTGCGCATGAGTAAACTTAACAATTTATAGCTCAAGTTCCCTTAACTTTTAGCCATTCTGTGGGTAGCTCAGACGATAAACGCGCTGGTAGAGGTATATAATGACTAAGGCTGTCGCGCTGAATGTTCGGGTTTCGATTCTGGAGGATGGTACTCAACGTATATTTTCATAACTTTGGAAATTATTACTATATATTGGAAAATAATCAATAGAGAATTGAAATGAATGAATAGAAGATATAGTATTTATGCTCATTTTACGGCCGGGCAACGTTGAGTGGCCTGCTAGCACACACACACACATATATATATTTATATATATATATATGTGTGTGTGTGTTTATGGGAAATATGTTTATTCAATTATATTTCACCTTTTATTTATACCAGTCCTATAATTTATGAAGCTCGATTTAACAATAGAGCATGTACAAATAAATGTGATTTAAAGTTGATAAATTTCTTTTCTTCTGATCAGGTAAGGGCGGAATAAATTTAAAAAATTGACATAATAATTAGATGAATGGTTCTGTGCTACGAAACAGGTACTGCCAAGAATTGTGCATTTTAACGAACTTAAAGGAATAAACAGTAAGATAGTTAACATCTTGATATTGAGATTATACACTTTATATATTTATATAGTGTACTAGCAGTTCAGCCTTTATATGTATATATTAAAAAGTGTGCATATGTACGGTAATGCTTTTCTATATAATAGAATCCCTTAACTATTATAGAGAAAAGATAGTAGAGGCCGCAAAGATAAATTTTTTTGTAACTTTGATCCCAATTTTGACTCCTTAATATTTATTGTTTGGGGCTTAAATCAAATTAAAATGGTTGACACATGTCCAGGTAACCTACATCTAAAATTTCAAGTATTTTGGCCTAAAATTGGTGGAGGAGTTTGGTAGAATCTGCGAAGATCAACTATTTCAACTATGACCTCTTGGCAGCAAAATTTTCGCCCAACAACTGAGTAAAACGCTTGCTGCATGTCTGAGTACCCTTTATGTAAAATTTCAAATGTTTAGCTCCAAAATTGACTTAAAAGTTTGCTAGAAATGTCAAATCTTTTGAACTTTGATCCCTTGGCAGCCAAATCTTTGGCCAAAAACCGATTAAAAAGCTTGCCTTGTGTCTGAATACACTTTATGTAAAATTTCAAATGTTTAAACTAAAAATTAGCTGAGTAATTTGGTATAGGCCGCAGGGGTCATTTTTTTTTTTAAACTTTGACCCCAATTTTGACTCCTTAGAATTTATTGTTTTGGGCTCTAACTAAAGTACAAGTTTGATTCATGTCCAAAGAAGCTATATCTAAAATTTCAAGTGCTAGACACAAAATAGTCGGAGTTGTTTGGTAGAGTTCTCAAAGGTCAAATCGTTGAACTTTGACTCCATAAAAGCCACATTTCTTGCCGAAAACTGATCAAAAAGATTTTGCCAAATCTCAGTACCCCTTATCTAAAATCTCCAATCTGTAGACCGAAAATTGATAGAGTTATTGTGTAGGGAATTGTACACACACACACACACACACACACACACACACACACACACACACACACACACACACACGAGAGAGACATTTTCACCTTTATATATATATATATATATATATTTATATATGTATATATATATATATATATATATTTATTTTATTATTATAATATAAAGCTTAATGTCTGTGTGTGTGTGTGTGTGTGTGTGTGTGTGTGTCTGGTCACGAAGAGGCTCCTATATGGTTGACTATTTTAAAAATCTGATTACATATAATGATAAAAGATGTATCGAGACATAGGAATGGGTATGTTTGATCTGGCAGAACGGTGGTTCATTAAAATTATGGGGTCTGCGTTCGCGCCTGGTCCACAGAGTATGGAAAAAAATTAAAAAAAAAACGTTTACAAGCGCTTTTGATATAGATGTACATAAGAATACTTTGATAAGTATGTTTTAACTTAAATAGGGATGGTATAATAAAATTGTGGGGTCTGCCTTCACGCCTGGCCTCCATAGAATGGAAATAGGCACAAACTTTAATAAAGACTTTTCATATCTATTTGCGTAAGTATTCTTTGATAATTATGTTTCAGTTTGAAGAAATATGGTATAATAAAATTATGGGGTGTTCGTTCGCGCCTGACCTCCATAAAATGGAAATATGTCACAAAGTTTAACAAGGTTTTTTAATATAGATCCACAGAATATTGTGATAAGTGTTTCAGTGTGAACAGGTATGGTGTAATAAATTATGGGGTTTATCTATTTTGTTTTTACTTTCATCATATTTTGCTTTGGTTTTGATACCCCCAAATTCAACCCAAATTTACAACCCTTCCTTTTCATAACCAATCATACTTTCATAAATCAGAGTCCATTTTCTGTTGACTGTTTTTGAACCCAGTCAACGACGGGTAATTTTGCTAGTATATATATATATATATATATATATATATATATATATATATATATATATATATATATAAAAGTGAACGTATCTGTGTTTGTATCTGTGTGTCTGTGTGTGTGTCTGTGTACATTTCCCCACGCAATAACTCTGTCAATTTTAAGTCTACAGACTCGAAATTTGATATACAGTGTATTGAGATTTGGGAAAATCTATGTGATTGGTTTTCGGCCAGAAATTTAGCTGTTAAGGGGTCATAGTTCAACAATTTGACCTTTGAGAACTCTACCTAACCCCTACGTCAATTTGGGGTCTAAACACTTTAAATTTTAGATATAGGTTCCTTGGACATGGATCTAACTTAATAACTTGATTTGAGCCCAAAACAATAAATGTTAACGGATCATAATAGGGGTCAAAGTTTTTTTTGTTTTGTATTTTTTTTTTTTTTTGCTAAGCATACACCTCCAAACACCTGGGCAACGCCGGGCACCCATGCTAGTCACATTTGTGTCTCATATATATTAATATGTTTTATAATATGATAAACCAAAATAGAATGATGATAAACCTTATGTCTAGAATCTTAATTCAAATTTTGATCAAAGTCCATTTTATAATGTTGATTCTAGAAAATATCCCAAATATAAGGTTTTAGCATAATGGCTATATAAAAAAAACTGAAAATATGAAAATCTTGCTTAATTGGTGCCGAATAAATATTGATCAAATTTAATGCAAATCTGAAAAAAGAAAATAATTAATTTCTTAATTTCTAGATCTGCACTTTTTTTTACCCGAGATGGAACAAACGACTACTGATTCGATATTCAGACCACCGGCAGAGACGCTGCTAACAATGATATCGAACAATGTTTTATGCAAACACTGAACGACACTTCCAAAGTGCCCCATTTATTCATATACATAGGGCAGTACTTTTATATTTTGCGCCCTGGATTTCGTAGATGCTGGCTCAACCGACAGCTGATGTAAACCGCCGGAATATGCCTAAAGCTGATCAAGCTGATCAACCAATGAAAACGCGATAACAAACGGGCTTAACCAATAAAAATCGAAGCAGACGACTTTTAATAAATAGGAAGAAAAATGTATTTTTTAATCACGCACAAATTTAACAAGTCCAACCCTTACTCTAACCCTAACCCCAAAAAAGATAGTTTATAATTACGCACAAATTTTATCAGTCCGACCCTTACCCTTATCTAACCTTAAAATATATTACTATAAAACAAATATATTACTATTTAAAACAAATAATCAAAAAGATATTCATGAAAATTACAGTAGGGTGTTATATTGTATTTTATTAGCTTTTATTACCCCTATTCTAACTTTATATATTTAAAAAGAAAACAAACAAAAATATTTTTTTTCATAAAACTTACGGTAGGTTGTTATATTTATTTTATTATTTTTCCACTTCTCGCATATTTTATTTTAGTCACATTGAATCAACGCTTCTGCAATGGAACTCACACCCTTGACGGTAATCTCGCGTAGCAAACGCACCGTTCCAACATTTCAAAATACATTCACTGAGAGACAACGCGGGGATCTCTACAAACAGGGTTTTGTTTCTCCAACTTTACAACATGGCAAGAAAGAAGAAAAGAAAAAAGAAAGAAAACAACATACTGAGGATGGAGTTGGACTCCGAAATATATTTAAATTATAAATTTCAAACAATTGTTTATTTTATAAATGTTGCGTTGTGATTTGGCTTCCAGGCGCACTTGATGCATATGTATATATATATATATATATATATATATATATATATATATATATATATATATATATATATATATATATATATATATATATATATATATATATATATATAACTCCATTCTGATCTTACAGACGTTTTAACATCCGTGCTCTTTATTATAAAGTTAATATGTTTTTGTTTGTTTGTTTTTTTAACGGAAGTTTATATCCTCTTTTTCCCCATGATAGGATGCATTACAAGTGTGAAACTTGACGTTTATATAATAAAGCCTATTTCATGGACATGGAAATAGAAAATGGCGTAGAAATGCAATGTAGTTTTCTGCAATGCCTGTTACGGTCAACGATTTGCATTTAACCCTGATGATTAGCTTGGCATACGACTCGGTACGATATATGGAACGATGGTTCATTTCTGATTTCGTCGGGCGATCACCTTAATATATTTCATTGGAACGACACGAGACAAAAGTTGCGCGTTTATAAACCTGGTTATGCCTTATTCATTGTTAAATATTACTTTCAACCAATCAATCACACCCGTTGATTCCTCATTTTTAGGCGCGCTGTTTTCTTTTGTTTCCCGTTTTCCCTTCGTTCTTTCTGCTTGTAAATCAAGCCGTTTCACCAAGTCTGTTTCTGACAGTTGCATCTCATCATATCAACTTATTTGCTGTTTATTTCGTATACGCTTGATTGTGTATGTTCTATTTGCAAAGCAGATCGCGTTAGGGGTTTTCTTTCACGCATCCCTGTATATACAGGTTCTTCACTGCGTTTTGTTCTGAAGTTATTTTTTATAACTTAAAAAAAATGACTGCAGAAATGTGTTTTTTTAAAGTTAGTCCATACTTTTTTTTTTTTTTTTTTTTACACAGTGATCACCACTTATCAAGGCCCGGAAGCCACTCAGGGATAAGGGTTATTGCAAGTACATTACGTTAGTGTGGAGATTTGATGGAGTGTTTACTTAAGGGGGCGGTTCATTAGGAATTTGTTAACATTAGACTTGAAGACATCCAAGTTGTAGTCCGGAGGGAAGCAGGCAGACGGAACAGAGTTCCACAGGCGTGCAGTTCTAAGAAAGAAGCTTTGTTCATGGAATCCGCGTTTTGATTTAGGCACAGATATAGAGTGGGGGAAATTTTTCACAGTGGATTCAGCTAGACGGGTGTTTTTCGTGAAAGATTGGCGAGGGAGGACCAGGGATTGGAGTTCAGACGAGCACCTGCCATGAAAATAACGATAAAACAAGGATAGGCTCGCAACGTCTCTTCTGTGAGAGAGAGGTTGCAGGGTAGAGAAAAGGGCATCCCCCACTAAGCCACGAAGTCTATTTTGTACTCTGTCAAGACATGATAGCCTGTTTTTGGCAGCTCCTGCCCAGATATGGCAACAGTATTCCATCCTTTTTGTATGGGATGGTATATAAAAAATAAATACAGACAATATCAACCAAACGTATGTACATGTACACATAAAATCAATTTTGAGTATTTTATATATAATGTAACAATAAAATAAAATATAAAATGTACATACACAGACAGACACACAAACACACGGTTATAAATATATATAAGTTTTGAGTATTTTATATAAAATGTAAGGATAAAATAAAGATATAATATAATAAAAATGAAATAAAAGGATATTATAATAAAATATATCAAAACAATAAAAAATAAAATAATATAATGTAATAATAAAATAAAATATTAAATGAAATAAAAATGAAATAAAATAATATTATAATAAAATAAAAAAAATAAAATAATAAAAAATATAACATCTAATAAAATTTGAATAAAAGAAAATTATAATAAAATAAATCAAAACAATAAAATAATGAATAAATAATGAAATATAATAAAAACAAAATATAAAATATAATAAAATTTAAATAAAAGAATACTATAATAAAATAAATCAAAACAATAAAATAATAAAATAAAATAATAGAATATAATAAAAAAAATAAAATACCAAAAAATTATAATAGAAAATAGCAATAAATGCGTGTGTAAATAAAAACGAATCTGATTGGCTAATTAGCTCCACGGGGTTATATAAAAGCAAGCAGTAACATTATTCCCATGCAAAAGTCTGTCAAATCCTCAGGAGGATGAAACGCATGCAAATTATGTGTAGCTTAATTGCCATATTTTCCAAACTTACTATATATATATATATACGCAAATCTTCGTCATCTTCAGTTTTTTGCGAATAATTGTGTGTACAGTTCCCACACTCACATACAAACTGTGCACGTATTGTCTATATAGACACACGACGCTCCTTATCCATGAAATTCTTTATTTGGCCAATCAACACTAGTGTTATGACTTCCTTACTCCTCCCACACCTCTCACAACACACTTTCTTTGAATCTCTTATGTTACTCAAAATCTGATGTTTGATTCATGCAAAATGACCCAAACGCATTCTGAAGCATTCCACACGATTCCATGGACTTTTTCCAGGTTTAATACAAAATTTTATTGGTATCCTTCTTCTAAAGTGTCTTCACGTCCCGATTGCATTTTTGTAATTTACCAGCTGCAGGAATTCCTGTTGTAGCTGTTCATTTGATCCTGAATTCATAAAAATTGGTCAGTCATCTCATAAGATGTATAGCAATAACATACTGAATTTTCAAGAGTCTACGACAATTTAAAATGTCTGTACAAAAACGCCTGTAAACTAATTGAAGGAACCTCGTATGTTTATATATATTATCGTCCTGCCAGCCTTTCTGTACTCAGCATAGACCTACACATAAGGAGATTGGAAGCCGTCTAGTAGAGACACCTAAGAAGAAGCATGATAATCAAATGGAGTGACTAGGTATCAAACGTGGAAGTTCTCCAGAGAGAAAACCTAAACAGCATGGAAGCTACCCTTGCTACTATGCAACTCCGATGGACCGGGCTCATTGCTAGAATGGAAGACAACTGAATGCCAAAGATGCTCTTCTACGGGGAACTGGAAAATTGAACTTACAAGGTAAACGGTCGAAAGCTTCGATACAAAGATGTATCAAAGCGGCACCTGAAGGCGATGAACATCAATGTCGAGAAGAAGTGCTAGCGGAACAGCCTCCACAAAGGGAAGGAAGAAACAGAGAGAAAGATGGGAGAAGTCTTAGAGTAGAGAGACTATCGACGAATCAAGCCTTGCACTCAACTATGCGATGCCTGTGACCAGACATTACACTCAGAAAGAGGACTACGCCAACACCGAGGGATAAAGAATTGAGCCCCGACTAATCATCGTCAAGACTGACGGACTGCATAATGATGAGATATATTAAGCGAAGCCCATTATTTATTTTTTTGTAAACAAATGATGGTTTGAGCACTGTCTGCGACGGGTGGGTGTGGATTTAATACACACCCGAGGAGAAATATTTACGGCACTGATTCGTGGTCCGATGACTAGAGCTGTCGATTGTCAACGCGACGGTTGTGGGTTCGATCCACGGCTGGGAAAAGGTGTATGTCTAACAGCACTGATGAGTTTTGATACAATAAAACAGTACTGTATGTGGATGACACACATATATACATATATACATATATATATATATATATATATGTATATGTGTGTGTGTATAATTATCCACTGACACGTGTTTCGTCGTCTACGACTCATCAGATTGGCCGACCTAGAGAAATTCGAGATTGGAACTCCATGGTAAGAAGCATAAACTCTTACCACTAGGCTATCTCGCACGACTACTCAATGTATCGCGTTTTAGGTAGATGTTATTACTTTTTGTTTTGCGATACTTTTTGAATGAGTTCAATTATTTATACGAAACTGCATTTTTACCTAAATGCGAGTTGGGAATAATTTTCCCTTTAACCAGTTTGGTACCCCCAAATGGGGAGCGGCATATGTATTAATTTTAAAATATAATTATCCACTGACGCGTGTTTCGTCGTCTACGACTTGTCAGAGTGGCTGAATCTAGCGAGATTCGAAATCGAGACACATGGTAAGAAGCATATACCCTTACCAATAGGCTATCTTGCACGACTAGTAAATGTATCGCGTTTTACGTATATGTAATTTGTTTTTGTTTTGCGATACTATATATATATATATATATATATATATATATATATATATATATATGTGTGTGTGTGTGTGTACGTGAAAGCGTCTACACGACACATGAATTCTTGCAATCGGATTACTATTATAGCTCACTTGTGGAAAGCAGAACGCGACTATCAACAGAAATACATGGCATCTTTCATCTAATCAAATTCCGATTAGTGACTGCACAAAACAAAATGTACGTCACAGCGCATGTCACTCTGGCTTTATATTTGTGGCACGCATGCGCATAAATACATACGCATACATTTTCTACCAGACATAGATTAATACAATCATAGATACAGATAGATGCACAAAACGTAGCATTAACTCGTTCATTCGTATGTCAGCATTTTTTTTACATAGGCATCACCACTTATCAAGGCCAAGAGGTCACTCGAGTATAAGAGTTAAAGAGTGTACAGTAGAAAATTGGAAAATATAGTAATCATTAGTAATGGAAATTCGGTAAAATTGTTTAAATTATATGGAACGGCTCATCAAAAACTTGTTTACGTTAGACATGAAGACAACCATATTGTAGTCAGCCGGAAAACGGAAGCTTTGTTCATGGAATCTACATTTAGGTTTAGGCACAGATAAAGAATGCTGATAGTGTTTTCTGATAGACGAGTGTTTCTTGTGAAAGTTTAGCGAGGGGGGACCATATATTGGAGCTCAGTCGAGCGCTTGCCATGAAAATAATGATAAAGCAGAGACAGACTCGCAACATCTCTTCTGTGAGAAAGAGGTTGCAGGGAAGTGAAAGGGACATCTCCTACGAGGCCACGAAGTCTATTCTGAACTCTATCAAGGCAGCATAAGTCCTTTCTAGAAGCTCTTACCCAAGTGTGGCTACAGTACTCCATCCTGGCTCTTATATAGATAGAGAATTGCATCAGCAGTGAGATATCTACTGGATCGATAGAAGGATCCCACCATTTTTCCAGCGGCCTTGGAAACGGATTTAATATATGTGTTCCATTTCAGATCAGGAGTAAAGGTCAAGCCCAGAAGCTTGTCAAAAATTGAGGCCTCCCCAACACGAGAGCCATTCATTTCAATTGATGCCAAATGAGGACCAGAGCGTTGATGATGTAAAGATAAAAGCTTGGTTTTAGATGCATTAAAAGTAACAAGCGACCTCTTTCCCCATTGTACCACTTGCTCAAGATCAGAGGAGAGAGAATCGGAAAGAACTTGGTCGTTTTACGATCTTAGATGTGCTACTTTAGATAGTAGTGTTATCAGCATAAATGTCTACGAATGATGTAAGGATGTGATTTGGAAGATCATTAATGTATATCAGGAAGAGAGTTGGGCCCAGGATGGACCCCTGAGGGACTCCAGCATCAATACTCGTGCAACTCGTGCTGGTTTAGTATTTATTATTACAGAGCCAAATTTCTATCGATTATTATATTGTAACTAATATATATTGGTGGTTTTATTAGTAAGATAAAAATGACTTGTGTGCATTCAGCTAGAATCGAAACTGAAACATATAGTTCTCAAGACTCATTACACCAATACGGACAGAAAAACTGTCAAAAATAAGGTCAATGCTTTTTTTCAATTTTAAACCCTTAGCAGCTATTTTACCGGCTAAAAAGCAAATCAAAAGTACGTTACAAGTCCAAATACCTTACCTATCAGATTTCAATTCTTTAGACCAAATATTCAGAAACAAGTTTGGAAGAGAGTTTTCACACCGATATGATCATATATATATATATATATATATATATATATATATACATATATATATATATATATATATATGAATAGGTAGTAGTTTGCTTGAAGCATTGTTGGTAAAGAAATATATATATATTTTTTAAGCGAAAAACAATGCGGAGGAAGACCGGAAAAGATGAAGTAAAAAGAAAAACAAACAGATGTAGACGAGTATGGTTGAATAGAGGAGTGTCTAACCTTTATTTGACTATCATTCTTCACTTCAATGTATAATTATTTATTACCAAGTTGCTAGTATGTCCGGTGTATGTAAAGTCCGTGGGTGGTGTGGAACTTTGATTAATTTCGAGAGAAAGGTACCTCTCTTTTTCAAAATCGAAGACAAAAGTGGATTCAAGATGGCGGAGAGAGCGTGGCAGTCCTGCAGAAATATTTTATTTTACTTATATATTTATTATATTATTTCTGTTGTAAGCTTTGGTTATATATTTATATATATGCATTTTTTATATTTTATTTTATATAAACAAAAGAGAAAAAACAAAAAAAACAACAGTAACAACAATAATAATAAATTATACAATATTATATATATATATATATATATATATATATATATAGTAACCTTCTTGTTTCTAACATTCGTATGTATTCCTTTGCATTGATTGACTTCTCACATCTAATAAGTTCCCCAACTCCTGCTGCAGTAAAAGTTCCTCATACCATTATCCCTCCATTCCCGTGTTTAGCTGTCGTTTTTATGCAAAAGTCATCCTCCAGGTCTTCGATTGTACCGTTCAAGAGCATCGGGAGCATCACTAACAAGACAAAATCTTAGTTCTATCTAACTGGAAAACATTCCTAAACCAGTCTGTATCTTTCTTGCTATAACACGAGAAAAATCTCTTTTTATTATTGATGTTCTTCTTAGATAAAAATGTATTCCTTGCACGCTTTTTTAGGGGAAATCCTATTTCTTTTATTCGTCTAGATATTGTATATCAAGAAATAGAATTTCCAGCTACTGTTTTTATTCTTTGCTATGGTCAACATAAGTTTTCTTTCGATCCTTCAAAACAATTAATTTAAGACTGTGGTCGTCCTTCAAAGTGGATGCTCTAGTGCGACCAGATCCAGATTTCCCTTTTACCAAGCGTTCGACGTCGAACCTTTGGCCAATTTGCTTCACTGCAGAAAGAGATTTTGTCACATTTTCTATAAGTAAAATATAAAAAATCTGCTTGTAAGTCATTTTGGACTACCTTAATCCTGAAATTCGTTTTTTTATATCCTCGCCAAGATGCGGTCATACCATTTTTGG
Organism: Euprymna scolopes; assembly: GCF_053919585.1. NCBI lineage: Eukaryota > Metazoa > Mollusca > Cephalopoda > Sepiida > Sepiolidae > Euprymna > Euprymna scolopes. Next base: position 97,375,374 of record NC_136509.1, read on the forward strand.
GATTAATTTTTTCACTTATTATATGCTATAATAATAATGATCTACAAAATAGAAATTTTCAGTTAAAATTAACAAAATATCATGGTAAAATATTGAAAAATCGATTTCTTCTTTCTTTCAATCTTGGCCCATTTTTTTTGCTTATGGGTGTATATATAATATTATCATTATTTTATATATATATATATGCATGTATATGTATATTATATATATATATATATATATATATATATATATATATATATATTATTCACGTCTTTCTATAGAGAAGTATTTTGAAGATGATTGTTTTCTTCATACATTATTAATTTATTTTACTTGATATTTCGAGCAGTATTCGCCATTTGACAAGAAATAAAAAATACAAGGAAATCACACACACACACACACATACACACACACACACACACATATATATATATATATATATATTAAGTTTAAATTTATTAGACACAAGAAACCAGTATTAAAAAAACCCTCAATATCTATGTTCAACTATTATGTGTGGCATTATATAAACATCAAAGAAACCCAACGAGAATAAATCTTAATTGATTTTTCTAATGATTATATAATTTCACACACACACACACACACACACACACACACACACACACACACATATATATATATATATATATATATATACACACAAACATATATATATATATTATCTTAATGTATTTGAAGTCAGTATTATCCTTATTTTTGTATAATGCGATATTTTCACTTCTTCTGATGAGAGAAATTTAACTTCGAATTGCCTAAAGTAATTTCATCCTTTATTTTTATCTTTCTTTAAAAGTTATCTAATTCATAATGTTATAAAGTTCTTTACTTTTTATCTTTTTTAATTTATTCTATAATTTGCTCCTCTTTAACAGATAGAGGTTTCTCTATCCAGAAAGGCTTGCCTTATTTGAAAATATAATTTACACGTAAATTCTCTCTCTCTCTCTCTTTGCTTTCTCTCTTTCTCTCTCTATATCAAACAGACACATACATACATTCATATATAAAGTGTTACGGTTTTTCCTTAGTTTAGGGGTATCAGAACACCGCAAACAAATAAAATAAAAAAATAAAAGAGTAAAAACAGACATTTTGAAAAGTAAAACAAATTTTTATTATGCAAATAAAAATAAAAGACAAAATTAAAAGAAAATAAATATCAATAAGGTGTTTATAATCCATACTGTAAGGAAGATTCCTCTGTTTTCTGGTTATTTCCCTTTTGATAGTGGAAAAGGTTTTTAAGTAATGTTTGTTTTTGAACTTTTAGACATACATGCGCTTTGGTCAAATATAATTCAGAAAAATCTATATTTACCAGTTTGACGAGGAAAGAGATTTATTTTCTGTAACTTGTTTGAGTCATCGGTTATTTTAACGACTCGAGTTTTCTTATGTTTTTCTTTCGGTCGGAGTTATAATAGATTGCATCCCAACGTCGTGTTATAACTGAGTTAAAAATAACGATCATTCGCTATTTGTAGACGCTAGAGACGGTTCCAGATAGAACAGAAAAAGAATACTTTTTGTTCCATCTTTTAAAAGTCTCCAGAGACGCTAAAAAACGTTTTACATTCAAATTCTTAAGTAATACTTTTATATTATTTTATATAATCTTTTATTATTATTTCCTTTCAATTAAGTAATTCATTATTTTCATTATTATTGTTATTATATAATATGCTTAGTATTTTTATTTTGTTATAATTAATAATAATATTAATAATTATTTTTTTATTATATTTTATTTTTATTATATGTTAATATTTGGGTGATTAATATAATCTTTTGTGTAATACATCTTAATTTCTTCATATCAAAAGGGGAAATATATGATCAAATGACAATAATGTCTGTGTGTTTGTATGTCTTGGTGTATGCCTGTGTTTATATACGGCATGATCACGCTGACACGCTGGTTCTCGCCAGATCGCTGAAGTTAAGCAACGTTAAGCTTGGCTAGTATCAAATGGGTTACCATTTGGGAATACTAGGCGCTGTATGATGTGTATCTATCTCGGCATGTTTCCAGTCGCCCTGTACCTCCACTTGCCATTGGTATGCAACAATGTTTACTTAGGAGAGGTGTGGTTAGAGAGTGTGCAACTCTTGCCACACACATTTCACGAGCAGGCAACCTTACAGTGCGTATCCATACTCTGTCAAGACTGAAGGACGCCACCGTGTCTGTATGCGTGTATGGATACGTGTGTTATATCTTCTAATAGTAGGATTGATAAATATATAGGTAAATGGACAGACAGGTTCCGTCATTTATAAATACTATTTTGCGTTGTATATAATTTACTTATTTGGAAACTCCTTTCAGTTGCCTACTTGCTTACCCTTTACCCTTTCTTATGTCTAAAGCAACCATGAATTCGATTGATTCTTCCCCATCTCCCATCGACCCGTCCAGCATCACACTTTATAAACATAGTAATCGAACATTTGGCTTTTCAGTGCGCCATTTTCGATCAAGCGATACGCCTTTGATACCAAGAAGAGTTCATTGAAATCCTTTATTCTCCACAATCCATGATAGAATCTAAAATAACTTAAAGTGCTTTTTTTGGTTTCTTTTATCTTTACTTTATCCTTTGATTGTAATATTTGTGTGTTTTATTTTTCGGCGAGAAGAAAGAGTAAATTGTGCAATTCTTGAAGGTAGATTCAAATAATAAAACAGTTCCTTCCTCGCAGAAATGCATTACAAAAAGCCATCAACAATGTTTCTTTTTTTTGTCATAGAAACGCACATTATGGCGATTCGTACGTTTAGTGCATTAAAAAGTTTTTGAGCTTTTTATTCGAAGCCGAATTTTAGAAAGAAATTTTGATGCGTGCGGACGAAGTATCTTTTCATTCATAATCGATTTTGGAAATCAAAAACATAGTGATTTTCATTAAGGATAAACATAATTCTGTCTGAGACACGTGGACTATTTTACAAACACGCACACACACACACACATATATATATATATATATGTACACACACACTCACGTATATACATATACACACACGTGTATATATATGTGACTACTTTATTTAATCACATAAAATATTTATATGAAAATATAATGCTATACGTAATTTTTAGTATTTACTTTGACAGTACTCAATACATAGGTAGAGCTAGGTAGTAAGTTACAAATATATATATATGGCAATTAAGCTACAAAGAATATTCCGCGTTTCATTCTCGTGTGAAATCGTATATATATAAATATATATATATATATATATATATTTATAACTTACTATATATATATATACATATATATATATATATAGTAATTATAAAATATATATGGCAATTAAGCTACACTGAATATTCCACGTTTCATGCACTCTATTCGTCAGGCTTATGATCGAATTCTGTGGTTGTCTGTCGTTTTTATATACCTTCTATTGAGATTTTAATTAATTAATCAGCTTTTTAGTATCCACCGCGCCCTTCCTACCAGCCAATGAACATGCACCTATAGGACAAAGGCCCAATTGACCTCTGGTTGACCTGATTCTTTGTGTGTGATCTATGTAGCCTGGATATCTAGTGATCTATTTAGCCTGGATATCTGTTTTAAATCTAGGTTAGGTTTTTATGTTATATATATATATATATATATATATATATATATATATATTTATATATACATATATATGTATGTATGATAATTTATGTATATACATGCTTATATTCTATTGTTTTTGTTAAAGTTATTAAGGATAAAATGTACTCTTGGATAGAGATACAAAATAACTTTAAAACTAACAAAAACAATAGAAAATAAACAAATAAAAAATAAAATAAACATGCATATACATAAACTATCATACATATATATGTACGTATGTGTGTATATATATATATATATATATATATATATAAAACTAGCATAATAAAAACCTCACCTAGATTTTAAATAGGTCAAGACACTAGATATGCATGCTAAATAGAACATACACAAAGAATCAGGTCAACCAAAAGTCAATTGGGCCTTTGTCCTATAAGTGCATGTTTATTGGCTGATAGGAAGTGCGCGGTTGATACTGAAAGCTGATTGGCTAACTAAAATCTCAATAGAAGGTGCGTATATAAAAGCGACAGACAACCACAAAATTCGCGCATAAGCCTGAAGAATCCTAGAGTGGATGAAACGCGGAATATTCAGTGTAGCTTAATCGCTATATATATTTTATAAATTACTAACTAGCTCTACCTACGTATTGAGCACTTTTGAAGTAAATACTTAAAGTTTACGCATCAATTTATACTTTTGTATATTAATTTTATGTGAATAAATGAAGTAGTTATATATATATATATATATATATATATATATATATATATATATATATATATTGAGTAAGATAATTTATAATTCATAATTAAAATTAAAAATTAAAAATCGGTTTCACAAGGAAGAACAAACAGATTCAATATATTGTACGATCGTTGCGGAAACGATGTTTTTATTGAGATAGGCAATAAGCCTTGGACAATAATTTTATCATTTGGTTATTGAAACAAAGTCTCCTCATCAGCAAAAATAGTGGGTGGAGACACCAAAAATAAAACTAGCATTTTTTAAGTAAGGCAGATATATCTTTTAATCGTCCGCCTTTAAAGCTTGTAAGTATCATCGTCAATGCATTCATTGGGATGTCAAATGTGACAACAATACTCCACAAATGGGCTAATACTGGCGTTATAGACGTACAGGATATTTTCAGGCGTAAGTAACTTTCTAGCGCGGTAAAGAGAGCGCTCACCTTCTTCGCAGCAGCCACGGCAATGCTTTCAATATATCTGTTCAAACTCATGTTCCCTGTGAACGTTAACTGCTTTGTTACGAAACGTTCCTGACATATTGACTTTATATTTGAACCTTAATGTTGAAGTGAAAAATGTGATCTACTTATTCAAGGTTACACGTTTTAATTCAATTTTATATTATAACTCACACATAATTAACTAACACACAGAATTAACTAACACATATAATTAACAAACACACATAATTAACTAACACACATACTTAACTAACACACAGAATTAACTAACACACAGAATTAACTAAAAGACAGAATTAACTAACGCATATAATTAACTACCGCAAATAATTAACTAACACAGAATTAACTAACACACATAATTAACTAACACACATAATTAATTAACAGACAGCATTAACTAACACACATAATTAACTAACAGACAGCATTAACTAAACACAATTAACTAACACGCAGAATTAATTTCCACAAAGAATTAACAAACACACATAATTAACTAACACACATAATTAACTAACACACAGAATTAACTAACACACAGAATTAACTAACGCACACAATTAACTAACACACATAATTAACTAACACACAGAATTAACTAACACACAGAATTAACTAACGCACACAATTAACTAACATGCAGAATTAACTAACACACATAATTAACTAACACACATAATTAACAAACACATAGAATTAACTAACACACAGAATTAACGAACACACATAATTAACTAACACACATAATTAACTAACACACATAATTAACAAACGCACACAATTAACTAACACGCAGAATTAACTAACACACAGACTTAACTAACACACATAATTAACTAACACACATAATTAACTAACACACATAATTAACTAACACACGAATTAGCTAACGCACACAATTAACTAACATGCAGAATTAACTAAAACACAATATTAACTAACACACATAATTAAGTAACACACATAATTAACTAACACACATAATTAACAAACACACATAATTAACAAACACACATAATTTATTGACACACATAATTAACTAACACACATAATTAACTAACACACATAATTAACAAACACACAGAATTAACAAACACACAAAATTAACAAACACACATAATTAATTAACACACATAATTAACAAACACACATAATTAACAAACACACAGAATTAACAAACACACAGAATTAACAAACACACATAATTAATTAATACACATAATTAACAAACACACAAAATTAACTAACACACAAAATTAACTAACACACATAATTAACAAACACACAGAATTAACAAACACACAAAATTAACAAACACACATAATTAATTAACACACAGAATTAACAAACACACAGAATTAACAAGCACATATAATTAACAAACACACAAAATTAACACACACACAAAATTAACTAACACACAGAATTAACTAACATACAAAGGAAGGAAACTCCAAAGTTTAGCTGTTCAAGGGAAGAAGCTATTAGAGTAGAAAGTTGTATGGCATTTAAAAGTTTTATGGCATTTAGCCTTAAAGTTTTAATGCATTTAGCCCTAAAAGTTTTATGGCATTTAGCCCCTTAACAGTGAAAGGGGGGGTGATTTCGTTGCAAGTTTGTCAGAGGCTATGTACGTCGAGGGGGCACAAGTGCAACAAGTTCATCAGAGCAGATTCCATTAAAATACTTGTAAAACAGGCATAGAGATGCGATATTGCGGCGATAGAACAGGGGTTGGAGCCTAGCTGACAACTTTTAAATTAGATCCAAGCGAAAGGGGGTGGCGTAACTACTTAACAAGGGTTAGGATTCTTACAATGCGTGGAATTAAGCACGGGAGCATCACGTACCATTTTTAAGTTGCTGGTGTGACTCGGCCAAGGCTTGAACCATGGTCTTTCGGCCAATTAGCGAACACTCTTATTATCATACCAATACACATAAGGGTAAACATGGGCTGGAGATGAGCTATAACTGTTGTTGATATTCTTGGTCTAATTGTTACTGGATGTAATATGTCTTCTCTCACTGCAAGAACTGTGACACCAGGGTTGAAAAGTGGGATTGAGAAGTGAGCGCTTCAGAGAAAGGGCCAGTCTGACTTTCAAACAATTGCCTGGGCAGTCCCGTCGGCATTCCCCAATAAACTAACTCCTTCTTAGAAAGAGAAAGGCAACGTCTGGAACGGTGGACCTCTTAGAACTGCACAGAACTAAACTCCCACCGCAAAATCAACAGGGACCGGATAATTACAGGAATGGTCTAATCTCTGCTCATTTTTTATTGGGGGGACGTTCTAATTGTTACTGGATTGTTGCTACATTGTTTATTCGTTGTTCCTTAATTCAAAGAAAAATGGTTAATTATTTTGATTATTGAAATGCACCGATCATCGATTTTGTGTGTGTATGTGTGGGAGAGGATGATTGGGATTGGAAAAACTTTTCCATTAAGGGTCACAAGGAAAACAAATGGAAGTCAAGTGATTTTGAGTAGTCCCGAATAAATTCATTAAGAAATTACTGGAAGAATTCGATAACAAATTGGATCAATAAACATAAAATAGAGGAAATGCCAGGAACGAATAAAACAAATGACAAAAATCTAAACGAAGAAAAAAATTGTTTTCGGATCATTGTAAGAAAAGACAACAAAATTAATGTAAGAAAATACAACAAAATAAATGAAAGAAAATACAACAAAAGTAATAGACAAAAAGATAACAAAATCAATGTAAGAAAATACAACAAAATAAATGTACAAAAAGACAACAAAATAAATGTAAGAAAATATAACAAAATTAATGTAAGTAGAGACAACAAAATCAATGTAAGAAAATACAAGAAAATCAATGTAAGAAAATACAACAAAATAAATGTAAGAAAAGACAACAAAATAAATGTAAGAAAAGATAACAAAATTAATGTGAGAAAAAACAACAAAATAAATGTAAGAAAAGATAACCAAAATCAATGTAAGAAAATACAACAAAATAAATGTAAGAAAAACAAGAAAATTAATGTGGGAAAATACAAAAAAATTAATGGAAGAAAAGACAAAAAAATAAATGTAAGAAAATAAAACAAAATAAATGTAAGAAAAGACAACAAAATAAATGTAAGAAAAGATAAAAAAATTAATGTGAGAAAAAACAACAAAATAAATGTAAGAAAAGATAACAAAATCAATATAAGAAAATACAACAAAATAAATGTAAGAAAAACAAGAAAATTAATGTGAGAAAATACAAAAAAATTAATGGAAGAAAAGACAACAGAATAAATGTAAGAAAAGATAACAAAATAAATGTAAGAAAAGATAACAAAATTAATGTAAGAAAAAACAACAAAATAAATGTGAGAAAATACAACAAAATACATGTAAGAAAAGACAACAAAAACAATGGACGAAAAGATAACAAAATCAATGTAAGAAAAGACAACAAAATCAATGGACGAAAAGATAACAAAATTAATGTAAGAAAAGACAACAAAATCAATGTAAGTAAAGACAACAAAATCAATGTAAGAAAATACAACAAAATCAATGTAAGAAAATACAACAAAATAAATGTAAGAAAAGACAACAAAAAAATCGACGAAAAGATAACAAAATCAATGTAAGAAAATACAACAAAATCAATGTAAGAAAAGACAACAAAATCAATGTAAGAAAAGACAACAAAATCAATGTAAGAAAATACAACACAATAAATGTAAGAAAATACAACAAAATAAATGTAAGAAAAGACAACAAAATAGATGTAAGAAAAGATAACAAAATAAATGTAAGAAAAGACAACAAAATAAATGTAAGAAAAGACAACAAAAACAATGGACGAAAAGATAACAAAATTAATGTAAGAAAAGATAACAAAATCAATGTAAGAAAATACAACGAAGTCAATGTAAGAAAATACAACAAAATTAATGTAAGAAAAGACAACAAAATAAATGTAAGAAAAGATAACAAAATCAATGTAAGAAAAGACAACAAAATTAATGTAAGAAAAGATAACAAAATTAATGTAAGAAAGTACAACAAAATTAATGTAAAAAACAACAACAAAATTAATGTGAGAATATACAACAAAATTAATGGAAGAAAAGACAACAAAATAAATGTACGAAAATACAACAGAATAAATGTAAGAAAAGACAACAAAATAAATGTAAGAAAAGATAACAAAATAAATGTAAGAAAAGACAACGAAGTCAATGTAAGAAAATACAACAAAATTAATGTAAGAAAATACAACAAAATAAATGTAAGAAAAGACAACAAAATAAATGTAAGAAAAGATAACAAAATTAATGTAAGAAAAGACAACAAAATAAATGTAAGAAAAGACAACAAAATAAATGTAAGAAAAGATAACAAAATCAATGTAAGAAAATACAAGAAAATAAATGTAAGAAAATACAACAAAATAAATGTAAGAAAAGACAACAAAATAAATGTAAGAAAAGATGACAAAATAAATAGAAGAAACGACAACTAACACAATGGACGAAAAGACAACAAAATAAGTGTAAGAAAAGATAACAAAATTAATGTAAGAAAATACTACAGAATAAATGTAAAAAAATACAACAAAATAAATGTAAGAAAATACAACAAAATAAATGTAAGAAAAGATAACAAAATTAATGTAAGAAAAGACAACAAAATAAATGTTAGAAAATACAACAGAATAAATGTAAGAAAATACAACAAAATCAATGTAAGAAAATACAAATAAATAAATGTAAGAAAATATAACTAAATTAATGTAAGAAAAGACAACAAAATAAATGTAAGAAAATACAACAAAATAAATGTAAGAAAATACAACAAAATCAATGTAAGAAAAGATAACAAAATTAATGTAAGAAAATACAACAAAATTAATGTAAGAAAAGATAACAAAATTAATGTAAGAAAGTACAACAAAATTAATGTAAAAAAAAACAACAAAATTAATGTGAGAAAATACAACAAAATTAATGTAAGAAAAGACAACAAAATAAATGTAAGAAAATAAAACAGAATAAATGTAAGAAAAGACAACAAAATAAATGTAAGAAAAGAAAACAAAATAAATGTAAGAAAAGATAACAAAATAAATGTAAGAAAAGACAACGAAGTCAATGTAAGAAAATACAACAAAATTAATGTAAGAACAGACAACAAAATAAATGTAAGAAAAGACAACAAAATAAATGTAAGAAAAGATAACAAAATTAATGTAAGAAAAGACAACAAAATCAATCTAAGAAAATACAAGAAAATACATGTAAGAAAATACAACAAAATAAATGTAAGAAAAGACAACAAAATAAATGTAAGAAAAGATGACAAAATAAATAGAAGAAAAGACAACTAAAACAATGGACGAAAAGATAACAAAATCAATGTTAGAAAATACAACAAAATAAATGTAAGAAAAGATAAGAAAATAAATGTAAGAAAAGACAACAAAAACAATGGACGAAAAGATAACTAAATTAATGTAAGAAAATACAACAAAATAAATGTAAGAAAAGATAACAAAATTAATGTAAGAAAAGACAACAAAATAAATGTAAGAAAATACAACAGAATAAATGTAAGAAAATACCACAAAATCAATGTGAGAAAATACAACAAAATAAATGTAAGAAAAGATAACAAAATTAATGTAAGAAAAGACAACAACAAAAATGTAAGAAAAAACAACAAAATAAATGTAAGAAAATACAACAAAATAAATGTAAGAAAATACAACAAAATAAATGTAAGAAAAGATAACAAAATTAATGTAAGAAAATACAACAAAATAAATGTAAGAAATTACAACAAAATTAATGTAAGACAAGACAACAAAATAAATGTAAGAAAAGATAACAAAAATAATGTAAGAAAATACAACAGAATAAATGTAAGAAAAGACAACAAAATAAATGTAAGAAAAGACAACAAAATAAATGTAAGAAAAGATAACAAAATTAATGTAAGAAAATACAACAAAATTAATGTAAAAAAGACAACAAAATTAATGTAAAAAAAGATAACAAAATCAATGTAAGAAAGTACAACGAAGTCAATGTAAGAAAATACAACAAAATTAATGTAAGACAAAACAACAAAATAAATGTAAGAAAAGATAACAAAATCAATGTAAGAAAAGACAACAAAATTTATGTAAGAAAAAACAACAAAATTAATGTAAAAAAAGACAACAAAATTAATGTAAGAAAAGACAACAAAATAAATGTAAGAAAAGATAACAAAATCAATGTAAGAAAATACAACGAAGTCAATGTAAGAAAAGACAACAAAATTAATGTAAGAAAAGACAACAAAATTAATGTAAGAAAAGACAACTAAATTAATGTAAGAAAAGACAACAAAATAAATGTAAGAAAAGATAACAAAATCAATGTAAGAAAATACAACGAAGTCAATGTAAAAAAATACAACAAAATTAATGTAAGAAAATACAACAAAATTAATGTAAGAAAATACAACAAAATAAATGTAAGAAAAGACAACAAAATTAAAGTTAGAAAAGACAACAAAATAAATGTAAGAAAAGATAACTAAATTAATGTAAGAAAAGACAACAAAATAAATGTGAGAAAAGACAACAAAATAAATGTAAGAAAAGATAACAAAATCAATGTAAGAAAATACAACGAAGTCAATGTAAGAAAAGACAACAAAATAAATGTAAGAAAAGACAACAAAATAAATGTAAGAAAAGATAACAAAATTAATGTAAGAAAAAACAACAAAATAAATGTGAGAAAATACAACAAAATACATGTAAGAAAAGACAACAAAAACAATGGACGAAAAGATAACAAAATCAATGTAAGAAAAGACAACAAGATTAATGGACGAAAATATAACAAAATAAATGTAAGAAAAGACAACAAAATCAACGTAAGAAAAGACAACAAAATCAATGTAAGAAAATACAACAAAATCAATGTAAGAAAATACAACAAAATAAATGTAAGAAAAGACAACAAAAACAAGTGACGAAAAGATAACAAAATTAATGTAAAAAAAAACAACAAAATTAATGTAAGAAAAGACAACAAAATCAATGTAAGAAAATACAAAAAAATAAATGTAAGAAAATACAACAAAATAAATGAAAGAAAAGACAACAAAATAGATGTAAGAAAAGATAACAAAATCAATGTAAGAAAATACAACGAAGTCAATGTAAGAAAATACAACAAAATTAATGTAAGAAAAGATAACAAAATTAATGTAAGAAAATACAACAAAATAAATGTAAGAAATTACAACAAAATTAATGTAAGACAAGACAACAAAATAAATGTAAGAAAATACAACAAAATAAATGTAAGAAAATACAACAAAATAAATGTAAGAAAAGATAACAAAATTAATGTAAGAAAATACAACAAAATACATGTAAGAAATTACAACAAAATTAATGTAAGACAAGACAACAAAATAAATGTAAGAAAAGATAACAAAATTAATGTAAGAAAATACAACAAAATAAATGTAAGAAAATACAACAAAATCAATGTAAGAAAATACAACAAAATAAATGTAAGAAAAGATAACAAAATTAATGTAAGAAAATACAACAAAATTAATGTAAAAAAGACAACAAAATTAATGTAAAAAAAGATAACAAAATCAATGTAAGAAAGTACAACGAAGTCAATGTAAGAAAATACAACAAAATTAATGTAAGACAAGACAACAAAATAAATGTAAGAAAAGATAACAAAATCAATGTAAGAAAAGACAACAAAATTTATGTAAGAAAAAACAACAAAATTAATGTAAAAAAAGACAACAAAATTAATGTAAGAAAAGACAACAAAATAAATGTAAGAAAAGATAACAAAATCAATGTAAGAACATACAACGAAGTCAATGTAAGAAAAGACAACAAAATTAATGTAAGAAAAGACAACTAAATTAATGTAAGAAAAGACAACAAAATAAATGTAAGAAAAGATAACAAAATCAATGTAAGAAAATACAACGAAGTCAATGTAAAAAAATACAACAAAATTAATGTAAGAAAATACAACAAAATTAATGTAAGAAAATACAACAAAATAAATGTAAGAAAAGACAACAAAATTAAAGTTAGAAAAGACAACAAAATAAATGTAAGAAAAGATAACTAAATTAATGTAAGAAAAGACAACAAAATAAATGTGAGAAAAGACAACAAAATAAATGTAAGAAAAGATAACAAAATCAATGTAAGAAAATACAACGAAGTCAATGTAAGAAAAGACAACAAAATAAATGTAAGAAAAGACAACAAAATAAATGTAAGAAAAGATAACAAAATTAATGTAAGAAAAAACAACAAAATAAATGTGAGAAAATACAACAAAATACATGTAAGAAAAGACAACAAAAACAATGGACGAAAAGATAACAAAATCTATGTAAGAAAAGACAACAAGATTAATGGACGAAAATATAACAAAATAAATGTAAGAAAAGACAACAAAATCAACGTAAGAAAAGACAACAAAATCAATGTAAGAAAATACAACAAAATCAATGTAAGAAAATACAACAAAATAAATGTAAGAAAAGACAACAAAAACAAGTGACGAAAAGATAACAAAATTAATGTAAAAAAAAACAACAAAATGAATGTAAGAAAAGACAACAAAATCAATGTAAGAAAATACAAAAAAATAAATGTAAGAAAATACAACAAAATAAATGTAAGAAAAGACAACAAAATAGATGTAAGAAAAGATAACAAAATCAATGTAAGAAAATACAACGAAGTCAATGTAAGAAAATACAACAAAATTAATGTAAGAAAAGATAACAAAATTAATGTAAGAAAAGACAACAAAATTAATGTAAGAAAAGATAACAAAATTAATGTAAGAAAGTACAACAAAATCAATGTAAAAAAAACAACAAAATTAATGTGAGAAAATACAACAAAATTAATGTAAGAAAAGACAACAAAATAAATGTAAGAAAATACAACAGAATAAATGTAAGAAAAGACAACAAAATAAATGTAAGAAAAGACAACAAAATAAATGTAAGAAAAGATAACAAAATTAATGTAAGAAAAGACAACAAAATCAATCTAAGAAAATACAAGAAAATAAATATAAGAAAATACAACAAAATAAATGTAAGAAAAAACAACAAAACAAATGTAAGAAAAGATGACAAAATAAATAGAAGAAAAGACAACTAAAACAATGGACGAAAAGATAACAAAATCAATGTAAGAAAATACAACAAAATAAATGTAAGAAAAGATAAGAAAATAAATGTAAGAAAAGACAACAAAAACAATGGACGAAAAGATAACAAAATTAATGTAAGAAAATACAACAAAATAAATGTAAGAAAAGATAACAAAATTAATGTAAGAAAAGACAACAAAATAAATGTAAGAAAATACAACAGAATAAATGTAAGAAAATACCACAAAATGAATGTGAGAAAATACAACAAAATAAATGTAAGAAAAGATAACAAAATTAATGTAAGAAAAGACAACAAAATAAATGTAAGAAAATACAACAAAATAAATGTAAGAAAATACAACAAAATAAATGTAAGAAAATACAACAAAATATATGTAAGAAAAGATAACAAAATTAATGTAAGAAAATACAACAAAATAAATGTAAGAAAATCCAACAAAATTAATGTAAGAAAATACAACAAAATAAATGTAAGAAAAGATAACAAAATTAATGTAAGAAAATACAACAAAATAAATGTAAGAAAAGATAACAAAATAAATGTAAGAAAAGACAACAAAATAAATGTAAGAAAATACAACAAAATCAATGTAAGAAAATACAACAAAATAAATGTAAGAAAAGATAACAAAATTAATGTAAGAAAATACAACAAAATTAATGTAAAAAAAGACAACAAAATTAATGTAAAAAAAGATAACAAAATCAATGTAAGAAAGTACAACGAAGTCAATGTAAGAAAATACAACAAAATTAATGTAAGACAAGACAACAAAATAAATGTAAGAAAAGATAACAAAATCAATGTAAGAAAAGACAACAAAATTTATGTAAGAAAAAACAACAAAATTAATGTAAAAAAAGACAACAAAATTAATGTAAGAAAAGACAACAAAATAAATGTAAGAAAAGATAACAAAATCAATGTAAGAAAATACAACGAAGTCAATGTAAGAAAATACAACAAAATTAATGTAAGAAAATACAACAAAATTAATGTAAGAAAAGACAACAAAATTAATGTAAGAATGATGTGTTATCCTTGAAGTGAGCTTTCACTAAAAGATGTATGCATATGTGTAACCAATAATGTTTGTATAACAAACAGACTATATATATATATGTATGTATATATATATATATATATATATATATATATATTAATTCGTAACGCTTCGTCTAGTCTGTACTGTATAATGTTCATCCTTTCTTTGCCGTTTTGCAGTCTAAAAGGGAAACATACCTTCTCGATCGGTTGGTCTTGATTGGGGGGTCTATAAGAACTGCAATGAAGATTTCTTCCATCCGAAAGGAACGACAGTTCACACTCGGATTATATTTTTATGAATAAATTTTATTTCCTGATGTTTTCCAGAGTTGCAGGAAATTTTTGTTATTTTCATATCTTCTATAATGTCTACCGCAAGTACTTCCGTAGACTTTTAAGATACGAAATCACTCTTGAGTAAAATTTCCGTCCACTATCAAACTCCGTGACTAATGAACTCTTCTTTCTGACCGACTACGTTTATGAATCAAACTCTTGCTTTGTTGGATTCTCTAACGTCACAACACTGTGTTCATGTAACTTATTATTGTTTATGAAAACTAAAACTCCAAACTCTTAATATAAAATTCTTACTGTAAATGTGTTTTTGTTTCGCTAAGTTATGTATTTTGCTTAAATATTTGGCCCGGTGATAATCTATTGCAACTTTAAAAGTCCATACGTCGAAATAATTTATTTCGATAATAATTGGACAAGCGTAGCGACATAGCTGGCTACCCAGCACTGCCCAGGCGAGCCATTATTTAACATAATAGTTTCCTTCTCCGAAATGCTCAGCTTTGGTACCCTCTGTTTTCAACAAAATTAATGTAAGAACAGACAAAAAAATAAATGTAAGAAAAGACAACAAAATTAATGGAAGAAAAGACAACAAAATTAATGTAAGAAAAGACAACAAAGTCAATGTAAGACAAGACAACAAAATTAATGTAAGAAAAGACAACAAAATTAATGTAAGAAAAGACAACAAAATTAATGTAAGAAAAGACAACAAAATTAATGTAAGAAAAGACGACGAAGTCAATGTAAGAAAAGACAACAAAATTAATGTAAGAAAAGACAAACAAATAAATGTAAGAAAAGACAACAAAATTAATGTAAAAAAGTCAACAAAATCAATGTAAGAAAAGACAACAAATTCAATGTAAGAAAAGACAACAAAATTAATGTAAGAAAAGACAACAAAATTAATGTAAGAAAATACAACAAAATTAATGTAAGAAAATACAACAAATTCAATGTAAGAAAAGAAAACAAAGTCAATGTAAGAAAAGACAACAAAATTAATGTAAGAAAATACAACAAAATTAATGTGAGAAAAGACAACAAATTCAATGTAAGAAAAGAAAACAAAGTCTATGTAAGAAAAGACAAAAGAATTAATGTAAGAAAAGACAACAAAGTCAATGTAAGAAAACAACAAAATTAATGTCAGAACAGACAACAAAATCAATGTAAGAAAAGACAACAAAATTAATGTAAGAAAAAACAACAAAGTCAATGTAAGAAAAGACAAGAAAATTAATGTAAGAAAAGACAACAAAATCAATGTAAGAAAAGACAACAAATTCAATGTGAGAAAAGACAACAAAATAAATGTAAGAAAAGACAATAAAGTCAATGTAAGAAAATACAACAAAATCAATGTAAGAAAAGACAACAAAATAAATGTAAGAAAAGACAACAAATTCAATGTAAGGAACACAACAAAATTAATGTAGGAAAACACAACAAAGTCAATGTAAATCGATAAAGCGATTATATATATATATATATATATATATATATATATATATGTATATATATATATATAATCGCTTTATCGATTGGTTTTCCTAAGTGTAAATCGAATGAAACTCCCGTGATTATTAAAGAGTGCTAAATGCAAGACAGAGCTGGTATATTACACAAACATTATTTATTACAGGTATGCATACATGTTTCTGTGTTATCCCAAGGATAACATTTCAGACCAAAAAAGATATCGATTGTTTGGGGTCTGATGATGTGTTATCCTTGAAGTGAGCTTTCACTAAAACATGTATGCATATGTGTAACCAATAATGTTTGTATAACAAACAGACTATATATATATATGTATATATATATATATATATATATATATATATATTAATTCGTAACGCTTCGTCTAGTCTGTACTGTATAATGTTCATCCTTTCTTTGCCGTTTTGCAGTCTAAAAGGGAAACATACCTTCTCGATCGGTTGGTCTTGATTGGGGGGTCTGTAAGAACTGCAATGAAGATTTCTTCCATCCGAAAGGAACGACAGTCGACACTCGGATTATATTTTTATGAATAAATTTTATTTCCTGATGTTTTCCAGAGTTGCAGGAGTTTTTTTGTTATTTTCATATCTTCTATAATGTCTACCGCAAGTACTTCCGTAGACTTTTAAGATACGAAATCACTCTTGAGTAAAATTTCCGTCCACTATCAAACTCCGTGACTAATGAACTCTTCTTTCTGACCGACTACGTTTATGAATCAAACTCTTGCTTTGTTGGATTCTCTAACGTCACAACACTGTGTTCATGTAACTTATTATTGTTTATGAAACCTAAAACTCCAAACTCTTAATATAAAATTCTTACTGTAAATGTGTTTTTGTTTCGCTAAGTTATGTATTTTGCTTAAATATTTGGCCCGGTGATAATCTATTGCAACTTTAAAAGTCCATCCGTCGAAATAATTTATTTCGATAATAATTGGACAAGCGTAGCGACATAGCTGGCAACCGAGCACTGCCCGGGCGAGCCATTATTCAACATAATAGTTTCCTTCTCCGAAATGCTCAGCTTTGGTACCCTCTGTTTTCAGTCTTCTCTGACTGTACAAACATTCAAATATTTGACTGTAATGTAAACAAGTATCTCGCTGCTCAACTTTTTTTTTTTTTACACAGTGATCACCACTTATCAAGGCCCGGAAGCAACTCAGGGATAAGGGTTATTGCAAGTACATTACGTTAGTGTGGAGATTTGCTCAAGTGTTTACTTAATGGGGCGGTTCATTAGGAATTTGTTAACATTGGACTTGAAGACATCCAAGTTGTAGTCCGGAGGGAAGCAGGCAGACGGAATAGAGTTCCACAGGCGTGCAGTTCTAAGAAAGAAGCTTTGTTCATGGAATCCGCGTTTTGATTTAGGCACAGATATAGAGTGGGGGAAATTTTTCACAGTGGATTCAGCTAGACGGGTGTTTTTCGTGAAAGATTGGCGAGGGGGGACCAGAGATTGGAGTTCAGACGAGCATCTGCCATGGAAGTAACGATAAAACAAGGACAGGCTCGCAACGTCTCTTCTGTAGGAGAGAGGTTGCAGGGTAGAGAAATGGGCATCCCCCACTAAGCCACGAAGTCTATTTTGTACTCTATCAAGGCAGGATAGGCTGTTTTTAGCAGCTCCTGCCCAGATATGGCAACAGTATTCCATCCTTGGACGTACTTGGCTTTTATATAGATAGAGAATTGCATCAGTAGTGAGATATCTTCTGGAGCGGTAGAAGGATCCCACCATCTTTCCAGCGACCTTGGCAACAGACTTAATGTACGTGTTCCATTTCAGATCAGGAGTAAAGGTCAAACCCAGAAGCTTGTCAAAACACTGAGCCTCACCCAGACGAGAGCCATCCATCACAATTGATGCCAGCTGGGGATCAGAGCGTTGATGATGCAAGGATAGGAGTTTGGTTTTGGATGCATTAAAAGAAACCAGCCACATCTTCCCCCACTGAACCACGCGCTCGAGATCAGAGGAGAGAGAATCAGAGAGAACTTTGTCATTTACAGCCTTTGATGTGTTGCCGTAGATGGTCGTGTCATCAGCATAGATGTCAACAAATGATTTAACTCCCTACTTAATGTGCTTCTGTAGCCATGGTTACTACTCCACGGTAGCCACTTATGTCTCAGTGGAAGTGCGTGTTGTTTGCGAATCATGAGTAAAGGGATTGGTTAAAAATAATTCACAAAATCTAAACAGCTATTTAGTTAGAAATTTTAAAATGATATAAATATTGGAAAAGTTATACAACTGTCCGCAGTGAAACACACTTATACATTGTGATGTTATAATCGTCCATGTATCTTCCTCTCTTCTCTCTTTTTCTCCATACTTTCATTTTTTTTTTTCAAATTCCGATTCGCCTTTCGTTGTTTCTTTTAATGAGTTTCCTCATTCCATTTTCGCCTCCACTTATCCATGACCACTTATTTACAGCACAAGGGAACATTCGCAAATAGAGAAAGCGCGAAAGAAACAGGGTAAGCTCTTACATATAAGA
The DNA here is from genome assembly GCF_053919585.1 of Euprymna scolopes. Taxonomy (NCBI): domain Eukaryota; kingdom Metazoa; phylum Mollusca; class Cephalopoda; order Sepiida; family Sepiolidae; genus Euprymna; species Euprymna scolopes. The sequence goes on from NC_136509.1 coordinate 97,394,780, forward strand.
GGCCCTACGTAAGAAAGAAACAGAGTAAGCCCTCTTAAGAGGCCCTACGTAAGTAGCGATTAAGTTAGCTAGTCTTAATTTGGATAAGGATCACATTAGTACATGTCATATACGGCATAATCATGTTGACACACCGGTTCTGATTGGAAAGATAAAAAGTGGTTATTGAGATTAACAAAAAAAAATGCGAAGTCCGATACGATAATTTTTCTTTTACATATCCGTATTAAAGCTCAGCGGTTTCTTTTTCTCATCTATACAATCTAGCAATCGGTGTATTACACACTTTATATGTGTTCCTTCTATATATACTGGAACATTCAGTTAAAGCTTACGGTACGCACCTGATGTAAGATATTATTTTTCGGATGCGCACAACAGTTGATCACGCGCATACTTAAGAAGCTTCCCAAGCTCAATTACAAGGAGTAGTTTCTACTGATGCACCTACTCACAACAGATGCCACCTAATCCTTCAATACAGCAAGATGAATAGGAAAGTAAATCAAGATTGTGATATTTTTTTCACTCAAAGACTTTGCGTATTATCGATGAGTATCTCTCGAATAGATTGGAATATAGTTATTCTTTACATATTGTTTCTCAGATTACAAATTATCAAAAAAAAAAATATTTAACAGGATCTGATTTTTATTTTCAAAATGTTATAAATATTTGAGCAGTTAAAAATTGGTCAGGATGAAACACAAGTATACATAGTGATATCAAAATAGATCATGTATGTTCATCTCAACTCCCTGTTTTGTCATTTTTTCTCTATCTCTCTCTATTTCTCTCTCTATCTCTCTCTATCTCTCTCTCTCTATCTCTCTATCTCTATCTATCTATCTACTTTCTAACATATAAACGACATGAACAAGAAAGTGAATTTAGCTGTTGAGGAGTTTTTATTCGGCGCCATACCAAAGCGTCTTACTCTATCCGCATAACTGCTCCATCAAACAATGCAATTCGGATCCACGCTACAAGCGTATGCGAGGAGATCTTGGACAATTTTCTCAACCGCACCTTTAAGTGCAATTGTTTGCATCTCTCTTGCACATAACCCACCGAGTGTTATTTTGACGATATATATATTTGTACAAAACTTAGAACTAGACGATTCTGAACAGTGCCATTAATATCCCATCCACACATTCCATCGTCTGGACCATGATTTCCGTAAATGGTTTTGCAAATGCAAATATTGAGCCTAATAAGCCCATATTAGCATAACAGTAGATGTACACTCTTCTCTCTTCTCTTCAGTAGTCCGTCGCTGACGACGATGACGTTGCACCATGCCTAACAGTCTCAGATAGATTACGCCTGATGGACTCGCTGGTGACTGTGGAGTCCAATTCGTGAATTGCATACACGGCCGCAGGCAGCACAGGGGAAGATGCCGTCTGCCCGCTGCGCCGCGTGCCTTTGGTGTCTTCTTCGCTCTGCTCGGTCGTTATAGGTGAAGGTGAAAGTTTCCAAGCCCTCTTGGCAGATGTTTCGCCATTTTCTCCGATCAGCAGCAGCATGTTCGATGGCGTTGGATTCTATGCCACATTTTTTCAATGATGTTTTTAGTTGGTCCTTGAAACGTTTACGTGGACCCCCAGGGTTGCGTCTGCCCTCTGCAAGTTCCCCGTAGAGGACCTTGCGTGGGAGCCTTTCTGCTGGCATCCGGATGGTGTGACCAAGCCACCTAAGTTGTCTATGAGTTAGAATTATTTCAAGTGGGTCCATTTGAGTGCGCCTGCGTATCTCATTGTGTGGCACCCTGTGCCACCATTTTAAACCTAGTATATGCTGTAAGCAGTTGGTATGAAATGCTTCTAGCTTTTTCAGGTGGCGTCTATAAGGCATCCATGACTCGCTGCCATACAAGAGGATGGAGAGACAGATTGCTCTGTAGACATAAACCTTGGTGGTGGTGGTGAGGTTACGGTTCATAAAAACTCTGTGCGAGAGTCTGCCAAAGGCTGCAGCAGCCAGACCCATGCGCCGTTGGACCTCACTTGTTAGGTCACAGGAGTCAGTGAGCACTGAGCCAAGATAAGTAAACTCTTGAGTGTTTTTCAGTGGATGTTGGTTGATTGTGAATATTGGGGGTTCCTGACGATGTTCACATATGTTAAGTGCCTCTGCTTTG
>NC_136509.1:97401925-97531925 GCF_053919585.1 Euprymna scolopes
ATATTCTATCAAAATTTTTTTCTTCAAAATCTTATGATTCGGCATTAAATAACCCGAAAAGGGTTGATATGCCGTAAAACAAAAACAACCAACCAACCAACCCCCAGCACTTACAAGAAAAATTACTTAAAACAAATGAATTAATAGAAAAACATTGTTGTGGGAGTTATGTCCCCTTGTTTTTGTCTTCGCTTCATACCTTGCATTGTGATATATGTCTCACTCTTACCCAAATACGCAACTCACACAATGTCTCACGCAAACTACATTTCATCATTGTCTCTTAATCTGAACAGGACAGTTTGCAACAACCACAAAACTCTTTTCAAATCTCTGAGAAGCGTACTAGAAGCGGATGTCAGATTAATTTCAGCAAGCGTTGTCTCAAACATAGGATTTTCCCCAACACCGTTAACAATTTGCACCTTCCTACATTTCTCCACCAACCCAAATTCTAACTGTCACGAAAACACACACAAGTTTCCTGCATCAAGAAAATCTTTGAATACCTTCACCACACAATAGATCAACACATCGAACAATTCACTGCAATAGAGGCCAAACTATATATACTACTAAGCGGCTCGGCGTTGCCCGCTCGTATAATACGTTTGGATAGAGTATTTTGATTCATACTGATTTCATATTTATTATTATAGAGCCAATAGTTTATTGAATATTATATTCTAAGCCCGACAGAGCCCGTTCCTAAAATACGTTTTAATATATGATAGTTCATGCAAATTTTAAAATTTTGATCCCTTAAAATCTATTTTAATCGGCTAAACACACATAAAAGAACGGTTCATAAAAATCCAATCATTTGAGGCTCCTAGAGCCGCTCTAAGACTTTTAGTTTCAGTAGAGATAGAGTTTGAAAATATGGAAAGAGACAAGCATATAACTTTTTATATATTAGATTATTATCATTATAATTATTTTACTTTTTTGGTGCCATAAAGCAAAATAACTCTTTCCGTTGACTTTAGTATTGAGAGTGAAGGATATTTCTTTCAAATTCATTTTAAACTCCTGCACGTTGTCTGAGTTAATATTTGCTTCCTCACTTCTCCTCTCATACAAAAAAAAAAAAACGCCCACCGTTCAATGTTTTAGAGCAGAAAAGTCATTCAAAACAACGAACGAAATTGGTTTCCTCCAGCGACTTGAAAAAAGGCACTTTTTTCACTTGCTTGTTTGTTTGAATGATTTGTTTTGCAAGGTATACACCCATTTGGGGTTATTTAATGGACAATCCGGTCATTTTAATAAACGTCCTTATGTTATAAGTTCTTTATATTTATTTATGTTGTTTAGTTTGTATTGTGGTGTGTCCACTCTACGGATAACAATGCACTCTTCCACTTATTATAAAGACAAATTACTGAGTTGTGTCTTTCTGCCAGACCGGAATAAAAACAGTTTTGTTGTTTTGTTTTACGGCATATCAGTACTTTTGGAGGTATTTAATGCTGAATTTGGTCATTTTGGTAACAGATTTTATGCTCCAAGTCCTTTATATTTTCAAATATTTATTCATAGTGCTTGCTTTGGTTGTTTTGTAGAAGAAAATTTTGGTTTTATTTTTGGATTTTCTGTGACGCGACAAATATATATTTATTTATATAAAAACATATAACTAATTACACAATGATATTTTTTTGTTTGGACTAAAGAATTCAAAATATTGTTTCTTATAATATTTTGGAGTATTTTAAATAGGTATTTAATGGCAATCGTTCCAGACAAGGCATGAAGCCACTTGATGTAAGAAGCTAAAATACCATTTCAAGATAAAAAAAAGAACAAACAAACTTGCCAAGGATATGTATTAGATGGAATAGAATCTGATCCAGAAAACAGCAATTCTTTCCCCTTTGCCAGAAACATCGCTCATAGAATGCAAAGACTAAAGGACAAAATAAAGGAAACGAGAATTATGCGGCTGCTGGAAGTAAACCCAAGATTCATTTTCTAATCTCATGTCTGTCGGTCAGACGCGAATTATGATCACAAAAAAGATTGTTTAAAAGAAAAGATAGATGGCTGAGTTCTTTAACATCCGGGTGTTACAAGAAAAATTAAGAAGATCTTTAGATAAGTGGAAAATGAGATTAGGATAAGCCGAGATTCGAACCTTGTAAGCAAGGTTCAAAATAGATTTAGAAAATGGAATGTTAGAATTTGGCTATTGTTAAATTTCATATAAAATCGTTTAGATTTGTTTGTAAAAAGAATTTAATTGTTCAATTCTTTTATGGAAATGGAATTAAAAAAGATCAGCTAAAAAAAATAATGAACAATACAATTGAAAAATATATTGAAAAATAGGTTAGTGAGAATTATTTGTTTGCAGAAGTGTGTTTGGAGAACGGTTAGCCACGTGAGTCGATCACGTTTTGAACCACGCATCTGACGTCATAGCAGAAAGGGAGATTCTCGATAATAGAAGCTAGGATTAGCAGAGGAGTTGGTCGGGTAGACAGGTTCGAGCAGTCTGCAAAGGCAGTTAGAGGAGGGTCCCTTTAGAAGCGAAAGGAGAACATTAAACCATGTAGAACCAATGTGAATTCCTGACGTAATCATCATTTCGACCGGTCAAATGGAATAAAGAACGTCATCGATTTTTGTAACTATTGTCTTCGTGTCGTCATTCGACAATTGAAGGCAATGTGTAATCATCTCTATAATGAACTTTGTATAAAACCCGATTCTAAGTAATGTGTCTCTCCTCTTCTCTCTCTCTCCCTCTCTCCCTCGCTGATATATGTTATAATAATCCACAGAACTGTAATATGTATAAATCCCCCTTTCTCTCTCCCCCTCATCGTCATTCGTTATATATGAACCCCAATATGAACCTCCAGCAATACAACACGGAGTCGTTGGAGTCGCTGCATTATTTCATGCAGCGTGTGTCTTGAGCAAGAATAGCCTGGCGGCTCTCATCTCTCTCCATGCTTCAAGGCACATACAGCACCTAGTATTACCAAATGGTCACCCATTTTAGTATTGATTTGGCTCAACGTCGTTTAACTTCTGTGATCTGAACCGATGTATCAACGTGGTTATGCCTTAAAGCTAATTTATATGAAACGAAAATGTTTACAGAAAGATAAGAAAAAAATATATATACTTTTAATATTTCGATATCACAAAGTTAACCTAGAACTCGCTGCCTATTTCTAGCACTTCTCTAATCTCTTTTAATTTTAGTGTATTTTGAAGCACCGAGAAAGCCATTTATAATTCGTGTTTATAAACTCCGGGATTAAATAATTAATGTGTCTACCATCTTGTCTTGACGAGAGAACAAAACACTGGCAATTTCTCAAAGCCAGTCTCGAGTTATCCTCCGTGGTTAATAGAAAAGTAAGTATCAAATTGTGGCGGATGAATTCATCAGTGACAGGGAGAAGAGAGAAAGAGAAAAGGCGCGACGGACGAATACTCAATCAAATCAGAGAATGAGTGTAGTTGTTAGGCTCGCTTGAAAATAGTTCGCTATTACTTTCTTATAATACTACCAAGGCCAAATAAGGTCGGACGGGTCGTTGTCAGATTTGCAGTAGACTTAAAGGAAAATATGTCCGCTTTTATACACAAGTATCTTGGCTCCCAAGGGTCTGGGTTCAGATGGAGATCGAAGGATAGATAATCAATCAATCACTAATATAGATCGCCTGCTGCAATTCGATCGCATTGGGCGCATTCGAGGATGAGGTCAAAGCTTTGGCGGTGTTAAGAAATGAACAAAAAGGTGGTGGTTTGATGCGAGAAGCCATTGTCTTGGTTGTGGTGGTGTTGCTAAAAGAGGAAGGGCTGTGGCCATCTAATATGGCGGCTTAAAGAAATCTCTTTAGACAAGACATCCATACAAATTAACCGATACTGACGGGGTATGCTGTTGCCATTTCTAATTGGACAAACGCACGGATTTAAAAACTAAAACAGAACGTCAAGACCAAAAATGGAATTTAAAAGAATAGAAAAATAATTAATTTCTTTTTTATTTCTATTAACAAGGGGCCATCTATTAAAGCCTATAAGCGATTTGAAGATAAAAGTCAATAAGTTTTTTATAAGACGGCGAAACAACATGAGGATCGGTAAAAATGGTTGAAACTAGACATAAATTAGATTATTTACAAAAGCGGTTATTTTGTTGAAAGGTAAGCATCATATTATAATATAGATTCTGTGTCTGTTTGTAATGCAAATATTATTATCCGATAACATAATCTTTAATTCCTCCCAATTTAATCCGTTTTGGTTATTTTTAGTTTTTCATCCAATTTCTTATTTTTCCATAGCTCTTATCCAATTTATAACTTAAATTTTTAACTTAAATTTGATTGTTTAAGAAAGCGATTCTTTGTTGAAGGATAGATATCATATTATAATATGGATTCTGTGTTTGTCTGTAATGCAAATATTATTCTTCCGGTAACATTATCTTTTATTCCTCCCAAATTAATCTGTTTTGTTTATTTTTATTTTTATGCGAATTTTTTTTTCCATAGCTTTCATCCAATTTTTAATTTTAAATCTTAAATTTGATTGTTTGAAAAAACGTTTGTTTTGTTGAAGGATAGATATCATGTTATAATATAGACATCGTGTTTGTTTGTAAATTGTAATATTATTTTCAAGAATTTATGAAAGAGCGCCAGTTTATTCTGTTTGCCACCTGTAAGCCTCTCTTAGCACGGACTCACCGACTTCCTGCTTCTCCATTGTTTTATCACTAAATTTTTAATTTAGCTCACGCTTCTTTGCCTTTCAGCCAAAGCCACACAGAATCGACAATCTGGATATTCCGTTAATTTGCATGCCAGGAAAGGATAAGGAAAGAAGAGAAAAGAATTTCTTTTTATGAACTAATACGTCCGCATTTTTTTTTACTCGTTTTTATCCCAAACAAGTCATATTGCCATTTAAACGTAAAATACTACTATTTGAGATCGTCTCTAGCATGGGGACGGAGTGGAGTTGAGCAGCCAGAATCCGTTCACGTTGCTTGTGAGTACAATCAAGGAAGCAGTAAACAGGGGGGGGGGGATTCCAAAGTCAAGCAGCCCGAGGGAAGATACTATCAGAGTAGAAGGCTTTTCGCCATTTAGAGATCTTAACAGTGAAAAGGTTGGATTTACAAGTATTTTAATGGAATGCGCTCTGATGAACAGACTTGTGGCCCCTCGACATAATGCTCCCAACTAATCCGTCAAGCAGCAAAATCTCACCTCTTCACTGTCTGAATACACTTTATGTATATACATCCTTAGACCAAAAAATTGGCTGAGTAGTTTGTTAGAGACAGCAGAGGTCAATTTTTTAACTTTAGCCCCAATTTTGACCCCTTAAAATGTATAGTTTTGGGCTCAAATAAAATTTAAAAGTTTGATCCATGTCTAAGTAACCTACATCTAAAATTTCAAGTGTTTACACCAAAAAATTGGCGGAGGTGTTTGTAAGAGTTTTTAAAGGTCAAATCGTTGACCCCTTGACAGCCAAATTTCTGGCCGAAAACCAATTACAAAGATTTTTCCAAATTTTTAAGTAAGTTTAACATCGTTTTTATTTGTTTAGATCTACCCCCTCCCAACACACACACACACACACACACACACACACACACACACACACACACACACCTCTAAACACCCAGGCAACGCCGGGCACCCGGGCTAGTAATAGATAAATTTCAAATATCTGTTTATACGTATTTAGGTTTATATATATGCCAAAAACTTTCGACAGACGCTACGAATCATGACAAAATCGGTATCGTTTTGAAGCTCGACGAAAAATACCGAAAAATTGCCCCAAAACATTAATTCCTTCACCCTCAACTCGTCTTTTTTTACAAGGAGTTGGCGCTTATTTCGACGACATTTCCGCAAGGTATTGTCTCCGTTGGATTGACTACGCTTACTTTCAACGCTCTCGACATCCGGTTTCGCGATGGATACACCGGTTAAGATGTTACGTTTTTTTTCCTCCTTTGTGTTACGGGTTCGAGCATGCCTGCATACAACCACGTTTTTTTTTTTTAAAACACCTCTCTCCACCCGGGCTGCCTACTGGTTTGGATTCCCCCACCCCCTACTACCACTTTTTTTCGGGGTTTCTTACTACACTGCTACACCGCCTCCACATACCCGGGCAAAGCCGGGTACCCCCGCTACCCGCTAGTAATATATATATATATATATATATATATATATATATATATATATATATATATATATATATATGTGTGTGTGTGTGTGTGTGTGTGTGTGTGTGTGTGTTAAGATTCAATTGAATTGCAAAATAACACAAATGCGGTGATCAATAAGTTTAAAATCAATCAGCAAATAACAAGCTTTTCGAAAAACAAAGGATAAACAGCGTTTAATGAGTAGACGATGTTTTATGGGAACTTTTCGTTTTTCGAAAACCTATCTGAAAGAAAAGCACCTCGTTTTAGAATTCAGTCTATTCAAGTTATTTCATTGCAATCGTTTTGGTCACGAGTTTGAGATTTCGGTTTCTGATTGATCCGCTTTTTTTTTATTGACGACATCTTTTCATTCTTTTCTTTTGATTTTTAATTCTTCTTCTTTTCTCTTTATTTTTTCTCCGTTTTCTTTTGTCTTCTTGTAGTTCCCGCCCATTTTTTCGGGCTTTCTCTGCCTGCCTTTGTTATTTATTTATTTAGTTGTTTTCCTTCTTCGTCTTCATTCGATTGCTAGCGGTGTGTCTGGTCCGAAGATAATGCATTTAAGTTCAGTTCTTATTCACTATTTTTATCTAACCGATAACCATCATCTTCTATGAGATAAATGCCACCTATCTGTTTATATGTATGTATATATGTATGTCTGTATGTCTGCCTAAAACTTTTGGCAGATGTATCGGAACGTGAAGAAACTGGCATCGTTTTAAACCTTTCAGGCGACAAATATCGAACAATTGCCTAAAAACATTAATCCCTTCACCCTCAAGGGGGTAGTTTTCTACAAGGAGGGGTCATTTCTTTTCGCAGATATTTTTGAAAGTCATCCACGCTTTTCGATTGACTAGCCTTAATTTTGACATTCGTCACTTTCGGTTTTGCGATGGACGCAATAGTGAAGACGTCACTTTTTTTTTACGTTCTTTTCCGCCTTCATTGTACGGGTTCGAGCCTGCCTGCTTACTACCACTTATTTTTTGTTCAATACACACCTCCAAACAACCGGGCAACGCCGAGCACCCAGGCTAGTCTAATATATAAAAGGTAATTGTCCGTATGTACAGCTAAAACTTGAAATAGACAAAACGAACATTCGCAAATTACTATTTTCTTGACTGGATTGTTCTATATAAAGAATATTTAAAATTTAGAAAAAGTTATTCGTTCTTTGTTCCCCAAAGTGTCGCAGATTTTACTAGGGAACTCTGTATTCAAGCATCGTACTGTTTTTCTTTCACTGCGTCATTCTCGTTACGCTTAATTAATTCATCAGGAAATATGTGTGTGTATGTTTGTATGTCCATCTAAAACTACAAAAATACAGATACGAAATTTTCTGTGTATGTTTGTATGTCCTTCTAAAACTACAAAAAATACAGATATGAGAAATATGTGTGTATGTTTGTATGTCCATCTAAAACAACAAAATATAGATACGAGAAATATGTGTGTATGTTTGTATGTCTATCTAAAACTACAAAAGTACAGATGCAAGAAAAATGTGTGTATATTTGTATGTCCATCTAAAAGTACAAAAATACAGATACGAGAAATATGAGTGTATGTTTGTATGTCCATCTAAAACAACAAAAATACAGATACGAGAAATATGTGTGTATGTTTGTATGTCCCTCTAAAACAATAAAATATAGATACGAGAAATATGTGTGTATGTTTGTATGTCCCTCCAACAACAAAATATAGATACAAGAAATATGTGTGTATGTTTGTATGCCCCTCTAAAACAACAAAATATAGATACGAGAAATATGTGTGTATGTTTGTATGTCCATCTAAAACTACAAAAGTACAGATACAAGAAAAATATGTGTATATTTGTATGTCCATCTAAAAGTACAAAAATACAGATACGAGAAATATGAGTGTATGTTTGTATGTCCATCTAAAACAACAAAAATACAGATACGAGAAATGTGTGTGTATGTTTGTATGTCCATCTAGAACTACAAAAATACAAATACGAGAAATATGTGTGTATGTTTGTATGTTCATCTAAAACTACGAAAATACAGATACGAGAAATATGTGTGTATGTTTGTATGTCCATCTAAAGCAACAAAAAATACAGATACGAGAAATATGTGTGTATGTTTGTATGTCCATCTAAAGCAACAAAAATACAAATACGAGAAATATGTGTGTATGTTTGTATGTCCATCTAAAACAACAAGAATACAGATACGAGAAATATGTGTGTATGTTTGTATGTCCATCTAAAACTACAAAAATACAGATACGAGAAATATGTGTGTATGTTTGTATGCCCATCTAAAACAATAAAATACAGATACGATAAATATGTGTGTATGTTTGCATGCCCATCTAAAACTACAAAAATACAGATACGAGAAATATGTGTGTATGTTTGCATGTCCTTCTAAAACTACAAAAATACAGATACGAGAAATATGCGTGTATGTTTGTATGCCCATCTAAAACAACAAAAATACAGATACGAGAAATATGTGTGTATGTGTGTATGTGTGTATGTCTATCAAAAACTACAAACATACAGATCAAAGAAAAATTTGTGTATGTTTTTGTGTCCATCTAAAACTACAAAAATACAGATACGAGAAATATATGTGTATGTTTGTATGTCCATCTAAAACTACAAAAATACAGATACGAGAAATGTGTGTGTATGTTTGTATGCCCATCTAAAACTACAAAAATACAGATAAAAGAAATATGTACCTATGTTTGTATTTCTATCTGAAATAAAAAATACAGATACGCGAAATATCTGTATGTATGTTTGTAAGTCTAGTTAAAACTACAAAAATACAGATACGAGAAATATGTATGTATGTTTGTTTGGGGCTTAACAAGACTTGTTTACATTGGATGTAAGACGACCATATTGTAGTCAGTTGGAAAGCAAGCCAGTGAAACAGAGTTCCATAGGCGGGCAGTTTTAGAAAAGAATCTTTGTTCCTGAATTTTGCGTTTAGATTTAGGCACAGGTTGAGAATAAGCTAAACTGTTGATGGTCGTTGTTGCTAGATGAGTAATTTTGTTAAATTTCACAGGGCGAGGATTATAGACTGAAGCTCAGGCGAGCACTTGCCATAAGAATAACAACAGAACAACCTCCATTTGTGGGAAAGAGTTTGCAGGTAAGCAAGAAGGGTCTCACGTACTAGATTTTCCAGCCGGTTTTGAATTTTTTCAAAGCAGGATAGGGTATCTGAGCAGCTCCCGCCCAGATATAGCAGCAGTATTCACTTTTAAGATTTATCTGGCTCTTATATAGATACATGTCAGAACAGAGAGACTCTTTTTGTCGAGTGTCATTCATATCAATTGGCGACCAATAAAAATCAGACCGTTTATGGTAAAAAGATAAATTAATCAGCTACGTTTTGCCTCATTGCATCAATGACATGGTCAAGGTCAGAGGAGACAGACTCAGAAAGATCTTGGTTGTATTTCACCTTTGGAGTGTTATCATAGATCATAGCGTCATCGAACATTGACTATCTTCATCTTCCATATCCGTTTAAGTTCTCTAACAAAAAAAGCATGCATTTGCTTCGGTTTTCTGTCTTCTGGACATTCACCCTGTTCCGGGAAAATCTACGATTTGGCAATATATTTTTTCTGTCTTTTTGTTAACTGTTATCAATACTTGTCTCCTTGCTGGGATAAGTGTATCTGTTTGAAATGTTATGTCTCAAAGAAATTTGTGATTTTTTTTTTCAGTATTGCTCCCCTTCAGGTTTGTGTCCGTAACATTTGCCCGAGTGTTTTAAATGCGGTAGCTTTCATGGTTCCTAGTGTACTGTCTTTTTTACACAGTCAGTTTTTTACACTCTGTTTTTGCTAGCTTTATCATTATTTATTTATTCGCAAAGAGTGTTCACACAAGTCATTAAAGATTTCTCCATGAGAACAACTTGTCGTGTTCTCTGGAGTCTGAATGACAACAGGTCTCTCCAGATTTCCAGTACCCACCACCTCTTTGGGTAACCTTTGCAAATTAATTTGCATTATTGCAACAACCATGTATCATTGATTTCTCGTTTGCAGAGGTTGTGTTCACTAGAGTTTAGGTTACAACAAGTTTCCCAGATTTCCAGTACTCTTATCTTTCGATAACTTTTGCAAAGGAATTCGTATTATCACAACATCCGCTTACCGCTGAGTTCTCGATGGCGAAGACCATTGATATTCACTAGAATTTTGGTTGGAAAAGGCCTCCCCAAAGCTCCAGTCTTCTTACCATTCATCCAGTGAAGATCTGTCTAGTATTATCTCTCTTTGATCTTTTTATATAAGGTGGGGGCGTAGTTAACTTTCAATTTCAGTTTTCCTGTTTCCACGTAGTGTCCTCTATCTTTTTGTTTTATTTCTGTTACAGTTTCCATGTGCTCAGTTAACGTTTAGAGCACATGTCGATTAGTTTCCTCGTTCGAGTAGTCGTAATGTTACATGATAAGGACTGTCCCCTTTTCATGTAAGTAAAAAAATAGGGAATTAGTTAAATGTAAATATGAAATAGGATAGTTACGGATTCGAACTTGCGAAGCTAGACTTGGAATTTAGAATTCCAATCATAAGTTAAAAAAAACACAGAATGTTATTATAAATGGAATGTCCAGTAAATTGTTGATTCTGTTTAAATATTTAATAAATACAAATTTGGCTGGAAACTATTCACATTCTTGGAAAGAATTCATAATAAAATATGGGTTACAGAATTAGAGAAGTAGGTTAAATTCCTTTGTAAAACAACAAAGAGAATGGGAAATTTCTTGGTCGTCAGAAATGGTTTCAAAACGAGCAAATCGCTCATGTTGGAAACACGTGAGTTGTGGTCACGTTGACTAGACATACATGTGATTTCTCAATATAGGAAAGAGTTCGAAGTTAGTTACGGGGAATCATATCAGTCAGATCAGAGAAGCAGATGAGATCAGACTGATTCTCCGTTAGAGTCAAGTCTCCCGCTGGAAGCGAGAGGGTCAAGAGATAACCATGTAACAACTTTGAATCCTTGAAATACAAAATCATTTCCGACCGGTCGAAGAATAAATGACCATCATGTTTTTTTATCACTGCCGTCTTTCTGTGTTCCTCATTACAACCATAAAGGTAATGTGTTTATATTATATGTACAACTGCCAAAGGTAAATGTCAAACTATCTCTCAGTCTATCTATCAAGATATTCAAAAATCTCTCCTAGTTGAATTACAGGCTTGGTTCCCTTGTAATAACATGTACACTGTCTATTATATATAGAAAGAACTGTCTCTCTCTCTTTATATATACCCTGTTTATGTTTCCAATATGCTATCTCAACAAACATGTCTCCATCTCTCAACAATATGAACACTCACAATGAATGTGGATAATAGCTAACATCTCACAACATTCAACAGGAAGTCGTCATCTAAATAAGCACAATGTAACATACTCTCATATTTGGTACCTTCTAAAATAACACCAAGTACATAACAGTAACACTAGTGATATATATATATTCCTCACACCGTCCACAGCAATAGAAATTTTATATAATATTGCACCCTTTATATATATATATATATATATATATATATATATATATATATATATATAATAGCATTTCAGCCCAGCGTTGCCCGGGTGTTTGGAAGTTGTATGTTGAGCAAAACAAAAAAAGAAGAAAATGGTAGTAGGGAGGCATTACAGTACTGTTTCGCTGATTCACAGCTCATTAGTGCGGCTAGACAAGTAACTAAGCCAGAATCGAAACCCAACCGCCCATATAACAGTCTGAGCTTTCCTCTCTCCCCCTCTCTCTCCCCCCCTCTCCCCCCTCTCGCTCTCTCTCTCTCTTAATATATATATATCTAATGTCTTTTTGAAGGCTTACAATGCAGGAAACACCTTTCATGCGTTAAACAATGCTTCAAGCAAATAACGACATACTTCTTACACACACACACACACACACACACACACACACATATATATATATATATATATATATATATATATATATATATAACCATTATTCATGACAGATTACAAATTGCGATTTAACTCCCTTATTTCGTTCCGCGAGCTGGCAGACCTCAAAACGTCAACCTCCAAACCCTGCAAGAATTGAAGGAAAACATCAAGAACGAAATAAGGCAGTTAAATCGTAATCCAGAGATTCTGTAATCTGTCATAAATAATGTTTGGAATGAGCACAAATATGCGAAGCTGAAAATGGGCAACATTTAAAAGACATTATTTTTCATAAATAAAGATTGTTTGAATTTTTGAATTCTAAAAAATTTCACAATGTCTTAGTCAGATAGTGTTAAAAATACAAAAAGATATCCTCAAAAATAAAGAATACATTTAAGTTGAAAACCCTTCAGTTACTTTTAGAACACACACACTATATATATATATATATATATATATATATATATATATATATATTTATTTATTTATATATATATTTATTTATATATATATATGTGATTTGTTTTTAGTGGTTAAGGCTTTGTGCAGAACCAACCGCTATTTTTGATACAACTGCTAGTCTCAGTCGGTGCAGTGGTTGCCACATTACAAAGCAGAAAGTAGCTCTCAGATTTTTACATCAGTTTTCTTTCTAACTGCATGCCTTAACGAAGACTAAGGGTGCATCTCTCCCAGTGAATTAAACGCGTCCCCAGATATCAACTTGAAATTTCTACGTCCGAACGCGGTACATACAACGCCTGGCATTCCAAAATGATTACCCGTCTGGTACTGGCCAGGCTCATCGGTTATATGGCGAAAACCGGTGTGTTTACGTGATTATTCCGTGTATTATATGGTGTTATTTGCATAATTAAAGAGACATGATAGCGATTTTCTAGTCAATCCTGGACAACATCAGTTTTTCCTCCTAGTTGTGTTTATATATATATATATATATATATATATATATGTGTGTGTGTGTGTATATATATATATATATATATTAAGTAATGTGATTTATAATTTAAAAATTTTAAAAAAATTTTAAAATTTAAAAATCAAAATTTAATTAAATTAAAAATCAGTTTCATAAGAAGGAACAACAACAAAGTCAATTATCTGTACGATCGTTTCGGAAATCCGTGCTTTTTATTTGTGGTATGAGGATGCTGATGAGGAGACCGTGCTTACCAAAAAAACTATGTATAATTGTTCAACGTGACTTCATGTATACCACAAATAAAAAGCACGGATTTCCGAAACGATCGTACAGATAATTGACTTTGTTGTTGTTCCTTCTTATGAAACTGATTTTTAATTTAATTAAATTTTAATTTTTAAATTTTAAAATTTTTTTTAAATTTTTAAATTATAAATCACATTACTTAATATTGAATTAGCTCTAGGACATTTAACTATCGAGCTTATTATATATCTAAATTACAACGAGCATTTCCTGTATTTTAATTAAACTAGTAATTTCACTATTACATTAAAATACACTTACCTCTTTAGACTATTATTCTAATCTCCTTTAAATTATATATATATATATATATATATAACTTGAGGTTGCTATTTTCCAAAGGTAGGTTCACCAGTGAAATATAACGAGGTTCATACGAGAGTGCTCAATACAGAAGTAGAACAAGTTACATTTGTCTTTACATAAGCAGTAGTTTGTTGCTACACAGTCATGAGCATGTTTCGGTCTACCAGTATTTACTAACTAGAGACCGCATCAGGCAACAACCCTTATTTCCGAAAACGGAATTTAAAAAAATCCGTTTTCGGAAATAAGGGTTGTTGTCTGATGAGGTCTCTAGTTAGTAAATACTGGTAGACCGAAACATGCTCATGACTGTGTAGCAACAAACTACTGCTTATGTAAAGACAAATGATATATATATGTATGTATGTGTGTGTGTGTGTGTATAAATTGATGTGACATTCGAAGAAAACAGGAAATGCATGTATATAATTTAGCAAAATTTCTCAACAAAGTGAACACCTGCAAACGTCCACCTGCTACATGTACATGCGTTAACCGATCATCTCAAAGGGGGATTAGAAATTAACGTTAGAAAAAAAAAACGCGTAATGACAAATAACACCTGAAATTCAAATGACTACATATAACGATACTTGACAGCAATAAGACTCCCTTAATTGTGAAGTTGACGCCATTTAATTTTTTAAAATATCATATACAATTAAATACACGTTTATCTTTATTATATAATGAAGTTAAGCATAACTTTTTACAAGAGAGTCACCACTTGTCAAGGCCAAAAGGCTATTCGAGGATAAAGGGCTAATCATTGTAAGTTGTTCGGTGAGACCGCTACCTAGTTATTGGTAGTAGTGTGTGGAATTTAATTATTTAACGGGACAGTTCGACAGGAACGTGTTTACATTGGAATTGAAAATGACTATGTTTTAGTCAGCTGGAAAGCAGGTCCGTGCTACAGAGTTCCAAAGATGGGCATTCAATCTCATAGAATCTCTACAATTATATAAATGCAACTTTGTCTGTATGTGTGTGTTTGTGAGTTCGTTTATTATAGACTCCAAAACGGCTGAAAATTTTTCTTGAAAATTTACAGAACTTTAGTGTATAAGTCTGGGAGTGACCTTAGTTAAGGTTTGTCTCAGAATACCCCGAATCGATAATCGAAACCATTATTTTAATTTATCATCGGGAAAGCTATTTTTCCATATTATCAATTAGCAACAATGATAGAACAACGGGCCGTGAAAATTTTAATGTGGATAAGTTGATACCGTGTTTTATTTTTTCGTTTTTTTTTTTTACATGACGTGGCCTATAGGTTCAAACTCGCACATACATTTCTTAATTGTTTTTCATTAACGGCAAAGAATTTTATAAGACTTGAAAATTTACGTGTTTTTAAGTCTAATCATAAAATTTGTTGTTGAGACGTTTACATAAATAATCAATTATTGTTTTCTTTCACCCCAAGCCAGTAATTTAAACAAACCCTAACCCCTACAATAACCTAACCCTAAAATAGTCATAAACTTCATTCTAAACTAACACTCACTTAAATCCTAAACAAGTCCTTATACTAACTCCAAACAAACCCTAATCCTAATCCCAATCCTAAATCAATCCTAACGTAACCTGAACCCCAAATTTTACCATAACTCTAAACCAAACATAACCCTAACCCCAAACTAACTCTAACTGAAATCCTAAATCCATTTGAACGTAAACTTAAGCTAACCCTATACTAACCTTAACTTAAAAAAAAACCCTAACCTTAATCCTAAAGTAACCCTAACCCTACTCCAAAACCAATCTCACCTTAACGCTAACCATAAACCAACCCCAAACCAACCATACCCTAATCCTAAATCTTCGACCCAATTGAGACCCCAAACCAACCTTAACCCTAACCTCTAACCAAGCTTTATCTTTATCTTAAACCAACTTAAACTTAACTCTACTACTAAACAAACCCGAACCTCACCTTAACTCAAAACCAGCCTAAACTCTAATTCTAAACAAATCCCAATCCTTATCCTTAAACCAATCCCCATCTAACTCTATTCCTAAACCAACCCTAACACTAACTATAAACTAACCCTAACCTTATAGAAACCCCAACAATTATCCTAAACTAATTCTAACCTTACCCTAAAATAGTTCTAACCCGAATCCTAAACCAACCCTAACCTCAACTTTTCCCTAAACTAGCACTAATTCTAACCCTAAACCAACCCTAATCTTCAACGTGAAATTCTAAACAAACGCTAACCTAAAACCTAACCCCAACCCTACCCCGAACCAATCATAAATCTAATACTAAATCACCCTAACGCAACCTTAACCTAACTCTAACCTTACTCTAACCTAATCGGTTTTCTGTTTAGTTCAAAAGCTGCATTTCTACAAAAATAAAAAATAAAACTGTTATTTTCATTGATTTTATTATTTACAATCTTTGGTTTATTTATAAAAACGCAATTTATTGAGAAAAGTTTCCATGAAAAAAAAAAAGTGGTTCATTGATGTTTTTCGACCCAAAGAAATAGAAACAATAATAAACATACTGTTATTTTTATTGTTCTCTAAAAGCAGCCTCGTTTGGATTTTGATGTGTGTTCGGCTTTTTTTTTTTCGGCTGCTTACATATATTTGCGTCGGCAAAAGTCGGTTTTGTCTGTATTAAAGGTTGTACGAGTAACTGAAAATGTATACGACGCCACTACAAAAGATCAGTTTTTATTGGTCTCCCTACAAAAGATGAATGGACCTGTAAATTCACCCTTGTTCGTTAGTCCGTTTGTCCGTTCGTCTGTCCACACTTTTCTCAATAACTACGCCTTAAATGTTTTTTAAATTTTACACAAACATTAAACATGATATGAGTAAAAAAAGTAACAGAACGGATTTTCCGGGAAAACTCCGGTTGCCCCCCCCCACACACACACACCTAGTGGTGCCTTTCAGGTTAAAATTGTTAAAATTGACACTTTTGTGTTTATTAAAAAAAATTGATGCTTTGGATTTTTATGAAACATTCTTAAAAGTTGTAACTCACTGATTGTTATATAATTTTGTTTATCTATATTTCGCGATAACTCTTGAGTGTGCCCCAGGGGTCTTTTAGGGCTAATAAAAACATTCCATTTTTGAGACTATTTTACCGTATTTGTCCAAAATGTTCTGTGTATGTCTATTTAGCAGTTTTACCTGGTGTTAAACTCAAAGTTAAATATGTTAAGGCCTTGGGAACTTTTGGGGCTAAATGGGGTGGGGGCTAATGATGGACTTAGTCATTTCTTTTTTTGCATAGTGAAGAACTCAAATTTACATATGTTTAGGCTTAAAACTGCACCGTTTGTTCATTTTCATTAGGATTTGACGTCCCCTGGGGACTTTTGGGGCTAAATGGAGGGAGGGAAATGCTGAACTTACTCACTTGTTTTTAATAAAATTGTTCTAGTGGGAGATAATTAGATGTTTGCACACAAATATATCTGAAAACAGATCTTTTTTTCTTCTATTTGCAAACGTTGTAAAATATTTGCTAAAAATGTAGTTGTGAATTCAACATTTTCTTCCTGCAACTTCTTTGTGTGATTTTTGTTACGTTTTGTTTATAGCTTGGCGAATTTTGTTAGGAGGCAAATTTCAATTATCCCGAGTACACCGCCAAAAAATGGACTACAAAAAATTTTATAGTAAAAATATCGTACTATGATTGACGGTGGCTTGAATGATGAGAGAATAACCGTCGTTTCGTTATACGAGGTGATCACAATGACTGATCTGGATTAATTAACTTTGTTGGACGAAAAAAAGGCAATGCACCGATGACAAAGCAAAAACAAAAAACAGTGGAATAAATTCTTATCTCTGTCTTTGGGTCGGTGGTGAGCATTTCTATTTTTTTTTTTTTTTTACAAAGGAGTTACCAGTTATCAAGGCCCGTAAGCCACTCGATGATAAGGGTTAATTAGTGTACAGTAGTCAATCGGAAAATTTAGTAATCGTTAGTAGTGGAAATTTGGTAAATTGGATTACTTAAAGAGACACTTCGTCCAGAACTTGTTTAGGTTGGACTTGAAGACGACCATATTGAAGTCAGTTGGAAAGCAGGAGAACGGAATAGAGTTCCATAGTAGTGTCATACTAAGAAAAAAGCTTTGTTCATGGAATCTACGTCTAGGTTTAGGCACAGACAAAGAGTGGGGGAAATTATTGACAGTGGTTTCATGAAAGTCAGTGATTTTTGTGAAAGTCAAGCCAGGGGTAAATATAGATTGGAGCTCAGACGAGCACGTGCCATGAAAGTAACCATAAAGTAGAGACATGCTCGCAACGTCTTTTTTGTGAGAAAGAGGTTGCAGGGAAGGGAAAAGAGCACCCCCAACTAGGCTACGAAGTATATTTTGAACTGTCAAGGCAGGATTAGCTGCTTCTAGCAGCTCCTGCCAAGATCTGGCAATAGTACTCTACGCTTAGGAAGATTCCTGTAAGGAGTAAAGCTTCAACTTCGCTCTTCAAAATAAAAATATTCTAATGATTTCTGCGCATATGTCTGCGCATACACTCAACTGAATTTATAAAAACAGATAACATCATTCTAAATTATTTTATGTCTTTTTTCTGAATTCTTAAAAATTGCCGTTTTGATCGACCAGAAATGCTATTAAAAAAAAAACTAGATTTTTCTTCAATTAACAGTTTAGCTAAAATCTACGTCGCATCAGTGCCTCAACTCGCGCTTCTGTCGGATTTTAGGGCGGCTGTTATCTCAACTCACGCATACAAAGTCATAATCATACGCACGCAGATATTAACAAACACGCAGGCACAAAACTCATGAACTCTTTCACTCATTTGTCTGCTCATCAAAAACCAAAGTGTAAACTTATTAATTGAAATATTCCTTACTTTTCTCACTAAACTTTCTTTCTACGATGAAAACAAATTGTAACGTTGCTGTTAATATGTAAGTTTCGTCGTAATGTAACAGAAGAAAAGAAGGAACTCGGCTCATTTTTATTTTTTTACAATAACCTTTATATCTGGTATTTCTCACCGCGCATTTTTATCAAATTATTTAAACAGTTCATTTCTCCTTTTCCAGCCGGGTGTTACCTTTTATCACAGCTGTCACGTCACCCACGTGTCTCGAACAGTGCTTTTCTAAATACTGGTAAATTCTTCTCTCGTCATGTCCCGGACAACATTTCTCCGTACACGTGTATCGTTTTATCTTTGTAGTGACGTCACTTTGCGCAACCGGCTTGGTCATTTGTTATGCAGTTGGGAACACAATTGACACCTGGAATTCATCTGTTTTTGGATGGAAGCTGGAACCTGTTTGAATAAATGAATTTAACTCGAAGACGATGGTTGGTTTCATATTGTTTTTATTTACTTTCCAAGTGTTGCTCGCAGAAGAATAGAAAGTGAGTATCTTTGCTTGGGTGGTTAATTCTAGGTCTCCATTCTGTGATATGTACGCTCCCTTCCCCGTGAGGGGGGACGATTTTTTAGTTAATCCGTCCGCTCCGCTCAACGTCCAGGTTCCAACTCGACTCTATGTTCAGCCAACCTGATCACGTGGTAACAACCACGTCCTTCCAGTCAGCTATTTTTAGAACTTCCGGTGCAACTTATCCATTTTATAGTTTTGACAAGTTTATCAAAAGATATTTACATCTCACCTCTTTTATACTTCGCCAGTTAGATAGATAGCTAAATCGAGATAGATAGATATATAGATAGATCCAGATATAGATGAATAACAGATAATTTCTCGTGTTCTTAACTATAATAATAACATCTTTACGCTGCTGTTGTTATCAGCGTCAGCGAATCTGTTACATATTAACTAATACATAACTTTTTAATAAAACAAGAACCCAAGTTTGCCCAGCTGGGCAAACTTGGGTTCTTGTACCGGAAAAATATCAAGTAAATAAAACATTGTTGAGTAAATCGTTATTTTTTAGTTATTTTTTTTTTTTTGCATTTCTATACAGCAAAAGTGGATATAAATATCACTAAACCATCCGCTGGGTGATAAGCTTCATTTCAGTACCTTACTTCTCTGGGTGGGTTGCCTGTAGGCTGAGATAAACCGCGTTACACACACAGTAAATCGAACTTACTAAAAGAGATAATAACTTCCGGTGAATACCGGAAAAATATCCAGTAAATAAAACGTTGTTTAGTAAATCGTTATTGTTTTTGCACTTTTTTTTTGCATTTCTATACACCAAACATGGACATAAATATCAGTAAAACATCCGATGGGTCATAAGCTTCATTTCGGTACCTTACTTGCCTGGGTGGATTACCTGTAGGCTGAGATAAACACACAGATAGACAGTACAAACATTATAATAAGATATGCATAATTGAGTCGAGAAGTTATCGATTATGATTTTTCAGACCCGTGGATAATTTAAAGCGTATTTCGTCATCCAAAAAGCAACACTCATAACTCGTTTATGTATACAAATTTACTATCATTTGCTGGCCGTCGTTACCTAATCACAAAAATGTGGTTGCCTTGCCAGAGCGAGCGGAATGGGGGGGTGGGTGGATTAGAGCCACATTTGTGTGTGTGGAGGGGGATGATTCCTCCACTGACTGTCGCTGGGTTTTTTTCCTTTCTTCCCTGTTTGTGACCTGCTTTGTTTGCCTCCTCACCTCCTGAGAGGTACGCGCTTAAAGTAGTTGACCTTTCCCCTTGCCGATCTCCATCTAACAACTGTGACCTCATCGTTCGGTGCGTTTGCCACCGGCTGTCATGCGTGTGTGCACCTCAACATTCGGTGCGTTTGCCAACGGCTCTCCTGCGTATATGCACCTCAATAGCTACGAATCCATGGCCCTTAAATTATCGACCCTGACTTCTACATTTTAGTTAAAGGCGACCATTTGTTTTACAAAGACTCTGAAGATATTGACAAGCATTCTGTTGCTGTAAACTTTCATTTTAAACACGTATAAAATATCCATTTTGTGGATTTATGCTTTTGAATTATTTTATAATCTACCATTTCTAGTGCTTTTTCATATCCGATTACAAACGTAAAACAGTTTTTATTAAAAACATCTCCCTGAAAAAGGATTTCCCCAAAAATCTCCATCCTACGTATTTGCCCATAAAATAGAAACTCCAGATCCTTACTTAACAGTCATAGCTTTGCTTATACAAAATATAGCACGGAGACCCGACGTTAGCCGGGATTTAATTACGATCAGCGAAAGTTTCATCCTCTTATATTTTATTGTTATCGAAACCAATAAAATCGGCCATTTTTAGATAAAATCGATTAATTGCCTGTTTTAGTAGGTGACGCATCGCGGTGCACTGGGATGAAAGCTCTACTAACCGCAGTGACTTAGTCCAAAATACATTGTATCTACATTGCACTGTAGAGAACCAACTGATAATTTTATAAAATTATTTTTACATATAACGGCTTGAATTAAAGTTTAAAATGGAGAAATCAAGTATCATGGTTTAATTGTGCTCTAAATAGAGACGTTCATTTTGAACATGCCCCTGTCACAACAACAATATATATTCCAGATTCAATATTCTAGGATTATACTTATATAAAAATAATTGAACTTTTATGGCTTATAAAATGATTAATATCTGGATTACTAGTTTTGCGAAATGATCAAACTTTGTTCCAATTTTGAGATTAGCTTCAATCACATCAATGTTAAAGAAAATAGTTTGAATTATTTTCTCACCTTTTATGACGTACTAACGAAGGAGGTATGCCCGGTTTGTCCGGTCGTAAAATACGCTTAAATATGATATTTTAATTTGTTTAGATTTCGTATATTTTATTAAAGCCATGACAAACGCATATTCCTTTCCTTATTTTGATGTTCAGGTATATATCCATTGATATCTTATATGTTTTTATGTAGAGTGATGTGATCCTCGGTTGATTAATTGTGTCTAACTGTATCGGATATATACTCGAGAGTAAAAAAATCGAAAAGAATATGCTGTTGTCCTAGCTCTAATTATTATATAGTCGTGATTTCAAAAGTAAAAAAAAAATATTCGGGTGCCACCAGTTAGAATCGAAACCGAAAGCAAGACTGTTGCATTCAAAGCTGGTGACGTTACTACTGTACCAACGTGACACGCATATGAGCTAACTAAATATAAATTAAGATGAATGTAAAAAATGTATAACGATTTTTTTTTTCAATTTCGGCCCATTTTTGACCCTTTAAAAACTATTTTAACTATTAAAGACTGCTAAAGACCTATAAAAAACAACGCATAAAAATCTAATCATTTAAGGCTCCTAGTGATAGAGTTTGAAAGCATGCAGACAGACAGACATGAAACATGGATATTGCCTTTTATATATGAAAATAGTAGGCTTTGCACAGTTGTAAAATACGCTTAAATATGATATTTTAATTTTTCCAGATTCCGTATATATTATT
Source organism: Euprymna scolopes (assembly GCF_053919585.1). Taxonomy (NCBI): domain Eukaryota; kingdom Metazoa; phylum Mollusca; class Cephalopoda; order Sepiida; family Sepiolidae; genus Euprymna; species Euprymna scolopes. The sequence goes on from NC_136509.1 coordinate 97,424,087, forward strand.
GTAGAGTCGGGATTTAAAGTAACAAAAAGTATTTGTTTGGTTGGTTGTTTTTGTTTTACGGCATATCAACCTTTTTCAGGTTATTTATTGCCGAATCTAGTTATTTTGAGGGACAATTTTTTTAAAGGAGTATATTTGTTTTTTAAGTCCGATTCTATTTAACCCATAGTTGGGACTCTCACCAGTACTACCACTCCGGATCAGAGTGGACTTTGGAGCAATGGCAATTAAAGGGTGGCTCCACACTCCCCAAGGACCGCAAGCTGGGGTCTCACCATCGGATATAGTTTTAGGTCATATCCAAGACCAAGAGTATTTGGGTGCCATCAGCTAGAATCGAAACCGAAAGCAAAACTGTGGCATTTAAAGCTGGTGACGTTACCACTGCACCATCGCGACACGTAAATGAACAGGTTAAAAATGAAAACTTAAAAATAAACTAAGATGAATGTAAAAATGTTTAACGACTTTTTCAATTTCAACCCCCGCTTTATCCCTCGAAAATATTTTAACCGGCTAAAGACCCATAAAAGAACTGTCCGTAAAAAATCAAATGATTTGAGGCCCCCTGGCGCCGCTTTGCAACTTTTAGTTTTGGAAGAGATAGAGTTTGAAAATATGGAGACAGACAGACAAACAGACAGACATATAGCCTTTTATATATTAGATTTACAAAAAGTCTACATAGATAGCAAATTTCATGTTCTGATGCCTAATAATCACTCTGAAATTAGCTCAACTAAAGAAAATCGAATTCTAAAGCAACGAACTCCTAATCCAACGGGAACACTTTAGGCCCTTGTTTAGATTAAAATCCAACGCAGTTTAGCTTTAAAAAGACATCATTACGTACTTGCATGTCATGTCGAAATTAGAACTAATTTAAATTTCACGAAAAATGATTAAAAGTAAAATTTAAAGTTCTCGGATTATCGAAATTTATATTATATTTAAATGCGAAAGGGTTGTGAGGCCTATTGAGTATGACAAACTGCCTTATCTTCCTTGACATGAATTGACTTAAATCAAGAGTCTGATATTTTTAAACAAAACATTATTATAAATCACTTTTTCTCAAAAACTACATCTAGCACATCTACTGAATCATTTTTTCTGTGAATTTTGATATTTGTACTAATTTCACCATAACACGTAATTACTTGATAATGTTTTCACTTGAAAAGGATCACTTATATAAACAAGTATTGCAATTTTATTAGTAACACGCATGCGTACATATTAAAGTATTTTCGTTTCCCACATAGTTTTTTTTGTCAATTCTAAGTTAATGTGAAATGTATCTTTTTTTTTTAATCTATATTTTAACACTTTCTTTTTTAATTTCAAGTTGTGCTATTTTATTTTGAACTGGTTTTTTTTTTAATTTGAAGTTGTGCTGTTTTATTTTGAACTGAAACTTTTTTAAATTTAAGGACAAGTAGGTACATACTTGTAAAACATAAACATAAAAAAAGAAACTGATTAAACTTTAGTCTGCAGGCAAGATGCATCACGTACACAGATCTAAATCGAGCCATTCTAGAGCCGGTCTCCCTCCTTCCTCTCCTCTACATCGTCTTCCCTTGTGCTCCTTCCCCCTCTCTCTTTCTTTTTATTCCCCTTTCTCTCAACCCGATCCCTCTCTTTTCATCTGGCTTTCCCTTCATTTCTTTCTCTTTATTCTACTCCAACCTTCTCCTATTCTCTATCCCCTTTTCTCTCTCTTCCTCTCTCTTTATTCCTCTCTTGACTCCTCCTCTCTCTCTCTCTCTCTCTCTCTCTCTCTTTCCATGTTTCACGCTTTCTCACGGTTTTCTCTCTATCCACCTAGCACCCTCTTTCCCTCCATTCTTCTTACTACCCTTTCTCGTATTTTCTCCATTTATTCTACCTCTCCTCCTCCCATCTCTCTCTCACTCTTTCTCTTCCTCCTCCTCCTCCTCCTCAAATCGTGACACTGTTTTTACTGTTCGCGCTTTTGGTTAATAAACAGAATATTTTAGGATGGTTGCTTTTCATGATTTAAAGAAAAGAACGGCGTTTCTATTTAACTTCGATTAGAAGTGATTCGACGATTCAATTCCATTTTACACGTTCAAATACGATTTATTTTTATTTATTAAAAAAAAAAAACGTTTTTCATTTTTATTTCTAATATTGCAACAAACACCAAAAATATGTTAGTTTAGAATAGAATAAAATGCCTGTAAACAGCCTAGAGTATGTATTTAAAAATAAACTGAGTGCGTGTCAGTGTCTATTTAAGCTGGTTGGTATTTGCTTTATTTGTGACTTTAAAAACGACCTTCGTAATACGTGTCATTAAGGCCCGTGAGCTGAAAAAATGACGTCATCGCTGAGGTCCTAGCAAGCAAGATCTGTGGAATAGTCAAACTGTTGGTAATGTATAAAATAAATTACAAAAAGTAGTAGAAAAATTTAAAATTAAATTTAAAAATATGGAAAGTACTGCAGGTAAATAACTACTAATAAATATTTACAGAATGCATTTGTTTATACATTAAAAGTTTTTGTCAGAAAGAATTTTTTATCAAAAATGTTTTTTATAAGGAACTATTTAGTTAAGATAATTTTTTACAAATAATTTTGGTCCGTAGTATCGTTTACATCAACAGATGAATCATCCGATGTCTAATTCAGTTATAATTTAATCGATTAACCTAAATTCGTATTTCCAACTATCGATACTAATCTATTTTCAGGTGTGTGCACTTCAAGCAGAAAGTTTAATTCATTTATTTTACACGGTCATACCTCTCAAAACAAACATCAGATGATACTTGAACACTTTACATGAGAGGAACAGGACGCGATCTTTGTTGACTATTCTGTACGTTTCTTTTACCAACGAATATTTACATTTTTGTATTATTTGGGTTATTCTTATCTTGGTTGTTTTCCACACAACGTTTCGGCCGATGTAACCTCCGACCGTCTTCAGGTGCATTCACACTGGATGTTATTGGTGAATGGTGAATATCTATATGTTTACCCTAATTATAAATATTAGGTCGGTTATTGCCACTGACAATACGGCAGATATGTAGCAGATGCATGTAATTGCTTTACTTTAAAAAGAAAAATATACAGATAATAATAATGATAATAATAATAATAATAAAAACAATAATAATAATAATAATAATAATAATAAAAACAATAATAATAAAAAAAATAATAATAACAATAATAATAATAATAATAATAATAATAATAATAATAATAATAATAATAATAATAATAATAATAACTAGCGAGACCTGTGGAAATTCCACAGGGGACAGACTCATATGTAATATATTGATATTGGCATTCCGTAGATATCCAGCGTAAATGGATATATATATATATATATATATATATGTGTGTGTGTGTGTGTGTGTGTGTGTGTGTGTGTGTGTGTATAAAAATTTAGTGTCATTAGCTATCACCGAAACCCAAACCAAAACTTATGCGGAATTCTTGGTAAAATTATCTATAAAAAGAATAGATGAATTGACTTAAGTTCCATCAGCTACAATCGAAACCGAAACCAAAATTATGAAGAATTCTTAGTAAAATAATTTATTAAAAAAATAAATGAGTTTAGTGCTATCAGCTATAATCGAAACAGAAACCAAAACTTATTAAGAATTCTTGGTAAAATTATTTACAAGAAATGGAAGTAAATAACAGTTAAACGACCCGGATATATGCCACAGAAAATAACACACACGCTATCGTATTAATATATAAATAATAATAATAATAATAATAATAATAATAATAATAATAATAATAATAATAATAATATAATGCTACTGTAATGTTATGACCCTTTAGGCTGTGATCATAGCGTATTATCTGTTAACTGTGGCAAGCGGGAGCAATGTTCAAAACATTATTATTATTGTTATTGTATTCTTATTAATTGATTTGAGCGACGGATGCTCGCTGGATCAGTTGTTATGATTAGAAGAATAAACAATTAAATCGAGGAAGAAATGATTGACGTGTAAATCGCAAAAGGAATGCGAAAATAGAAAATAGATGTAAACATTCTTTTGGATTTGGATAAACAAATAACTAGATGGAAACATTAGGTTGGTCTGAGACACGTAATTAGGTGACGTGGGTGAACACGTGATGTAGTTAGATTTGGAGAGATTCAGGGAGTTGAGGATTGACCACCAGAGCGAACAGACGTCTAGACAAGGGTGGACCGACAGCTAGGAGCGGGCTGTATTAATAGAAAATGTAGACTAACTGCAGATCCTGTGAAAATGATATTTTCTTTTTGTTTTATGTGATTATGTATGTACAACTTGAAAAAATTCCGGGAAAAAAACTAAAACAATTATTTCAGAATTACAAATGTGTAAGTGTTTTTGACAATCCTGCATGCTTGTTTATTGCCTAATCATTAGATGTGAGCCTTTATGAGCTTCACACTTATCGAATCTTAACATCCCCTGATTTTTATCTCTGAAAGATAATGCCCATTAAGACTACCGCCAGATTATCCTCGAACTGGAGACCATAGCAAATCTGGACTATGCAAAGAGGATGATACTTATTGAAGAGTTTCTATATCGTATCCAGATGTGCTTATTGAATGACGACTAAACAAAGACTGTTGGATATTCATGACTAGAACTTGATGGACATGTCAGGAATAGGTTTAAGTTAATATTACCAAATATACTAAATTAAAAGTGGGCCGCGCAATGCTGAAAGATGTGATAGTCGACGTTTATCATGATAATTCAAGCCGAAAAGTTTTATCAGCTAAAATATGTTTTACAATAATAAAAATTAAATAATGTAACTTTAAAATGTTATCGTTACAATTTTGTTGACAACTTAGAAATAATGACATGTAAAAACATCAAGTGATCATTAGCAACGTATAAAATGACACCATTTAGAAGAGGAGATGGTATTTTTGAGAAACGTAAAAATTAGGTGAGTCAGTCGGAGTCGAGAGGACAGACGGTCTTCGGATCGTGATGTTTCTAAGTAAAGATGGGTGGGTCAGGAATGGCGATAGTCAGAATCAGCGTTGCAACTTTCCAAAAGGGGAAAAATCACACTAGAATAAAAAGTATCCGGAAAAAAAACCCTAGGCTCTGTCAATTTTTGAGAAATGTTTCCATTGCAGCTTTCCATCACACAAGACCAAAGATAGAGCAGCTATTTTCTCGATTGACCAGATGTTGAAACTCCAAATAAGTGTTATTCGTCCTTTGAGTTGTGAATGTATTTATGTATATTTTTGGTCTGTAATTAAATGCTCGGGCTAAGTGTAGTATATGATTTTTTTTTAAATATAAATAAAAAATGTTTTAAAATTGGCTTTAAGTAGGAACAACCCCCCTCTACCACATACACATAAGTATGCATTTAAAAGGGTAACCATGATAAAAGATGCTGGCCGAGAGAGAAATCTTTAAAGATTTCTACTAGACACGAGATGAACCAACCAACCTCACCATCCACCTTCTTTTTGAGTTAGCATTGTGTCTAAATTTTTTGTTGATCTTCCCAATTGTATTTTTTCTTTTGAATAAAAAAATAATATCGCAAAGTGTAGTAGCTGTTCTTCAGATACTACACTTCAATTTCTTGTTCTCTTTCAGTTGAGAAGAGATCCTCCACAACTAAGGCAATTTTTATTTTTGTTCCTTTTCTCCACGTTAAAAACCGACCCTGGTGTCTAACTCTGTCCTCGTGGGGAGGCATTGTAAATAGGAAGTGTAATTAAATGTTCATACGTAAACTACAAACTCTAGATTAGACGATCAAACTCCTAGACAGTCATACACGAGCACACATACATACACACACGTGATATAGATGACTGTGACACGTATACATAAACATACATACACTCTAATTCAATCTAAGCACAAGGGGACGCACCTATACATGATTATACCCCGACAATATTACACTTGAATTGTAGAAAGAATTAACATTGACAATATTACACTTGAATTGTAGAAAGAATTAACATTGACAATATTACACTTAAATTGTAGAAAGAATTAACATTGACAATATTACACTTAAATTGTAGAAACAATTAACATTGACAATAATACACTTGAATTGTAGAAACAATTAACATTGACAATATTACACTTAAATTGTAGAAAGACTTAACATTGAAAATATTACACTTGAATTTTAGAAAGAATTAACATTGACAATATTACACTTAAATTGTAGAAACAATTAACATTGACAATAATACACTTGAATTGTAGAAACAATTAACATTGACAATATTACACTTGAATTGTAGAAAGACTTAACATTGACAATATTACACTTGAATTGTAGAAAGAATTAACATTGACAATATTACACTTAAATTGTAGAAACAATTAACATTGACAATAATACACTTGAATTGTAGAAAGAATTAACATTGACAATATTACACTTAAATTGTAGAAAGACTTAACATTGACAATATTACACTTGAATTGTAGAAAGAATTAACATTGACAATATTACACTTAAATTGTAGAAAGAATTAACATTGACAATATTACACTTGAATTGTAGAAAGAATTAACATTGACAATATTACACTTAAATTGTAGAAAGAATTAACATTGACAATATTACACTTAAATTGTAGAAACAATTAACATTGACAATAATACACTTGAATTGTAGAAAGAATTAACATTGACAATATTACACTTAAATTGTAGAAAGACTTAACATTGACAATATTACACTTGAATTGTAGAAAGAATTAACATTGACAATATTACACTTAAATTGTAGAAAGAATTAACATTGACAATAATACACTTGAATTGTAGAAAGAATTAACATTGACAATATTACACTTAAATTGTAGAAAGACTTAACATTGACAATATTACACTTGAATTGTAGAAAGAATTAACATTGACAATAATACACTTAAATTGTAGGAAGAATTAACATTGACAATAATACACTTGAATTGTAGAAACAATTAACATTGACAATATTACACTTAAATTGTAGAAAGGATTAACATTGATAGTATTACACTTGAATTGTAGAAAGATTTAACATTGACAATATTACACTGGAATTGTAGAAAGAATTAACATTGACAATATTACACTTGAATTGTAGAAAGAATTAACATTGACAATAATACACTTGAATTGTAGAAAGAATTAACATTGACAATAATACACTGGAATTGTAGAAAGAATTAACATTGACAATATTACACTTGAATTGTAGAAAGAATTAACATTGACAATATTACACTTAAATTGTAGGAAGAATTAACATTGACAATAATACACTTGAATTGTAGAAACAATTAACATTGACAATATTACACTTAAATTGTAGAAAGGATTAACATTGATAATATTACACTTGAATTGTAGAAAGAATTAACATTGACAATATTACACTGGAATTGTAGAAAGAATTAACATTGACAATATTACACTTGAATTGTAGAAAGAATTAACATTGACAATAATACACTTGAATTGTAGAAAGAATTAACATTGACAATAATACACTGGAATTGTAGAAAGAATTAACATTGACAATATTACACTTGAATTGTAGAAAGAATTAACATTGACAATATTACACTTAAATTGTAGAAAGAATTAACATTGACAATATTACACTTAAATTGTAGAAACAATTAACATTGACAATATTACACTTGAATTGTAGAAAGAATTAACATTGACAATATTACACTTGAATTGTAGAAAGAATTTACATTGACAATAATACACTTGAATTGTAGAAAGAATTAACATTGACAATATTACACTTAAATTGTAGGAAGAATTAACATTGACAATATTACACTTAAATTGTAGAAACAATTAACATTGACAATATTACACTTAAATTGTAGAAAGGATTAACATTGATAATATTACACTTGAATTGTAGAAAGAATTAACATTGACAATATTACACTGGAATTGTAGAAAGAATTAACATTGACAATATTACACTTGAATTGTAGAAAGAATTAACATTGACAATAATACACTTGAATTGTAGAAAGAATTAACATTGACAATAATACACTGGAATTGTAGAAAGAATTAACATTGACAATATTACACTTGAATTGTAGAAAGAATTAACATTGACAATATTACACTTAAATTGTAGGAAGAATTAACATTGACAATAATACACTTGAATTGTAGAAACAATTAACATTGACAATATTACACTTAAATTGTAGAAAGACTTAACATTGACAATATTACACTTAAATTGTAGAAAGAATTAACATTGACAATATTACATTCAGAAATATTTTGTGTAATCCAAAATAATCCAAACATACTAGCTGTAAATGCTCTCTTTGTCCAAATTATTTAGCAAGTTTCAGAATATACGATAATAATTCTGATGTAAAGATTCTTTCCTTTTATTATTTAACTTTTCACTGCCGTATTAGGGTTATTTATAAAATGTAGAATCAAAGTAATTCTTTACCTTTCCTTTCCTTTATTTACTATCTGTTTGCGCCGAGGGAAAATATCTGTCACTGTTTTCAAATGTAAATCGTATATTTACGAAGTAAACGAGTCAATAACGCCTCGTATTTTTAGAGTTGATAACAAAAAAAAAAAAAAAATAAAAAAAAACGGTAATTGAAAGAAGTGAAAACTTGGAATCATTTTCTTTGTACAAAATAATTAAGAAATCGCAAATGTGACATTATTAGTGTTCCCACCAGAGTTATACGTGTGTAAGCCAGAATTACAAAAGAAAGCGGCTATGGCGGAAAGCTAAGTAAGGATAGGTGACAATTGTGATGCACGATATTAGAGAAGAGAAGAGAGTAATTTTAATGTCAAAACCAAAGAGAGAGACTGAGATAAAAGAAGGGGGGAACAGAACACACACATTTAAAAATAAAGTATTTATATATAACAGTTGTAATAGAATAGCTTCAACCATTTTACTATATGGACTTTCCCGTAGAAAAGTATATATAAACCTACTATCGCAGGGGAAGCGCTCGGCTTTGCCCGAGCGTAAATACGCTTAAATATGATATTTTAATTTGTCGAGATTTCCTATATATTATTATAGAGTAGTGATTTCAAAAATGAAAAAAAAACAATATCTAAGATGCCATCAGCTAGAATCGAAATCGAAACTGTGCCATTTAATATTGATGGCGTTACCACTGTACCAATGTGACACTCATTAAAGCAGATTAATGATTAAAAAATTAAAACATAAACTGAGGTGAATGTACAACATATTTAACGATTTTTTTTCCATTATGACCCATTTTTGACCTCCTTAAAAATAATTTTAACCTGCTGAAGACCCATAAAAGAACGGCTCGTAAAAATCCAATAACTTAAGGCCCCTAGCACCGCTCTGTTTCGGAGGAGATAGAGTTTTAAAATATGGAGACAGACAGACAGACCGACCGACAGATAAACATATAGACGTTTATATATTAGATTAAGTGTCAGGGTGTCAATATTTTTACTACTGACTTGGAATTTTGTGTAAAGACTAAAAATGGGTTAAAATACACAAGATGAAAGGAACAAATTAATAGATTTAGAAAGCGAGATATTGACTCTTCTACGATTAATTTGACGCCCTAAAGAAAACACCACTAAAGATTTATTTTAAAACTTTTATCGAAAAAATCAATTCAGGTAACTTGATTATGTAGTAGAGCTGATATCTATTCAATGTAGTCGCCTTCAGCTTCAGTCACTGTCTCAATACGGGTCCGGAAGTGGGAGCATGCCTTTTCCACAAGCGCCGGCGAAAGTTCGGTGAATACTCGACTGATGGTGACGATCAGGCTGGTTTTGGTGTTTTGGGAGATTATGCTGGTGATTTTCTCGACGTGTGACCAAAAACCAAGTAATTCAGCTGGTTCAGGTCAGAGGAGGAGGGGCAGTGAGAGAAGGGTATAAAGTCGTAGCACTCCTGGACTTGTGGGCTGACGTCGAGTCCTACTGCCATACCCAGGGTCTTCCAGCGGCCAGCTGATTGCACCAGGAGATCAGTACAAACTTCAGCACATCCAGGTACACCTTCCAGCCGACTTCGAAGATGTGAGATGGCATGATGTGGCCCTTACTTTAAACCACACTAAAGACCATAATCGTGGCCGGAAACTTCGTTGAGCGTTCAGATTTGCATTTTGAGGGTACTGGCAATGGTTCCGTTGTCATAACTTAGATCGGTAGAGAGCATGAGTTGTACAGCGGCGAATCTCCGATCTCTCTCGTTGAACATTGTGTCACTTTAAGACGTAATAGAAGGCTCTTATCGGTCTTAGGATGTGTACACAATTGGCCAACTATCACATAGTCTGCAAGAAAAAAGAAAGAAAACAGAAAACCTGTTTTCATCAAACGGAAATGGAATCATGTCGATTTTTCTAGAGCGACAGTTTTATCGTTCTGCTGTGTATAAATGGGACATTTGGTACATGTAATATATATTGGAAATCAAGATACCATACATTCAAGAGTAAATGCCCACATTATTGTAAGGAGCAAAGCAGTTTACACAAAGAGTTAAATTGCTTATTGTAATAATTAAGTGGCTTGCTATTGCAAACTCATTTATATAAGTGCATGTATCATTGAATAAGTTGTTGTTAGTAGGTTGTTTTTGTTTTACGACATATCAACCCTTTTCAGGTTCTTTAATGCCGGATCCGGTGATTTTGTAAGAAAAACATTTTTAATAGAATATATTTGTTATTTTTTTCATTTTCTATCATTTTCTATTGAACCCATAGTTGAGACCCTAACAGGTACTACCACTTAAAGGGTGGTTCCACACTCCCCAAAGCCCGCAAGCTGGGGCCTCACCATCGGATATAGTTTAAGGTCCTATGCAGGGCCCATGGAATAAGTAGAATTTTAGTCAATTTCACAATTTTTAAAAAAGTTCCAAAACTCTCGAACACAAGTTGATGACTACACATGCATTTTATCCTTTCTTTAGAGTAATTATGCAGTAAGTAGAACTATCATATCCAATTGCAGCAAAATCTACAATGCCATGCTTCTCAGCTGTATCCAACCAAAGATCGAAGAAGTACTCAGAAAGAACCAAAATGGATTTAGAAGGAATCGCTCTACTACTAGTCAAATACTTACTGTTAGGAGACTAATTGAAGGAGTCAAAGCCAAAAACATTGAGGCAGTAATGATCTTTGTAGATTTCTCCAAAGCATTCGACTCTGTACATAGAGGAAAAATGGCCAGCATATTAAAAGCATATGGCATTCCAAATGAAGTCATTCATGCTGTCATGATGCTATATGAGCACACTCGAGCAATGGTCAGGTCCCCAGATGGGGACACTGATTTTTTCGACATCCGCACTGGGGTTCTACAAGAAGATACTCTTGCCCCTTTTCTTTTCATTGTCTGTCTTGACTTAGTACTTCGCACCTCTGTTGATATACACGACATGCTAGGCTTCACCCTAAATGAATCCAGAAACAGACGTCATCAATCAGCACACATAACTGATGCAGATTACGCAGACGATATTGCTTTGTTCGCGAACAACACTGCTGATGCGCAAACACTGTTACGTAAGCTAGAAAAGTCTGTAAATGACATTGGTCTCCACATAAATGCGGATAAGACAAAGTTTATGACTTTCAATGTGAAAGGAGAGATCAGGGCTTTGGTTGGATCAACACTGAAAGAAGTTGCTGAGTTTACGTATCTGGGCAGCAACATAGTTTCCACTGAGAGAGATATCGAAATTCGCATCTCAAAAGCATGGACCGCATTGGATGGGCTACGTTCAGTATGGGCTTCGGGACTAACTAACAAACTGAAAAGCAGTTCTTCAGGACAGTGGTAGAGTCTGTCCTTGTTTACGGTGCTACAACCTGGACACTCACCAAAAGATTGGAAAGAAAACTAGACAGCACATACACCCGTGTGCTACGAACAGTATTAAATATATATTGGCAAAATCATCTCACGAAGCAGCAACTTTATGGCAACCTACCTGCCATATCTAATACCATCAGATAAAGACGCCTACGATTTTCTGGGCATTGTCTGAGGAGCAAGCATGAATTGGTGAGTGATGTATTGCTATGGACACCACGACATGGACGCGCAAAGCAAAGGACGACCTAGATTCACGCACATCCAGCAAATAGCACACGACGCCAACTGTGAACCTGGAGATCTGAGGCAGCTGATGGAAGACAGGAAACTCTGGAGAGGAAGAGTCACATTGATCCGGGCAAGGAGGAGCCCGTCATGATGATGATTCTGCATGAGCAGTATCATATATTATGCAGTTTTAAAAATATTATCTCATACGAAAAAAATATTTGGTGTTTTATTCATAGGATAATAGAACCTAATGGGTTCTGAATTTGACATGGATTTTCGCTCCGGACTTTGGTCATTAATAATTAGGGCTATGACAACAGCATATTCTTTTTATTGTTTTGACTCTCGAGTATATATCCAACACAGTTAGTCACAGAACCAACCGAGAACCACATCACTTTATATAAAAGCATATAAGATATCAACGGATACACATCCGAGAGTCAAAACAATGAAAAGAATATGCTGTTGTCATAGCCCTATTAATAATTAAGTTCTGTCTCCCTTTTTATTAACAATAAACGTTCCATTAAAATATCGCCTTTATCTACTTGAACTAGCAGACTGCGCGGCGTTCTTCGGTCGTGAAATACGCTTAAATATTATATTTTAATTCATGCAGATATTGTATTTATTATTATTATTATTATTATTATTATTATTATTATTATTATTATTATTATTATTATTATTGGCTCACATGGAGCTTTCACACATAATCAGAGATCTGGTTGGAAACCTGTGGTGTTCTCTGGAAGCTGAGTGACAACAAGTCTCCCCAGACGTCCAGCTATCTCCACCTCCGATAGCATTTGCAAATAAATTTGCGTCATCGCAACAGCCTCCCACCATTGATTTCTCGCTGGCAGCGGCCATTGGTCTATACTGGAATTTGAGTGGCACTAAGCCTCCCCAAAATCCCAGTTCTCTTCGCGCTTGTCCAGCGGAGGTCTGGTCAGCACTCTCTCCTCGGTCTTTCCATCCTCCCTAACCCTTCTCGGCTCTTTGGTATCACTTGTTTTTGCAGGGGGGGGCGATGAGACAATGGGAGAGGGTGCGTGATGGGTGTGTAGAACTTGTAGATATGCAGCTTCATTGTTCTTCATTCCCTGTAACGCTTCTTCATTGTATTGTATATTTTTATTATTCTGTTCTGTCTAAAGATGGTATCGTGGGGTTTCTGTATGCATCGGACGTTCATACAATAAAAATTTGCCACAGCTTCCTGTAAGGATATTGGAGACAAACCGTAATAACCAAATAGATTCTGACACTACATTAACCAGATTACTTAGGTACACACTTTTACAGTTTTAACAAAAGGGCTACAATGATATCTCGGAGGATCCATTCACACTGAACGTCCACAGAATGGACGGCAGCAATATATTACACATGAAAGATGTCGCTGTGGAATTTTTTTTTAATAAGCACAAAAGTGTCAATTTTAGTCATTTTAACCCGAAAGGCACCTCTGGGGGGGGGCGATCGAAGATTTCCAGGAAAATCCCTTCTGTTACTTTTTTACTCAGATCATGTTTAATGTTTGTGTAAAATTTCAAAATTTCCAAGACGTAATTATTGAGAAAAGTGCGGACAGACGAACGGACAAACGGACGAGCGGACAAGTGTGAATTTGTAGGTCCAGCCTCCTTTTGTCGGTAGGTAGACAACTAATGGTAATAAAACGTGTCGTATAAGGATGGATATTGAGGTGTGACATTTTTTAAAATAGAAATAAAATCAGCTTTCTTTTCCATTTTTACAGTTAAATTGCAAGCTTATTTCTCGACATTTTTTTTTCACCACAGAGAAAATGGCGCATTTGCGCAAAGGCGGAAGTTAAGAAAGCACCATCACGTTAAAGAAAGCAACATCACGCCTCTATGACCATTCTAATTACGAAGAACACCATTTGTGTTTTACGCAACAATTAACGATAAATACTAAAACGTTTTTTTTTTTTTTTTTGGCAAGTGTGTAAATTTAATTTGGACTTTTACTTGGGAGAATTTGCGCTTCAAAGACGAATAACATTTGCCGTATATAATAACAATTCGAATACATAAGTCCCATATAAATGCTTTATTTTGAGTCACCTCTTTTTTTTAAAATGAATTGTCATTTATGAAGGCCAGAACTCGAGGATAAAAGTTATGAGATAAATGGATTTTCAGTTGAGTGATGAAGAATATTATTATGAGAGGATTGGGAATAATTAATGGAATGAATAAAGTTTAATTACTAGTGAAAAAAATGGAAAGTCTCTTTTGTTTTCAATTGTGGTAGAAGACGAGTTCTTGCCATGAATGTTTTTTAAGATGGGACCGGAGATTGGAATTCAGTCGAGCACTTTCTCTAGAAATTACGATGGAGTAGAGTCTCTTCCGTGAGAAGATGTAGTAGAGGAAAGAAGAGATCTCTCCCACTATACTTCGAAATCAATTTTGTGCTTTGCCAAAACAAAAAAAGATTGCTCTGAGTTATGCTTTCGCAGATGTGATATTTGTGTTTCGTTTTAGTATCTGACTCTTATATAGTTGGAGACTTGCATTGTTAGTGGTAGAATGATCTAAACATTTTTTCCAATGAGCTTAGCAACCGATTGGGTATAAGTCTTCCATTATAGACCGGAAGTAAAAGTCAGTCCTAGAAGATTTCCAAAACAAGGTGCTTCCTCAAACGGAAGTATTTGTTTACATTCGATTTTAAGACGACAATGTTGTAATGTGCAGGGAAGCTATATAGATTTTAATAGATGGAGTGTTCTTAGAAAGAAATTTTATTATTCATGAAAATTCTGTATGATTTTAGGAACACAAAGTATGGAAAAAAACATTACGTGTAGTTGTTTCCTATAGTGTTTGTTTTGATTTTCTTAGAAAAAAAAATGTGATTTAAAAAATGTTTCTTATAAAAAGGTATCAGAGAAGAAAGTTTAGTCGAACACTTTCAAGGAATTTAATTAGCCTTAAATCACGCATTAACAACCAACCTCCGCCCACGTCAGCAATATTGCACCCTTGTGTCTGTTTTACAAGTACTTTTTTTTTTACAAAGGAATCACCACTTATCAAGGCCCAAAGGCCACTCGAGGATGAGAGTTAATGAGTGCACAGTAGTCAAAGGGACAATATGATAGTATCGTTAGAAGTGTAAATTTGGTAAATTGGATTACTTAAGGGAGACGGCTGATCAAGAACTTGTTTATATTGGACTTGAAGACGGCCTTATTGTATTCAGCTGGAAAGTAGGAAAAAGAAAAAAAAAAAGTGCGACGTTAACCATTGCCCCACCGCGAGATGCTAACAGAAACGCGTTCGAATTTATTTAATTACTTGGATTTGGAAGGTGCCCGTTTTAATGAGTTAATGAGGTCAAGTTTGACTGCGGGATAGTATTTCAGTTACTGTGGAACGCTTTTTTTTATTTTCCCAAGCTGTTATAGGAAAAAGACTAACCCACATGCGGCGAGCGACAAATGTTGAATATTTATCTTCCCGAAATCGAGCAAATTAAATAGACAGGCGAGCTTCGTTGTTAACTGTGAGATATTACGATTTTTATGTGATATAAAAAGTTTTTAAAAGTTGTGAACGGACCGACCGCTTTTCTGAAAAAAGCCTTTTGTAGACATACAGAAAAAGCAAACACATACATACATACATACATTTTCGCTTTTATATATATATAGATTTAATTAGTGGCATTGCTTTGGGTCATCATCCTGTATTTTACAATTGTCTAACAAATCAATGTATATATGCATGTGTGTGTGTGCGTTTTCCTTAAAACAATTTTGCGTTTATAATGTATGCATTTAATAAAGTTATCTTAAAATTCAACGGTTTATAAATCTCAATGAACATGAAAAAAATGGATATTTTCTTCTTTGATGAACTAATGTAAAGTTTCTGATGATTTGTCAATGACATGACAATCTATTCATACAACTGAAGATATGCATATGTGCATTAGTAGATGGATTCTTATTAGAATATGAGGTAAGAGCTTCGTTAAAAAGTTCCAACTAGCCATGGAAGATGTTACATCTGGCTCCATCAAGATATATTTTAGCATCTATTCCTTTTGAATAATCGTTCAGCCTCCAAAGATGACCTGGCAACAAGCTTTCTTTAGCTCTCCCAATTTTTTTTGGCTTTCTGAGCTTTTTGTGTTACCTACCTATCTATCTATTATATAAAAAAAAACTTTTGTTTGTGCGTTCCCAATAGACACCACAACAGCTGGTCCAATTTTTATGAAATGTTACACAAATGTACTTTACGTACCATACAGTGTTCTTAGATAGGTTTTGTATCGGAATGTATTCGATAAGTATCTAAACTCAGATGAAAGAAGGGACAGACTATTTTGACAAAGGTTAACACCCTTATACAGCCTAACATCACAAGTGCATTTGAGAAGTTTTATTACAACACAAGTAGAAAGGCTCGGCATAAAAAATCAAGAGTTGTTTTTTTATATAACAGGGGCGCGTTTGAAATGAATCTTTCTGTTTAGAGCATAATTGAAACATGATACTTGACTTTAGCATTTTAAACTTTAATTCAAGCCACTATATAAAATAACTTTATAAAATGAACAGTATGTTCTCTACAGTGCAATGTAAACTACAATGTATTGTGAATCTAAGTCACTGTGGCGAGGCATTCTCCCAGTACACTGCGATGGGCCCCCAACTAAAGTATGCAATCAATCGATTTGATTAAAAAAATGGGCGATCTTACAGATTCCGATGACAATAAAAATAATATATATATATATGTGTGTGTGGGTGTGTGGGTGTGTGTGTGTGTGTGTGTGTGTGTGGGTGTGTGTGTGAAGGTTTAAAAAGATCCAACACATACTTATCCCAATTCCATTAAACATACTTTCAAATTAGTGCAGGCCTCATCAGACGAGACGAGCTAGTCTTGTCTGTAGCTGACTTAAAAGTGTCGAGATAAATTTATAATAGGATTGAGCTAAGTTTGTGCTGGACTTTTTCTTTTAACACTTATCTATGCTTTGCTTCGCATTGAACTCTCATACTTGTGATTTTCAACAACTGCTACCTCATCCTTTTGGAACTACACACACACACACACACACCTTCTCACCTCTTTCTCTCTGTCTGTCTGTCTGTCTCTCTCTCTCTATATATATATATATGCATGGGTGTGTGTGCGCGCGCGTTTTCCTTAACACAATTATACGTTTATAATGTATACATTCAATAAAGTTATCTTAAAATTAAACGGTTTATCAATGAATATGAAAAAAACTGTATATTTTTTTCTTTGATAAACTAATGTAAAGTCTCTGATGATTTGTTTGGCTTATGCCATTTAATGAAATACGTGTAAGACAAAGTAATTTAAACAATATGAATGTGAATTAACTGTATATTCTTGTGATTTTGAAACGTTTAATATATGTGTGCGTGTTTATATATGCATATTCTATTTCGTTGATCTTTGCCTGTTCACATACTTTGATGCATGCGGTTGTACAATAAATGCCACTAAATAAACTATTTTATTTTTCTTTCTTTTCAGACACCAGAAGCATCACGTAAGTTTCGTTTTATTTTAATTCGCATTCCATTAAGTCTTACTTTTTAAGACCTATGTCCCAATTATGTACAAGGTGTTCCAAAATGGTTGACCCTATTCTAAATGCACATATCTCGGAAACTATTTGGTGGATCTTAATGAAACTAAATACACTTTATGTTGAAGGCCATAAGTTTTATTGATTAAATTTACAAAGAAAAGTACAAATATTTGTTGGTTCTATAACAGATTTTCATAAATGTTTAATATGAGCACCGCCTGTGACTCTGAACACGCCGAGCCGGTATTCGAGCTTGTGCCATCGATAACAGTTTCCAGTGCAGTTGTAATTCTGTTTCAGTTCTTAAATGTTAGTTGGAAGAGGAGGTACGAAGACTAGTCGTTTCATATAACCCCAGATGAAAAAATCACACGGAGAAAGGTTGATCGATCGTGGTGGCCATTTCAGAAGCAAATCGTTTTCTTTACTATCTCTATTTATTTACTGGCAGAATCTCTCTGAGGTAGATTCGTACAGTGAGCTTCCAGTGAAGTGGACCCCCATCCTGCTGACAAATGAAACTTCCGTCTTCATTTTCTATGAGTTGATCCATTAGCCAATTTTGAAGCATTTGGCGATTTAGGTATACATAAGCAGCCCATTTCTTTAAATTTTTGGTGCCATGTCCTAATTTCTGTTGCAGTTGGTGCCTTCTTTGCAAAATTTGTGAAGAAGGAACGCTGCACTGTCTTCAGTGACTGAGTCCGAGCATACTCTAACACGCAAAATGCCTTTTCTTTTTAAGTAAACGGCATTTCTTAACCTGAGAAGGTAGAAATGTCAAACGTTACACCCAAAAACTTGAAACGTTTCTACACAAACTGTGAAAATTTGAGGTCATTCCAACGAAAATTGTCAAAATTACTGGCCTACGAAATGGGGTCAAACATTTTTGCATTAAAAGAAAGGTGTCTTTTACAAGTGTAATACAATTGTTTCAGCTTCAATGTTTGCTATTCGTTCTGTGAGAACTGATTGAAGATCACATAAAAAACGAGGCGTTGTCTATAAATTGGTTTCGGGTAGATTCCTATACAACGCTTTGTCGAAAATCCCAATTCCCCCGCAACATGATTTATACACATGCAATTAAAGCATCAGCAGAAGTTTAAAATAAAACTGCCTACATATATTTATTTCATGTAATAAATATGAGTACATTCAGGTTCTTTCTGAAAAAGTTTTGGTTGGCTGATGTATGCAATAAATACGAACGGGTATAGCAGCCTGGGGGAGACATTAAATTATAGCATTCTGCCTTTTTATTTTGCCCTTTGATCTTAGTGCTTTTTATGTTTCTGATATCTGTTTATCTTTGACAAGCTGTATGATGCTACAATACAGTACTTTCAATCATTATAGCGAAATACGCGTGAGACATTAATGAATAAAATGTATTCATTTTCCTTAATTAGATTTTAAAAATTAAATAAAATATTAACCGAAATTATTGTAAACTATATTTTTGGGGGTCATTGAAATTTTACTTACCGGTATGCACACAGACATGCACACACACACACACACATACACATATACATATATATATATATATATATATATATATATATATATATGTGTGTGTGTGTGTGTGTGTGTGCATTATATATCTTATACATATATATTATATATATATATGTATATATATATATATGTGGGTGTGTGTGTGTAGTATATATCTTTTATTATATATATATATATATATATATATATATATATATATATATATTTCAAACCTCGATTTGTGTGTTTTTATGTGAGTTTGTATGTCGCTACAAGCTTTTATCAGCTGCATCGGACCGAGTCGAAACCGGTACCATCTGAAAGAACGATGTCTCGGACGCATAATATGTGAAAATTAAAAAAGAAAATTCTGTTAACCATTTCTTGCTAGGAGGGTCACTTTTCGCGTTGCCCTTTTCGCAAATCATACACGTGTATCTGTGCTTAAAAACGTCATTTTGCAGAGTCATGACGTGGTCAATGGGTAAAAGAGTTTGTCAGTAACGTTTTCCCCTAGCATATAATTATTATGTTAATTTCTTAAATTTTTTTCTGCCATGACTCATTAAAAAAAATAAAAACTCATAAAAAAGAAAAAAAAAATTTTTTTTACATGGAGTTCACCACTTATCAAGGCCCAATGGCCACTCGGGGATAAGGGTTATTATCGGTAGATTAGTTGCAATTGCGTTTTATGATAGTTACACCATCTTTATGATGTCATTTATTTACATGTTTTGTAGTTAACGTACATCCAGGTTTAAAGGGTGAAATATAATTGTATAAGCATATTTCCCGTAAACATATATACATGCATGGATGTATAGTAAATATATATATATATATATATATATATATATATATATATATATATATATAACTACTTAATTTACTCACATAAAATTAATATACGAAAGTATAGATTTATGCGTATACTTTAAGTATTTACTTCAAAAGTGCTCAATACGTAGGTAGAGCTAGTTAGTAAGTTATAAAATATATATACGAATTCTGTGGTTGTTTGTCGTTTTTATATAAAAACGACAAACAACCACAGAATTCGCGCATAAGCCTGAAGAGTCCTAGAGTGGATGAAACGCGGAATATTCAGTGTAACTTAATCGCCATATATATTTTATAACTTACTATATATATATATATATATATATATATATATATGTACATATGTATAAATATATATATGCATATATATATATATGTATAAATGTTGATGTATAATTATGTATATATATGTACACACACGCACACACACACACACACACACACACACACACATATATATATATATATATATATATATATATATATATATATGTGCATATGTCTTTTGTTTTTGTTTTGCTATATTTTTGGAAGGAATTCAATTATTTGTACGAAAGTGCATTTTTACCTAAATGCGAGTTGGGAATAATTTTTCCTTTGACCAATTTAGTACTCCCAAATGGGGAGTGGCACATGTATTGTTTAAATATAATTATTCACTGACACGTGTTTCGTCGTTTACGACTTATCAGAGTGGCTGAATCTAGCTAGATTCGGCCACTTTTATGAGTCGTAGAATAATTATGTTTTAACAATATATATATGCATATATATATATATATATATATATATTGTAAAACTGGTAATTAGTAAAAACCTGAAGAGAGTGCTCAATACTATTGCAGAGCAAATATGTGTTTTATTTTTTTATTACCGTTTTATCTGTTAGGTTACATATGTTTCGGATGTTGGACCATGTGTACGATCCAACAGTCTCGTCAGACCTTACAGAAATGGTTTTAGTATTGTGAAGCAGTGTTTTAGAGGAAATACGACAAAAAAGGGGGTAAGAGATAATAAGGGGGAGACGGGTATCTCACATCACTCCGCTAGGAGTCAGCCTAGGAGTCAGAGCAAACCGGTTTATTTTTAAACCCGGTTCACATCTCTCAACAATACTGCTATCGGAACATAAGGGTCTTCTATTCAAGATCGAGTTTTACTTGTAACTGCGATGAGTTGGTAAAGAACAAACTATTAGAGTCGAAATATTCCCGTCATCATGTGACATCAGCAGTAAATAGTGGAGTTATGCTGCTTAGCTTGGTAATCGGAAATATGTACGTGAGTAAATCCGTATGCGATTGGTTTATCTTCTAACACTAAGCTTAAAAGTATCCAAGTCGACTCACATCTTTTTTTTTTATTACATTTTCACCCCAAACAAGCCACATTGCCACTTTGGTGTAGGGAAATACTATCAGGGGCAACAACTACTGGGGTAATATGTAGGGATTTGGGCACCAAGATGTCGGTTCACGTTGCACTTGAACTTCTGCACGTCAGTAGAGTTGAGGAAGCAGGGATCTGGAATAGAATTCCAAAGTCTAGCGGTTCTGGGGAAGAAACTACTAGAGTAAAAAGATCTTTTACATATAGGGATCTCTACAGTGTGGGGTGGGATTTAGTAGACTGTCGGGTTTGTGCAGGGTGTTCACGTCGTGGGGGACACAAGTGCTTGCAGTTCGTCAGAGCATTCACCATTAAAATACTTGTAGAACAAGCAGAGGGATGCAAAGTTTCGTCGATGGGACAGAGGCTGAAGCTTAGATGCCAGTTCAGGGCCTATCAGATTTGCGACTCTCTTTTGAACCTTGTCAAGGAGCGAGAGACTAGTAGCAGATGCACCAGCCTAAATATGTACACACACGTGTACACACATAAACATGCATAGAAACGCATAGTACTTGTATACACAGACGCATACATACATGCATACACGTATACACGCATACATAGGTGCATATACACGCAAACATACGTGCATATACACGCATACATACATGCATATACACGCATACATACATGTATATACACAGACGCATACTTGCATGTATATACACGCATACATACATGCATATACACGCATACATACATGCATATACACAGACGCATACATATATACACGCATACATACATGTATATACACACATACATACATGTATATACACGCATACATGCATATACACGCATACATACATGCATATACACGCATACATACATGTATATACACGCATACATGCATATACACGCATACATGCATGTATATACACGCATACATACACGCATATACATGCATATACACAGACGCATACATACATACACGCATACATACATGTATATACACGCATACATACATGTATATACACGCATGCATGCATATACACGCATACATGCATGTATATACACGCATACATACATGGATATACACGCATACATACATGCATATATACATACATACGTAAATGCTGTTCTTATTTACTCAATTTCATTATTTGATTCACAAGACGTAAATTCCGCCTTCAGCTCACCGTTCCGAAGCGGCGTTTATTAAACGGAACAAACGGACAATCCCCCCATCTACCGCTTCCGGGAATTGGTGAATTGGATGCCGGGATTGAAAATAAACTATCAAAAGTTGGTGTTCGTCTCGAGACTTTTACCTTCTCATCATCTTCATTGCAACTTTTCCTTTATTCGAAACGTTTATCCGCCATTTTTCTTTCTCTCCCTGTAACATTCTTCTTACTAAATCTTCGAAATCTATCAACAATTTTTCTGTCTTATTTCTACCGATTTGAATGGTTATGCATCTATCCCAGTATATGCGTATCTATTCTATTCGATCACATGTTTTATCTATATACGTTGCTTCTGTTGTTGATTTTTTTTTTATACGATATTGAGGTTAGCGTCTTCACCTTGAAGATCGGATTTTTAGGAATTGCCCATTTTATATTTTTGAGCGTAAACAAATAATATTTTCATTTATTTATTTATTTTTAAAACAGTAATCTACGTACATGTATGTTTCGGGGTCCTACCCTTCTTCAGCGTAGCTTGACTGTTATTAGTTCTTTTTATTTTCAAATATGCATTCATGCTATTTCGTTTAATTGTTTTGTCTTACGGCATATCAACACTTTTTGCGTTATTTAATGCCGAACCAAATAACTTTATGCTTAAAGTTATTCATATTTGTATATATTTACAATACAATAAATATTATAAAATACGCTTAAATATGATATTTTGATTAATGTTGATTTCGTATTTATTATTTTATTATATTGGACCCAATATATAGTAATGATTTAAAAAGTTAAAAATAAAAATAACTCGTGCGCCACCACCGAGAATCGAAATCAAAACGTTTAGCTTATAATTCACTTTTCCTTTGACGTTAATGCCTGAGCTATGAAGACGTCTTTGCTGTAAGGTTGAAAATTAATGTATTAACCAATAGCTATTACGTTACGCATCCATATTCGTAATGCCGCCGTTCGACCTTCACTTGCCAAACTCTTTTTTCTTTTTAATTCTCACATTTTTGCGCCGATTATAAAAATATAAAGTTTTGCATGGGTTCGAATACTCTATATATTAAGTATCATGCCTGTAGACCAAAAACTGACAGAGGAGTTTGGGAGGCAAAATATATACGCATACATAAATATATGTAGAAAGAGATTTGTGTTTACTATAACCTTTTTTACACAAATAATACACAAGTATAAATCATGTAGAATATCTGTATGAATATAATTACACGTAATAATTAACTCTAGATGATCATCCTATAAGAAAACGGAAGAAAACTAATAGGGAATTAATTAAAATGAATGTTTAAAAGAATATGCAAATTAGCTAGATCTTTTGCAGATGAATGCAATTCCATGATCTATATATATATCTGCACTTTCTTTTTAAATAAATACAAAAAGGGTTTTTTAATATGAATATCAGTACACACACAAAAAAACATTTCTAGGAGTATAGTCGTTTGGTTTGTATAGTTGCATGTGAGTGTCACTAATAAGGACTCGCAAACGAATATGATTTAGAAAAAAGTAAATACCTTTCTGTATATTTATACCGCACGAAATAGTTCACCCGTTATTTCTTGTAATGGAAAAATTGTTGTTTTTGTTTTTAGTATAACATAACAGACTGAGTTTTGCAAAGGGAAAAGGATAAAGAAATATCAACAATGCTCGGTGCATCAAAATCAGGAAGCCGATATCTTCAGATAGCCTGATCTGGTAACACCAGCACTGATAGTATGATCATTTTGTCTAACAGCAATGAATGATTATTATTGTTGGAGATATGTGAGAAGGTAAAATAATTCATTGGAAATAAAATGTTGCTGCAAAAGATAAAATTTAAAAACAAGATGGAAGCACCCAAGCTTAACGTAATTGATTTGATTTTCGTTATAAAACGTGATACGCATATAATTTGTAGTACGGGTGTGACGCAAGGTGCAAAATACCTGTTTGTCTTTGCCAATGTACATTTGTAATACAGTCATATGCCAAGCTTAATAACATGTTGGCGCATCTAGCACTAGTCTTTCCCTCTTAGACATGGTCAAAAAAAAAAAAATAAATAAAATAAAAGACTCTCCAATTCAATTAGTCTCGTACTATCAAACAAGCTCCAACTTTTATTCCATCGCCGGAACGTTGCATATATTATTGATTTAAAAGTACTTTAATGGAACGCATTCTGATGAACTCCTGAACCCCCTCCGACGTACACCTCCACTAATATCGCGGGGATAGAACAAGGGTTGTAGTTTGGCTGATTTGATTGGAGACTCTTATTTGACTACCGGATAGATGCACCAGCACTGATGTGGTAAAATACTATACTACAGGGTGGCCCACTTAAAACTAACCTGATATCTCTAATCTTTCTCTTATCGACCAACTGACACCACAAAACAAAAATAAAATTCTTTTTCAAACAAGATTGTGCTATATGCCACACGTTTTACAGATCACTTACACGAGTTCGTGACATGTTTACTGAAGAGAGAACAGTAAGCAAAGGGTCCCCCGGACTTGTCATCATGTGATTTTTATCTTTGATGGACTTTAAAACAAAAGGTTTATGCAAATAATCCTCACAATCTAGACTAACTAAAGGATAACATTACGAACGCTATCAGGAGATTCACCAGAGAAAATCTACAGGTAGTACCTGCAAACGTTCCCAGAAATGCATTAATCTATAATAGTACCTTAATTAATAGTACCTGTTAAACGTTCCCAGAAATGCATTAGTCGTACGGGAGCACTTCCAGAATCTTTTAAAAGACTACGTGTAATTTAAACAATGCTACACGTAATTTAAAGAATAAAAGAGTTTTTCGTTTCTTTACTACATTTTCTGGGCTACATTTAAATGGGCCACCCTGTATAAGAAGTAGTAGACGAATACGACATTTCCTATTCTATTTGTGTACTTTTTCTTTTGCTGAAAATGTGTATAACTAACTGATTCGTACGCCAGTCCGCTAGAACCTCCCGTCATAAAAACATAGAACCCGTCTATGTATTTTAGTTCCCAAGCAATTTTAGTTTTCCGGCTGTGTCTGTTAGAGTGAGTACATTGATCACGAAAGACGAAAGTATTTTAGTAGTTTCTCCATCTTCCCCAAAATATGGTAATGTACCAAGTCGCATGATCCTCTTTATAACGATCGACTCTTAGCTGCTTAAGTTATTTTCAGGACAGCCGAAATCAAAGGGTATTTCTATATACAACTCCGACACCCTCTGATATCATCTATCAATTCGCTTTTAGAGTCACATCTCCTATGACAGCCTCCTATACTTATGTACATGGCATACCCAGGTTAACACGCCGGTTCCCGTTAGATAACTATAATCAAGTATTGTTGAGTTTGGTTAATACTGAAATGGTTTCCCATTCGTGAATACCAGATGTATTTTCTTTCCGCTTATCTCGGCATTGTTCGCACGCATCATGAATTTCTCTTTGCCACTGGACTCAAACAGTGCTGACTCAGAAGAGGAGTGGTTCAGGATTACGCAACCTTTGTTTCACAATGCATCATTCGTTCAGTATGATCAGATGGGCCTCGTCGTTCCGACACACGAACTACCACTATACTTATAATGGAAAACGGATACCATTCTCTCCATTACTATTACAATATCAAAAAGGTGTAGTACCCACTAGCCCCCCCCCCTATTTAGGGTCACAAAAATCCAAGCTTGGTAAACGATGTTCTTGGCGAATGAGGAAGGAATCCCAACGGCTTGCGCAGCAGATGAACCAGCACCGCAGCGTCGACGCGGTCAAAAAGGGTGATGTACAACTCGACTCCGGTCTGCCTCAGCCATCAGATGCGGCTGATTACATGTGTGTAGACTGTCCTGGCCCGTCCTTGTCTCTGTACTTTTGCTTTCAGCGGAGAGGGTGCTAGCAGTACTGGGCAAGCTGCTTATTCCTACTTTGCCTGGGCTGGGAGAGAGGTGAAAGTCCTGTGGAGATGGAGTGAGGGCGTACCGGCAGGTTTGATGGACTGGAAGAAGCAAAAAGAGCGCGACTACGGGTGCCACTACCCGGATTTCCTGCCATCAGGTGTCACATCTGCGACTGGGGTTTCAGAGCTCCGATAGAATTCACATCGCACCTTCGACACGGACACTAACCGTCCTCCGTGTCATCGTCGAAATCGATGGACTGCCCGAGAGAGAGAGAGAGAGAGAGAGAGAGAGAAAGAAAGAGAGAGAGAGAGAGAGAGATCAAAAAGCCCAAATAGAGAAATTTGATCACATCATTGCAAGTATTATTGTTGAATAGCGGGGTGTGTATGTCGGAGACAAGACATTCATATGACGGGGATGACGATGAGACAATTATAATAGACTAGCGGGGTACCCGGCGTTGCCCTGGTGTGTTTCTGTGGTGTAGTAAAGGTGGGAATAGAAAGCAGCCAGGTGAAGGGGGGAAGCAACAGGATGGAGAGAGGTATTATAAAAGTGGTAGTAGACTAGAATCCATAACGCGAAGTACGAGAAGAAGGTGGGGTTAAAAAAAAGTGGTAGTAGG
Source organism: Euprymna scolopes (assembly GCF_053919585.1). Taxonomy (NCBI): domain Eukaryota; kingdom Metazoa; phylum Mollusca; class Cephalopoda; order Sepiida; family Sepiolidae; genus Euprymna; species Euprymna scolopes. The sequence goes on from NC_136509.1 coordinate 97,451,287, forward strand.
AATGCAGGTTCGAACCCGTTACGCGAAAGAGGGACAGAAGATAAAAACAATGTAACGTGTTAACCGATGTCACCATCGCACTAGCAGAAGTTGCCAATTTAATTGTAGTCAATCGAACGTAAGATGATTTAAATGCTTTGCCGCTTTTTCGAACAGTTTTGGTTTATACGAAATAGCCAAATGAACGCCCGAGACGACGCCACGGTGGGAGTTTTGTTTAACTCGACAAAAAAAAAAAAAAAAAAGAAGATAGAAACGGTGTCCGTTTGCAAATCTGAGATATTACGAGCTGGGAAGTATGTGAAAACTTCTCGCGGAATCTAACCGACGCGAGAACCCTAATGCAAAAAGCCTTTCGCGGACATACACAAACGCTCGTGCCCATTTTGCCTTTTTTATATTAGATTACACGCAGTTCATATCTATGATTAAAGAGGCGTAGGCAGTTCTTTTAACGCGGGGAGACTCATTATTAAAAAGGGAATATTTCATCAATACTTTTGAGGAGAGGGGGACTCAGTTACACTTTGGAAGAAGAGTGTTTCATACAAAGTTTGTTTTTTTAAATACGATTGGCAAAATCACATTACCTTTCAGGTTGAAAGATGACACCGATGACAAAGGTTTACAAATAGCCTGATGATGTTTATTCTTCAAGCAGGATGATTGATGATCAGGAATTCCTTTGCCTTTCGGAGTTATATCTTCTTGTTTCCGTTTCTGGTCGCTTCCAAGAGGGTTTCACCTAACTCAACTGCTATAACTCTCCACCATCATCTCAACTCCCGAACTCGGCTCTGATTGAACTGAATCTCTGAATATATTGTAAATTATCTTTCTTTGTGACGTCAGAGACGTGCTCAGACATGTGAGCGTCCTCACGTGGACTCTACATATTACACATGTCTCCACACGCCTTCGCAATAAAAGAAAATTCCTAAATTGATTTCCATTGTTCTAACTTTGACCTCTAGTTGTATAATTATTTAGTTATTTCTAAAAACAATGGACAACTGTTCTACATTCCTAGGATTGCAATATGTGTTCACTTTTAACTTTTGAATACTGGGTTCAATTCCAGCCTTTTCCTTATAATAAATATTATTTTTAATTCTATTTACGTCTTTCTTTAATTACTGGGGTCTGTCCTCTTTTCATATATAACAGTATTACCTAAATTTTAATAAGAAATTTTATTTGAAAATTTAGAAAGCAGGATAATACTGTATAATTTATTTTATTAAATGAATAGCAGGGAGTAGGGGACGGTCGACCTTGCCAGTCATAAAATACGCTTAAGTATATTTTAATTCATGCAGATTTCGAGTTTATTATTATAGAGCCAATTCTCTACTGAATATTATATTGTACCTTATACAAAAATTTTTTCAAAAGTTAAAAATTATATCTAGTACTGATTTAAAAAGTGAAAAATATGATTTGGGTGCCATCAGCTAGAATTGAAATCAAAACATTTAGCGCTTCGGCCGCCTTCCCTACCGTTTGAGCTAATCCGACAGACAAGTTTTAAAATTAAACCACTTTTAGTTAACATTAGTTTTATGCATGCGTAAACTAATACAAATATATCGGCAACTAGCTGACTTCTGCGCGCGTTATTCATCTATACAAACAAGACGCACACTGTTTTTCTAAATTTTATTTTACAAAGGAGTCACAACTTATCAAGTCCCGGAGGCCACTCGAGGATAAGGGCTAACGAGTTCACAGTAAACAATGTAACAATATCGTAGTAATTGTTAATAGAAGAAATTTGGTAAATTGATTACTTAAATGGACGTCTAATCAAGAATTTGTTTACGTTGGACTTGAAGACGACCATATTGTAGTCAGATGGAAAGCAGGGAAATGGAAGAGAGTTCCACAGGCGTGCAGTTATGAGAAAAAAGCTTTGTTCATGGAAACTATGTCTAGGTTTAGGCACAGATAAAGAGCCGGGGAAATTATTGATAGTGGTTTCAGCTAAACAAGTGTTTTTCCTGAAGGTTTGGCGAGGGCGAACCGTAGATTAAATCTCAGACGAGCATTTGCCATAAAAATAACGATAATGCAGAGGCAGGCTCGCAACATCTTTTCTGTTCGAACGAGGTTACAAAAAAAGGGCATTCCCCACTAAGTTATGAAGTCTATTTTAAACTCTGTCGAGGCAGGATAAGATATTCCTAGCAGCTCCTGACCAGATATGGCAATAGTATTCCATCCTTGGACGTACTTGGCTTTTATACAGGTATACATTAGCAGTGAGATATCTACTCGAGCGGTAAAATTGTCCTACCATTTTCCAGCAAACTTGGCAACGGATTTGATATATGTGTTCCATTTCAGATCAGGGGTAAAAGTCAGACACAGAAGCTTGTCAAAACATGGACCCTCCCTAAGACAAGAGCCATTCATTTTAATTGATGCTAGACGGGGATCAGAGCGTTGATGATGTAAAGATAGAAGCTTGGTTTGAGATACATTAAAATTAAACACCCACTTTTTCCCCACTGGACTACGTGATCAAGATCAGAGGAGAGAGAAAGAGAGAACTTGATCATTTACAGCCTTTAAAGTGTTGCCTTGGATGGTGGTTTCATCAGCATAAATGTCTACGAACAATCTAAGAATGTGATTTGGGAGATCATTGATGTAGACCAAGAAGAGAGTTGGACCCAGGATGGATCCTTCAGGGACTCCACCATTGATACTGTGAACTACTGATTTCTGCCTATCAACACTACTCTTATGAACCTATCAGAGAGAAATGATTTCAAATTGAAAAAATATTTCCGCTATACTGTAGCTGAAGATATTGTAGAGAATATCTTTATGCCATAACCTATCAAAGGTCTTTGATATGTCAAGAGCAATTGCCCTAGAGAGGAAACCTCCGTCGAGAGATTAACCAATCTTATGAGATATAATCGTTAGGAAATCTGCTGTAGATCTAGCAGAACGGAAACCATATTGCATATCACTGTTGTTGAGATGGTTGACTAATTCTCTATTTAACACAGATTCCAGCAACTTACTCATGACGCACAGGAGACTGATTGATTTGTACTGAGAGGGAGATGACTTATCACCTGAACTCTTAAAAACAGGGTATACTGGTGAGGTTTTCCAGGGTGCTGGGGAGCAATTCTCTTCAAGACAACTCTTAAAAAGCTTTGTATGTGAAGTCATGACAAACCTAATGAAAGATAGAGGAGGTTTTTCAAGATGATCTTCGTTAAAAAATAACGAATAAATGTTGGGTTGACAGAGAATGATGATCACTATTTTATCATACATTGTCAGCCCATATCATTTTACACGCCCCATTCTCTCGCACACCCTGTGACGTCATATCAGTTTCTATTTATTCCTACAGTTTAGCGATCCCTGGTCCGACATTTTATTTCCTGATATTCTCAAATATCCATTTTATACACTAGTTCATCTAATTGCCTAATGTTTAACATGTATTTTGTAACTTGGCTGGTCTCTGATCGGTAGTGGGTTTACAGAGAGATATAATCATTGTTTAATCATATGTTGTCAGCACGTATCATTTTACACGTTGCCTGCTCCGAACAGACTGTCGCTTTCTCTCGCACACTCTCTTTTGTTAGCCATGAGATGTTATTTCCGATTCTATTTATTACATGGTATAGTAATTTCTACCTCAGGCATATCAACTTTACACTGGCAGACATTACATTTTTTTTTTGCTATTCTCCGCTATCGATTTTATATGCTAATACGTCTTATAATTAATATGTATTCAGTGAAGTTTATTCAACTTGATCTTCCTAATCAATTGTAGAGAGATAGAGAGATAATCACTATTTAATCATATTCTTTCTACCCATATAATTGTACATGTTTACGAGTGGCGTGCTCTCAGCGAACTCTCGCGCATTCTATTTTAGATCTACCTGACGTCATATCCGTTCCTATAATTTCCTATAGTCTAGTGATCCCACATTATATGCATCAAAGTGATCATTCATTTTCTATTATTCACAAATATCCATTTTATATACTAGTGAGGCTAATTGCCTAATGCTAACATATATGATAACTTGATGCAAAGTATTTATAAGATGAACACGAATGAAATCTAGTAGATTAAAAAAAATGTACAAAGGAGTCACCACTTATTAAGGCCCGGAGGCCCAGAGGCCACTCGAGGATAATGTTAATGAGTATACATTAGTTATGGGATTATAGCGTAGTAAACATAAGTAGTGGATATTTTGTGAATTGGATTACTTAGAGGGACGGTTCATCAAGAACTTGTTTACATTAGACTTGTAGTCAGCTGGATTCTAATTAAAAGTGGTTGTCATAGGAAATTCATTTCTAAATTGAAATGTTCTCTTTGTTTCCCCGTCTTTATTCTAATTTATCTTTCTCTTATATTCCATATTCCGGTTTACTATTTTTTTTATTTTCGTTTGATCTTTAATTTCGCGTTGGCATCTATTATCAATCTATTTAATCTTGAACTTCTTGATATTAAATTCTGCCATTTTAAATATTAGCTCGCAATAACCTTCCGGCTGGTAATTCTTTCCATTTCATCGTTGTTTGTTTTTCTTTTTGTTGTGTTTTGTATTGTCTCACTTATTATTGCTTCGAAATTAGCTCCAAATTGATTAACTCAACGTTGACTTTTCTTACAAGTCATCAGGTTCAATCAGGAAAATTACCTTTTTAATCTCAAGTTTCATTTCCAGCATTACGTATAACAGATAATAAATCATGACTCTCAATATTGTTGTCGCATTAATCTTCTTACTCATGAGCGATCATAAAACCAACTTAAGTTTTTATACATACGTGCGCGGTCTTTTATTCTTTGACTCGTCGCTTCTTTCATTGTTGCTGCGTTTTATGAGTAGTCGCGATTGTCTAGTTTTAAATAATGTTTCCATTCATGTATGACACAAGGAAACTTTGCTGAGTTCTTCAAGGTTTTATTTGATAAAATTTACTTATAGAGATAGCGACTACTATATCTTATTTATTATTTACTTCTAAGCTTAATAACATTTTCCTAAGAAATGAGCAGCAAAACAGACAGAGGCGTCGATAACATTCAACCTAGATTACTTTTTTGGCGTGTCCTGTTGGTATCACTTCCCGAGAGACTGATTTGAAACATCTTTAGTTTATCGCGCTCGAAAATCTGAATCATCACATCCACACATCTTTTGATTATCTGTTTTGTTATTGCGTTTGACCTGTTAACTCAAATCACGCCTCAGTTTCTGGTATAATTCCATTTGTAGCTAGATCATCCTGATATGTACTAATATGACCCCTACCAAAATATACACTAGCTAAATAAATGACTAGTTACGTAGGGTCTTTCATATGTAACAAGAAAATAACAAAAAAGTAGAGTGAACAAAAATCTTTACTTATTTACAAAAAGTAGAAACGTAATGTGTTGCCAGAGAGCTTGTTTAGTTATTACGACTTTGCTTAATTATTGACGAAATATGGCAGATTCTCAATATAATATAATCGGTGGTGAAGAATCAAATACATTAGCTAGTTTAGCGAGGCAGTTTTCATAGTTAAGCCAAATATATGATATACAAATTACCATTAGCGTATTAAGCGATGCTCTTTGTGTAAACAAATTTAGCTTAGGTGTTTAGACAATGTCGAAACATTGTTAATTCACTGTCCGCATAGAAGTAGCAGAATAACGCAACGGTTAGAAGCTTCGACTGTCGTTTGGGCGGTCGGGTTTCGATCCTGGCTTGAGATAGCTCCTTGTCTAGCCGCACTGGTGAGCTGTGAAACAGCGAAACAGTACTGTATGTGGATGACTATATATATATATATATATGTGTGTGTGTGTGTGTGTGTGTGTGTGTGTACTATCTGAATATACAGACACATTTATCTTTCATTTCCAATGGAATTCTTCAGGCCAAAGGAATTAAAAGTAAACGTATATGTATAGCTAGCTTTTTTCTTTTCCTTCTTTTACTGGCTGGTAATCACTTCTAAGGAGTAAAGTTTATAGAGATCGCCATAAAAATAATCATAAAATATTCAAATATATTACTGCAGTAGACTTTAACGGTCAGGGAGAAATGAAAATTAGTGGACAAAATGTATATTTACAGAAAGTACGGAAATAATAGGTTGCAAGAGACAACTTCTGTGTTGTTATTTCCCCTCCCCCAAACAAGGTGCATTGCCACATTGGCGGGGTACGCTATTAATTGTGGGGAATTGAGTGTTTGTTCGCATCGCATTTAATGTTCTTTATGTTAGTAGTTCAGAGGAAGAAGCTATTAGATTGGAAAAGTTGTAATTCCCAGAAGATATCATCAGGATGAAATAATTCAACGTAAACATGTCTGTGTAGATTACTTCTTTTTTTAATGATGGGTCAACAACTATCAAGATCCAGAGGCCACTCGAGATTAAGGCTTGAAGAGATTGTCATTTGGACGACAATCGCCACGACACAAAGATTTTAAACAATGGATAGAATGGGAAGAATATTACTGGAGAAGAGTTGATCATCAAGGAGGGTCGTTCGATAAGTATTTGTTTGCATGAGACTTGAAGACGTGCATACAAGGAGGCCCACTCAAGGGTAAAGGTTAAGTAAATGATCGCCACCACTATCACCACCATTATTCATGCTGTTTGTCTTAAAAGGTTGAAAAAAAGGAAAACAAGACGGTATTATATATTATTATTATAATTGGAATCCTTGGAGATTAGTAATTTATTTATTTACTTATTTATTTATTTATTTATTTATTTGTTTATTTATTTATGTGTTTATTTATTTATGTGTTTATTTGTTTATGTGTTTATTTATTTATTTGTTTGTCTATTCATTTGTTTATTTAATTATTTGTTTATTTATTTGTTTATTTATTTGTTTATTTATTTATTTGTTTATTTATTTGTTTTTTATTTGTTTATTTATTTGTTTATTTATTTATTTGTTTATATTTATTTGTTTATTTATCTGTTTATTTATTTGCGTATTTATTTGTTTGTTTATTTATTTATTTATTTATTTACTGGGGGAACAATGACAACTATGAAGATGAGGATGAAATGAATGAATAAATAAACAACAAATCAATATACAAATAAATAAATAAACAAATAAATAAATAGACAAACAAGAACGCATTAAAAAAATATGCTTTTAAAGAAAGTATAGAAGTAATGGCTTGCCAGAATGTGATACTTGATTATCAATAGCAATTATGTCTATTCACAGTGTCGGGAATAATCGATACAATATGGTAGATGTTTATAGCGATTACAGATTCATCTAATTAGCGCAGTTGCATCGATAAACTTTTGATATACGGTCAAAATCACGTTGGGAATACCGGTTAAGCGATCTTTAATCTGGCCACTACTAAATGGGTGACGATTTTAAGAAGACATTGTTCTGCATAAAACAAACACATCTTTATTTGTATTATTTGGATTATTCGGACTACTATTCTCATCTTGGTTGTTATTATCAAGTTTCGCACGATTTAACCTGCGACCTTCTTCAGGTATATCTTCACAATGGTTATTATTTGCGAATAGTGAAAAGGAATGGTTTTTCTTCTCTTTTCTAACGAACAGTAATCGTTAGAATTCAAAGTTTATAATGTTGTTATTAAACAGAAAAAGTGTTAAATAATTTTTCATTTTTTTTTGTTTTTTTTTTTTGTAAAAATTCGGGCTCATATTGATTTGGTAAAATGTCACTTAATTTTTTTTATATGGATTTATAGTTTGTATTATTTAGATTGTTATGACTACTGTTCTCATCTCGATGGTTTAAGAAACGTATCTTCAAATTCAAATTAATCTACAAATTCATCATTTACAGAAACATGTACGGCTCCAGCATGAGATCACACATCGAAGGTTGGCATGTCGTTACACTTTATTGCAATAATTCATAAAAATAAAACTTGAAAAAAAGAAATAAAATCCGAGTCACCATTTTTTTCTTTTTTACAAAAGTTTTTTTTTACTGTTACTTTCAGCACCACTTAAAAGTCTCTCGCTGCCACCTGTCCATTTTTAACCTGGCAGTGTTTCTCTTTCTTCCGACCGCAAGCTAGGCACAGTCGGCCCATTCTCATCTTCGATTTTCACGTCCGTCTCTTTTTTTAAATTTTTTAAAAATTAATTTTCACCCCAAACAAGGCACATTGCCACTTTGGTGTAGAGGGCTACTATCAGGGGCAACAACTACTGGGGTACTATGTAGGGATTTGGGCAGCAAGATGTCGGTTCACGTTGCAATTGAACTTCTGCACGTCAGTACAGTTGGGGAAGCAGGGACCTGGAATGGAATTCCAAAGTCTAGCGGTTCTAGGGAAGAAAATACTAGAGTAGAAAGATCTTTTACATCTAGGGATCTCTACAGTGTGGGGGTGTGATTTTGCAGCCTGTCGAGTCTGTCGAGGGTATTCACGTCGTGGGGGCACAAATGCTTACAGTTCGTTAGAGCATTCGCCATTAAAATACTTGTAGAACAGGCAGAGGGATGCAACGTTTCGTCGATGGGACAGAGGCTGAAGCTTAGATGCCAGTTCAGGGCCAGATTTGCGACTCTCTTTTGAACCTTGTCAAGGAGTGAGAGACTAGTAGCCGATGCACCAGCCCAAATATGACAGCAATACTCCATACATGGGCGAATGATTGCCTTATAGAGGTACAGGATAATTTCGGGTGTTAGTAGTTTTCTAGCACGGTAGAGAGAGCCCACCTTCCTTGCAGCGGCCCTAGCAATGCCTTCGATGTAATTGTCCCAACTCATGTTTCCTGTGAACATTAGGCCAAGGAGTTTGAAAGATGTACTCTCAGATAAAGAGTCGTTGGCCATTGCTATAGGTGGTAGAGAAGGTTTCTTGTAATTATTGAATGAAACTAGTTTAGTCTTGGCGGCATTGAACGTGACCATCCATTTTTGTCCCCATTCCACTACAGATTGGAGGTCATTCTCTAGTGTTTCTGCCATTTCTTTAGATATGTATTCATTTGTTTTCCTGTCGTGCCTGTTATAGAGTGTGGTGTCATCAGCATATATACCCATCTCAGAGGCAATTTTGTCGGGGAGGTCATTCGGCACCGTCTTTGTTTCTCTTCGAGCACGTGGTGCATTTTCTCTCCTTTTTTTTCCTTTTTCTTCTCGTGCACACTTCCTAATTTGCATATAGCTTTTTTGCAGCTACTGCTACTGCTGCTAATCTCTAAGCAGCCAGCCATCCTTCGCTGCCGCTGATATTTTCCTACGCACTTTTATGCATGTTACAAAGCAACTCACATTATCATTTACTCTGATTCTCGTAAAAATTACAGAAGTTAAGCAACACTAAGCCTGGCCAATACTAAATGAGTAACCATTTGGGAACATCAAATATTATTTAAATAGTATCTCTTTAAATTTCAAATAATCTTCAGACCAATTGCAATCGATTTCAACATAAAATAGCTTAAAGAAGATTGATATGCCGTAAAATCTAACTAACAATAACTCTTGAATGTGTTTATATATTTTTACTTTAAACTTACCACAAAGTTTAGGATATCATTGATGCACTTCTGATGATTGGATACTCTGTGAAACTGCAGTAAAGTGTTAAAGAGGGTCACGTGAACATTGGCTTCTTAAAAATGCCACTTTTAATGATCAATTCTAAGTGACAGTGCTCTGGAGGTTGAAGGATCAATCTTTACTACATCCGATACTAAGTAAGAATAAGATTAATATTACTTAACACTTTTACCCGGTTATGGCTGAGAGAACAAGAAGAATATACTCTTTGGATTAAATAAAGAAACCAGTTCGACTTTATGTCGATTCACAGGTTCTACATAAGGATCCGCAAGTTCAGAAATACGTACCCAAAAAAGAGATTACATTGGCAGAAACGTTGTAAAAGTATTAACAACGATGATATTAGTGTCCGAATATACCAAATAATATAGTGTTTATGTTTCGTTACTTCAAGTTCGACCACTGAGCACTGACATAAGCATTCTCATGACAGTTCTCTGGGCCTTACTATTTTGTGCTGACTCATGACAAATGTAAAGCAGGTGTTTTGTCTGTGGTACTCTCACTATAGAGAATCAACGGGCTTCCCCTATCCATTTTATTTTTTCAACAGCGCTCCTTTCCTAGATGTATTATTTTCACCGGGGCCGTGTAGAGTAGCCTTCTAGAATATCAGAGGAGAACAAACAGGTGCTACACCTTACTCAAGAGTGACCCGGTCTGAGTAAGACAAGGAGGTTAATCCTGGGTATACAAATCCGTTTACCTTACGTAATAATACAGTACTGTATATGTATTTTAGTTTTGTTGGGGTTAAATGTTTCCAAAACGTAAAGAAAGAAACCAAATTTAATATATTCGCTAGTTTTCTTTATAAACTGTACATTCTGTTTGCTTGTAAACCCTAAGATTTCCTAGCTAAACTTATTGGAGTTGGGAGTTACGCAAGCTTGTGCAAATATGCCGCGATTTGTAATTGTTTGTTGAGAGGGTAGGCCTTCTAATTTGGACGTGACTTTCTGGCGTTTTCATGTTTGCAGACGATTAAAGCCGATCCTTAAATAATGGCATAGCATAATAGGATGTGCAGTCTTGTGTTGTTGCATCAGCGATGAGAATGGCGGTAGAAACACATGCGGGGAAATCATATTGAATCACTGAGCAGATCAAATCCCCGTTGCTCATTTGGGACTTTTTTAAAATTTTGTTGGTGAATGGTGTTTTATTGAAAAAAAAATGAATAAGTTCAAAACAATATTGGTTATTAATGACCCAGTGTTTATACACAACCGAATCTCCGACCTTCTCTCTCTTTCTCTCTGTCACACACAGATACACACACACACACACACACACACACACACACACACAATATATATATATATAGTCTTGGAAGTTTTTAACCTTTAAAACTATACAAATTTTTTAGTTTTATTTTTTATCATTCGTTAGAAAACTATTCAATCAGTAAGTCATTCAATCACCTGCAATCACTGCATCAGCTTGCCCTCTCGAATTCACTATAGTACCAATGTAATTTAAGGAATCATCAGTTGTTTACCATGAAAAACTGTTTCGGGGATTTAACCCTCTAGAATATATATATATATATATATATATATATATATATATATATATATATATATATGTGTGTGTGTGTGTGTGTGTGCACGCGCGTGTGTTGCGCCGCATATATTATATGTAGCGATTTCAGGTGATTAAATAGCTTACTGACTAGTTTTCCAATAAATGATAAAAAATATAAGAATTAAATAGTTTTTTTTATATAGTTTAAAGGTAAAACAAAAGCTCCAAAAACTATATGTATATACACTTTTGTTCATTTTTACATAACCATTTAGGTATTGTTACACAACCTTGAGTATGTCTCAGTCAATTTTATTAAGGACTGAACTTTTGGAAAATCGATATCTGATGAAGTCTCTAGCTATTTACAACTTGTTGACTGAAACATGCTCATGATTGTTATTTAATTTTTATACTTTTTATCATTCATTTGAAAACTGTTTAGCTAGTAAGTGATTTAATCACATGCAGTCGCTGCATATGAACAAATAAAAAAGTATATCTTGCTCTAATTTATATCAAACGCTTTTGTATAAATAAAAGGTTATGGTAGTTTACGTCAAGCATTGTTTAACGTGTATATAAACGAACATTTAGGTTTAAAGAAGACAGAACAAATGAAACGGATAGACTCGCACTAAAGCAACAATGTATCATGGTAGAAGCGTTATGCATTTTTACTTCATTAGTACAATCATATGTATATATATATATATATTATTATTATTATTATTATTATTATTATTCCATTTTAACTAGCTGATGATCCCTTAAATTACATTGGTATTATAGTGAATTCGAGAGAGCAAGCTGATGCAGTGATTGCAGGTGATTGAATGACTTACTCATCTCCTTTTATAATGGCCCTGCTAATTAAGTCCCTGATAGTAGCCCCCTGCTTCAAAGTGGCACTGTGCCTTGTTTGGGGTGAAAATTGAATAAAAAAATCCCAAACAAAGCACAGTGCCATTTTGAAGTAGAGGGCTACTATCGAGGACATTACACTTGAACTTCTGCATGTCAGTACAGTTGGGAAAGCAGAATCCCGAAAGGGAATTTCCAAAGTCTAGCAGTTCTGGAGAAGAAACTATTGGAGTAGAAGGCTTTCTGACACCTAGGGCTCTCTATTGTGTAGAGGTGGGATTTAGCTGCGTGTGGCGTTTGTCGGGAATATTTACGTCTAGGGGGTACAAGTGCTTGTAGTTCGTCAGAGCATTCACCATTAAAGTACTTGTAGAACAAGGAGATGGATGCAAGGTTTCGTCGATGGGACAGATGCTGAAGCCTAGATGACAGTGCAGGATCTATCAGATTGGCGACTGTCTTTTGAACCCTGTCCAGAAGTGAGAGACGCAGATGCATCAGCCCAAATGTGACAACAGTACTCCATACATGGGTGAATGGTGGCCTTATAGAGGTACAGGATACTTTCAGGTGTGAGTTGATTTCTAGCATGGTACAGACATATATATTTTATATAATATTCTACATGTAATATGTTCTTATATTTTTATTTGAGTCAGGTGGTCAGGTAGCATATCCGTCCTCCCTTCGCCAGGCGCGTTCGATTTTCAAACGTGAGTGGGGGATATTACTGTAGACGGAACTATTCCGCAGAATATTAAAATTATTTCATATGTTCCAAATATGTTAGCACTCAATATTACTTATAGTTTTTTTTAATTAAACTTCCATTATTTATCTTTGTATTTTAACTAATCATTATTGTTTATTATATTTACTATTGTGATATTACTATGGGATCCGAGATTCAGCACAAATTACTGATTTGGTGGGACTTTATATACTAAGGGAATTGCATGTCTTGAATTAGTAAGAGGACTGTATATGTATGATTCCTTGGTTCTTGTTTATTTTAAATTTAAAAGCCTGGATGAAAGGGGAAAAATGCAGATTTTTTAGGAAAATAAATCTTGAAATATCTATAAAAATCAATCATAGTGTAGTCAATTTTCTAGATGTTACTTTGGATTTGGTTAATAAAACATATGAGCCATATTATAAATCGAATCATAATTTTGACCATTCACATTCTGTTAGGATATAGTTTCATTTATCTACAAAATAATTAAATTATCTAAGAACGAACGTCTGTTTAATAAAAACATGTAATAATATAATGAGATTATGAGAAGTTTAAGCAAATCCAATAATGAAGCCAACAAAAGAATTGACTGCATATCATATAATGATAATTGAAAAAAAGGAATATTAGCAATATAACTGAAAATAAATTATGTAATGTTAAAATTAACATAATGGTTCTTGGCGACCTAACACGAAGAATAAAATAAACAAAATTGACGGCGGTCCGCAATGTGGTTTAACCCGCCATATAGTAAACAGATTCTCATGATCATTTTAAAAAAATAGTACTATTAATCTGTCTTTCTCCACTTCTAAGAATATTTCTGCGTCTATAATAGAATATAATAACACTAAAATACAAAGTTCGTACTGCACATATGATGAACAGAGACATAATAATACTAATAAGATAACTGAAAATATCTGGAATTATAGAAATAAGAATACTGCCCAGTAAACGGAAACTGTTTAGTCACAAATGCAGTTAACAAATGTAGCATAACTACTGCAAACATTACTAATACCTGCGTAAATTTTATTACCATTACCTTTTAGGAGAGATACAAAAATAATGTATAACCTTTCAAACTTGAACCACATAAAGCTCCTACTTCTTAAGCTAAATATGTTAGGAATTAGTTAAAATAAAATGAATCATCAATTAAGCTAATATTATAAAACTAATAAATGTATAGAAAAAATGTAATTTGTGCAATCTTTCCATTACACATGATGATTTGTTGAATAAAAAGCAAGAAATGATACAAAATTGTCCCCATAGAACGAGGTACATGATAGTCTATTTTAAACTCATATAAGTAATACGGTAAGTAACAATTTAAGCTTAAATTCTTTTATACATTGTAAGCTCTGGGGGGGATATATCTTATTAATGATTAAGTAATTTGAAGAAAAGTTTAACTTAAAATTATCTCATTATATTAAAATAACGATTTCTGCTAACATTAAGTTATAATTAAGAATAACGAGTTTCGTTTTTTTTATATATAAAATTGTATCATGAATATCATAAAACATATTTTATTTAAATTTAAGCCTCCATATACACAAAAAAAGGTATTCAAATATTAATCTTTGAAAAAATATGAGATGAAAACTTTGCACTGCCATCAAGTATGTTACATCTTATGGGCTTAAAAAAAGTCGGCCGGATTTCGAAACTTGCATCTTGTTGCTATTGTAACATGTTACTAACGTATTTTGCCACAATTTAAATTTTTGTTAGAATTACTTCTTAGTTTGGGTATTTTAAATATGACTACTACATTAGGAGTTGGTAATAGGTGTATCGTAATAAAATATCATTATAATAAGTATGATAATTAAATAATGTTGAAAGAAGGACATTTCTGGTTCTTTAAAATTTTAAGTATATAATTCTCCTTGACAATCAATATAATTATACCTTAGGCACATATCACAGGGATAGTTAAAAATTAATGGAAACAAATTCTAAACTACCTGGAATATTGGAATTCTAATGTTCACTTTCTGTAGGCTTCTTGGATTTTTGCATATTTTCGTTCAGTATTCATATTTGTCAATTCGGCTTTATAGATTTTATTGGATTTAGGTGTTTAAGAATTCTTTGGATGAAATGGATTTAAAGTACCTTATGGTATCTTATATATTCTTTAGAGTTTTGAAAAAGTTTGAGATTTGATCATTGCTTAACAATTTTAAGTAATTTAAATGTAATTTGAACTGAAGCATTTAAAAGCATCCAGATTTTAAACGAAACAATAATCAAACACTGTCTGCAGACGACTGAAGAAATCAGTTGAAAGTACTTGCAAAATATAAGAGATGGAGGAAAACGATTACGAAACTTCCGCACACAAATTCGACCGAGGCATATATATCTGTCTAAATGTACGCACACACACACACACACACACGCACAAAGGCACACATTATATATATATATATATATATATATATATATATATATATATATATATATATTACGGCTATGTACAGACCAATTTTATACTTGTTCGGAAAAATTTTAGGTTGTGAAATTAAAACAATAAAAATGAATATGCCAGTTGACCGGTTTCGAAGCTCGTACAACAGAGCTAAAATCGAGCTTAATAATCACGTTTAAGAAAGGGGGAAATTATGAATGGAGATGAAAAGGGGGAGAAAAAAAAAGAAAAAACGGGGAATCTAACTTTTAAATAGAAACCTGATTAAGCTCTAATTCATCTCCATTCATTATTTCCCCCATTTTTTTAAACGTGATTATTAAGCTCGATTTTAGCTCTGTTGTACGAGCTTCAAAACCGGTCAGCTGATATATTTATTTTTTATTTTTTTATTTCACAACCTAAAATGGTGTGTGTGTGTGTGTGTGTGTGTGTGTGTGTGTGTGTGTGTGTGTGTGTGTGTGGCGAGGGATGATTCCCATTAACTACGTGTGAAATAAAATTGTTATTCTCGAATATTTACTATATCAGTTCGATTTTCTTCCGAGAATACACACAGTTGTATAAATATGTATGAAAAAAAGGTAAAATGGTTGATCGTAGTCAGGAGTAACCTGAAAGTTCTGTTTTCAAAAGCTACTACACTGAGATGTAAGGGAGGATGCCACTTATTTCCTCGGGTCCACTGAACTTTGTTACTTCCTCTTTATATCTGAGTGTTTAGCAAAAGTAACATTTTTAAAATCTTTTGTATAATTCGACAAAGGATTGAACTATTGTCTACAGATACATTAGCGAAGTCTCCAATCATTATGCTAAATCAGTGATGGATAAATATCTGCAGATATACAAAATAGAAATTACAGAAATGACGTAGGTATAAAACAAAGAATTATATGCATATATATATGAATTTATTCTCTCATCGGTATATATTGTTGATTGATATTTTATACAATTTATATTTATCTTTTCGCGGGAGGTTTGACACAAGGTCATGCGGGGTTTGAAACATCAGTGCGCTATGTAAAGCGGACTGAAATCTTCAAAAATGCATAAGCAGCCCGATCGGCATCCCTTAGGCGATTAGAAATGAACGAACCCCATCTCAGAAAAAATTGTCAAGCTTTGAGAAGTTTAACCTCCTAGGACTGAACAGAACGCTGATTCAATCCGACAGCAACAAATTTACTGTCGAACCGATTGTCAAGGACGTATCCTCGGTTAGTACAGACACATATTCAAGCTTTGCCAAGAGAGTATTATTCATCTGTATTATTACAAAAGATTTGACGAGAAATGGGCTCGGTGATGCTTTCAGGAATTCAATTGAGAAAGGCTTGAATCCAATTCTATAAATGCCGTTGCCATTAGCAACTGCATCGTTTAGGAACGATTACACTGCTTAATCTGACATCTCCATTACTTATCTCCATCTTCTCTGCATAATCGATGCCAACATTTAATCTCTTTTTCCAATTCTTTCTTATCATCATTTCTTTCTCTTTTTCTCCTCCTATTCCTTTCTCGCATTTCTTTCCTCATCACATGAATTGGTGCAATTACTAATGAATCGCACATAGAAATAAGACTACTTATTATGTCCAAACCGGCTACGGTTTGCTGTCTATTAATAATAGTGAGAAGATGATTCCAGTATTTTCTTCGATTCCGATACAGTTACCGACTTTGTTCTAAATTCCCGATTTCGTATGCATACACACATAATATATGTCTTCGTATATTAATTTATATTAATATATATATATATATATATATATATATATATATATATATAATTTAATTATATATATATATATAATTTAATTATATATATATATAATTTAATTATATATATATAATTTAATTATATATATATAATTAAATTATATATATATATATAATTAAATTATATATATATAATTTAATTATATATATATATATAATTTAATAATATATATAATTAAATTATATATATATATATATATAATTTAATTATATATATATATAATTTAATTATATATATATATAATTTAATTATATATATATATAATTTAATTATATATATATAATTAAATTATATATATATATATATATATAATTAAATTATATATATATATATATATAATTTAATTATATATATATATAATTTAATTATATATATATATAATTTAATTATATATATATAATTAAATTATATATATATATATATATAATTAAATTATATATATATATATATAATTTAATTATATATATATAATTAAATTATATATATATATATATGTGTGTGTGTAAATATATAAAATTATAAGAGTGACAACATCATGAATTTTGGAACAACTTTTTGTCAATTATTTTCTTTCTCTTTCTCTCTTTCTCTCTCTCTCTCCCTCTCTCTCCCTCTCTCTCTCTCTCTTTCTCTCTCTCTCTCTCTCTCTCTCTCTCTCTCTCTCTCTCTATATATATATATATATATATATATATATATATATATATATATATATATATATATATATATATATATATACCGGAAAACAATAAGAATGGAAAATGAATAACAAAAACTATATATTGTTAAATATATAATGGTTTATTTATTCAATAAGGGTATGCACACATTTAGTTAGGGGAATAAAGGCGACTCTTTATACCAAGGTATTTCTAAGCCTAATGCTTCTCATCAGAAGAGTAGATAAGATGCTAAGGTAACATAATGCTCCTCCTTGGAATAAAAACTTCCCTCTATCCCCCTACTAAATGTGTGTATATCCTTATTGAATAAATTACGTATTCTTTAACGATATAAAGTTTTTGTGACTTCATTTTACATTCTTATTTTTTTTCCTATATAAGTTCCAATTTTTATATCCCGATAAGTCTCCTCTTATAGAATTGAACTTTCTCTCTTCTTCTAACTCACTAAGCTACATATATATGTGTGTGTGTGTGTGTGTGTGTGTGTGTGTTAGTGTGTGTGTTTGTGTGTCAGTGTGTGCGTCATTCCATCATTTAATCACATAAATTAATATACGAAGACATAATTTTATGCGTAAATTTTCCAGTATTTACTTCAACAGTGCTTAATACATAAGTAGAGCTAGGTAGTAAGTTTTGAAAATATAGATTAATTGCCATATATATTTTCATAACTTACTATATATATATATATATATATATATATATATATATATTTGTTTACTGTTTTGGGGGAAAAGAATTCCAACAAAGTGCTCAATTACAAAGAAAAACTTTTTCGATATAAGAGCTTAATATTTATTTATTTAATTGTACAGAAGTTAAAAAATAAAAACATTGTACCAACATTATGTTGGGCTTGAAACCGACGGCACCCATGTTTTTTCTGAACTTCTGTACAATTAAATATATAAATATATATATATATTCTTTTTTATTATTGAAATGAAGCAAAGGTTAATGATCTTAGATAAGATCATTAACCTTGCTTCACGCCAGTCATGGCGAAATATATTTTCTTTCCTCTTTAATTGAAAATGGTCTTGAACACCTTTTGAATTTTTGGATTTTTAAATCTTTTTGCCTGGTGAGATCAATTATGATTGAAACGGTCTGCACATTGTAGCAAGATATGGCTGTATTTACATAAATCACAATAAAAATGAATATAATTTGCTCTCTTTGATAGAGCACTATGAACGACCCTTGTTGAAATTCAGTTATTCTTAATTTATAATATCTATCTACCTAGAATATATATATATATATATATATATATATATATATATATATATATATATATATATATATATTAGTGATGTTTCGATTCCAAAATGTTTCTCTGTTCTGATATAATTAACAATTCTGTTCTAAATTCCTGATTTTTATACAATTCTCTCACTTTCTCTCTCCCTCTCTCTCTCTCTCTCTCTCTATATATATATATATATATATATATATATATATATATATATATATATATATATATATTGCTACACAACTTTCCAACATACGCTGTTGTTAATTAAGAAAAAAAAACTATTATGAAAGATGGGAGTGAGGGTGGGAGGAGTGAAGGGGATGGGGGACGAATGGAAAAACGAAAGACATGCCTTAAAATCACCACCAATGAATCAATTATAGTTTCCCTTTTGATTCTTTCTCTTTCCTTTCTTTTTTCTTTTCTTCTTTTCTCCCTATCGTCTTTCCCTTTTCTTCCTTACCTCTTAACCTCGTCACTAATGTGTGTAGGGGTGAGAGTGGTGGGGCGGGGATATACAAGAGGGCAATGCAAGTCGGACATTTTCTGACCACATAAAAAAGTTAAAATTGAAACCATTTTTATAACTGAATAGCCATGATAAAATCCGAAACCCTTTTAGCATAGATATGTCAAATCCATATTCCCCAACTGTTTCAATCTATACACACTAGTATGTTTAAGATTGAGGGAGACCATCACACACGCATACGAATACTTTTCTCTCTAGTCTTCCACTACTTCCATCTTCACTATTAACCCTCACCCTTTCCCAATCATTTCATTCGCACCATTATTAGTTCTCATTTATATGCAACTAAATTTTATTTTTCACAACATCTAACGGAACCTCCTGATATTGACCTGACTGAAACATGCTCATGACTGTGTAGCAACATATTATTTCAATAATTTGAAAAATGTAAAATATTAAATAACAAAACAAGTATAAACAAAAACAACAATTGTTGGTGATCGCACCCATTTAAATATATAGTTTTTCTCTCATTGGAACCTCTGTACCCTTTTTACACACACACACACACACACACACACACACACACACACAATGTGGTTGGAGATTACGTACCTTTTGCCACAAAAAAATTATATATATTGCGCAGTATATATACATTTTTGTGGCAGAAGTGCGCAATCTCCAACCACATTTCTCCTGAATCGACATTGTTAAATACCAGTGGCAAGTGAAGTGTATGTACAGGACGACTGGAAACAAATGCCGGAATAAGCGGGGAGCACATTCATACAACTCATTGAGCCCCAAACCATAAATGTTAAGGGTTCATAATAGGGGTCAATGTTTAAAAAATTGATCCCCCCCTTTTTTTTTGCTCAACATACACCTCCAAATACCCGGGCAACGCCGGGCACCCATGCTAGTATATATATATATATATATATATATATATATATATATATATATATATATATATATATTTATATATATATATATATATATATATATATATATATATATTCCTGTTATTTATGTTTGTATTTTCGCAAACATAAAAATAAATAAGAGAGGAGGTCCTCTATAGTATTTTAAAATCAATAACGATTTCGTATTTTATGATTAATACCAGCGATGGAAAATTTAGTTTCAAACAAAAATGAAAAAAAATATTGAAGGAATCGTTTGTTGCATTGGAAAATAGACACAATATTTTATCTATTCCCATACCAATGAATCGTCCCAACACTGATTGCGAAAAAAATAAGAACAACCAGACTTTTGAATTTAAAATATTACAACAAGCTGGATTACCAGGCGCAACCCGGGAGTTGAAATATTTAGACGGAAAATAATACATATATTTATAGCCAGACAAATGAAATTTCACGAAGTATCAAGTCGTCAGAAAAAAATGTTATTTTAACATAGAATGTGTAGATTTTTCTGGTAAATTTGAATTAAATAATGTTTTTTGTTCATTTTTTTTTTTTAGCTGTTGGTGGATCATCCTACTGAACGCCAGACATTCATCCGTTTCTAAAACATTCCAACCGAGAGATATTTTTAAATATTTCAGAGAATCTAGAAGTGCTATTGTTGTTTTTTTTTATCTGTCTTGCACTTGGTTCACCCGGTATATTGTGTATTAAATAATTATTTATAACTTATTTTCGAATAGAAACTATTTTTGAAACTTAAAGGACTATCAATGATAAACGTGCCAAAACATGACCCTCGTTTTATCATATTGCGTGATTTCAAACTTGGGCGCAACGCGTCCGAAACTTCTGCCAATATCTCTACTATTATATAAAAGTCACTTGGTGTGTGTGTGTGAGAGAGAGAGAGAGAGAGATAGAGAGAGAGAGAGAGAGAGTTCCTCATAAGTTTCCAAACGGCTGAGCTTATATTTTGCAGATTTGACACAAAGGTAATTTATATGTCTGGCAGTGTTCTTAGATACGTTTTTTTTTACAGAAATTCATCCGCTAAGTATAAAAATTCGAAAAACTCCGATTGTAAAAATATTTTTTTTTTTTATAGATAAAGAAGAATTTTTACGAAGGAATTTCTATACGTTACACCGGCAAGGGGGATAATAAACTCTTAGCAAATGATTTGTTCTTAAAAAAAAAAAACAGAGTTATCGTCATCTGGCTAAATAGCTCAGTGGAAGATCAGTCGACTACAAAACGAATGATCACCAGTTCAAACGCGGATGTACCTCACCATTTTATTTTATTTTTTTTTCTTATTAATGAGTTCAATTTAAAGTAAAAGAAGAGTTTGTATATTTTAAAACTAAACATTAATCAGAAGTGACATTTCCAGGGCATTCATCGTCAAACCCAAATATCAGCTGACGTGATATTGTAAACAAACACAGACGGAATTTGATAAACGACATTATTTTTTTTTTAATTAGTTTACCGATCAAATTATTCTTTTTAATATATAATAGTTAAATTATTCTATAATAATACATACGCAATGAGCATAAATTAAAATATCACGTTAAAGCGTATTGTACGATCGGGGAGCGGCAGGCGTCCAGCTAGTCAAGTGAATTATGGTAAGATGGATCCTGAAGCGGTTGGACAGTGTAAAGGCGGTTCTAGTAATCCAGACGCAGAGATGAGAGCTTTGAAGATGAAGAATGTAGAGGACGGCCGTATGATTTTGGCAATAAGAAATTACACGTGCTTTTGAGCAACATCTGTCTTAAAATGTTAAAGAAATGTTTCAGACACTTGCGGTCAGCACTGCAAAAGTTTCAGCTCATGGACCATATCAGAAAAAGTTTCAGCTCATGTACCATATCAGAAAAAGTTTCAGCTCATGTACCATATCAGAAAAAGTTTCAGCTCATGGACCATATCAGAAAAAGTTTCAGCTCATGTACCATATCAGAAAAAGTTTCAGCTCATGTACCATATCAGAAAAAGTTTCAGCTCATGTACCATATCAGAAAACGTTTCAGCTCATGTACCATATCAAAAAAAGTTTCAGCTCATGTACCATATCAGAAAAAGTTTCAGCTCATGTACCATATCAGAAAAAGTTTCAGCTCATGTACCATATCAGAAAAAGTTTCAGCTCATGTACCATATCAGAAAAAGTTTCACCTCATGTACCATATCAGAAAAAGTTTCAACTCATGTACCATATCAGAAAAAGTTTCAGCTCATGTACCATATCAGAAAAAGTTTCACCTCATGTACCATATCAGAAAAAGTTTCACCTCATGTACCATATCAGAAAAAGTTTCAACTCATGTACCATATCAGAAAAAGTTTCAACTCATGTACCATATCAGAAAAAGTTTCAACTCATGTACCATATCAGAAAAAGTTTCAGCTCATGTACCATATCAGAAAAAGTTTCAACTCATGTACCATATCAGAAAAAGTTTCAACTCATGTACCATATCAGAAAAAGTTTCAACTCATGTACCATATCAGAAAAAGTTTCAACTCATGTACCATATCAGAAAAAGTTTCAGCTCATGTACCATATCAGAAAAAGTTTCAACTCATGTTCCATATCAGAAAAAGTTTCAACTCATGTACCATATCAGAAAAAGTTTCAGCTCATGTACCATATCAGAAAAAGTTTCAACTCATGTACCATATCAGAAAAAGTTTCAACTCATGTACCATATCAGAAAAAGTTTCAGCTCATGTACCATATCAGAAAAAGTTTCAGCTCATGTACCATATCAGAAAAAGTTTCAACTCATGTACCATATCAGAAAAAGTTTCAACTCATGTACCATATCAGAAAAAGTTTCAGCTCATGTACCATATCAGAAAAAGTTTCAGCTCATGTACCATATCAGAAAAAGTTTCAACTCATGTACCATATCAGAAAAAGTTTCAGCTCATGTACCATATCAGAAAAAGTTTCAGCTCATGTACCATATCAGAAAAAGTTTCAACTCATGTACCATATCAGAAAAAGTTTCAACTCATGTACCATATCAGAAAAAGTTTCAGCTCATGTACCATATCAGAAAAAGTTTCAACTCATGTACCATATCAGAAAAAGTTTCAACTCATGTACCATATCAGAAAAAGTTTCAGCTCATGTACCATATCAGAAAAAGTTTCAACTCATGTACCATATCAGAAAGAGTTTCAGCTCATTTACCATATCAGAAAAAGTTTCAACTCATGTACCATATCAGAAAAAGTTTCAGCTCATGTACCATATCAGAAAAAGTTTCAGCTCATGTACCATATCAGAAAAAGTTTCAACTCATGTACCATATCAGGAAAAGTTTCAACTCATGTACCATATCAGAAAAAGTTTCAACTCATGTACCATATCAGAAAAAGTTTCAGCTCATGTACCATATCAGAAAAAGTTTCAGCTCATTTACCATATCAGAAAAAGGTGAAAAAGATTGACACGTTTGTTTCTAATGAACTCA
This sequence comes from Euprymna scolopes, assembly GCF_053919585.1. Lineage (NCBI taxonomy): Eukaryota > Metazoa > Mollusca > Cephalopoda > Sepiida > Sepiolidae > Euprymna > Euprymna scolopes. Next base: position 97,475,128 of record NC_136509.1, read on the forward strand.
TTGAACATCTAAAGCTTAAATGGTTTGAAGTGTGCTCGATGGTCGGTCTTTCATGAATTGTATATCATTTATAGCAGTTTCATTCGCTGTAAATGTATTTTTATGTTTATGGACATACTATATATGCCATAAAAATAATCAAGCATTTTTTAGCAAAGTACCTCGTCATTTGTGTGGTCATGTAAAACTGAAATCAAGCATCATGAAATGACGTATCCAAATACAGAATATTCCCAAAGTAGTTTTCTTTTGTTAGTTTGAATAAATCTTAATAGTAAATAAGAATGCATTTTGGTATATATATTATTAGCCGCGTGCAAGCGACTCTATAAGTCACTCCGTCGGTCGGTCTGTCCTTAACACTTTTGTGCTTGGCCTTTTTGGTTAAGATCAAAGATCTGTTATTAATAGATGCTGTTCTTAGCTTTTTAAGCTTTTCTTGGCCTTTTGGCCGAGATCAAAGTGTAGCATCTGTCCGACAGATACTGCAAGCTATGACTAGCTATGACTAGCAAAGACCAGATGTGGGGGCAACCCCACATGCCTGACCTTTAACCAGCTCCCATTTCCCACCTCTCGGGAGCTGGTCCCCCCTTTCCCTTCCCCCTCCCTTCACTCCTCACATTAAAAATTGGCCTTGTGCCTAATTTGCTCGGTGGGGGAGAAAATAAATACCATCTGTCCGACAGATACTGCAGCAAAGACCGTATGTGGGGATGCCCCCACGTATAAGACCTTGGTCAATGAAGGGGCAACCCTTCATACCAATTGTCACTATCTAGCTCCCCTACTCCCCGGGGAGTTGGTCTCCACTTCCCCTTCACTCCTCACATTAAAAATCGGCCTTGTGCCTAATTTGCTCAGTGGGGGAGCAAATAAATACCATCTGTCCGGCAGATACTGCAAGCTATGACTAGCAAAGACCAGATGTGGGGGCAACCCCACATGCCTGACCTTTAACCAGCTCCCATTTCCCATCTCTCGGGAGCTGGTCCCCTTTTTCCCTTCCCCCTCCCTTCACTCCTCACATTAAAAATTGGCCTTGCGCCTAATTTGCTCGGTGGGGGAGCAAATAAATCCAATCTGTCCGGCAGATACTGAAAGCAAAGACCAGATGTGGGGGCAACCCCACATACCTGACCTTTAACCAGCTCCCATTTCCCACCTCTCGGGAGCTGGTCCCCTTTTTCCCTTCCCCCTCCCCTTCACTCCTCACATTAAAAATTGGCCTTGTGCCTAATTTGCTCGGTGGGGGAACAAATAAATACCATCTGTTCCGGCAGATACTGCAAGCAAAGACCATATGTGGGGGCGACCCCACATATAAGACCTTGGTCAATGTAGGGACAACCCTTCATACCAATTGTCACTATCCAGCTCTCCTACTCCCCGGGAATTGGTCCCTATTTCCCCTTCACTCCTCACATTAAAAATCGGCCTTGTGCCTAATTTGCTCGGTGGGGGAGCAAATAAATACCATCTGTTCCGGCAGATGCTGCAAGCAAAGACCAGCAAAGACCATATGTGGGGGTAACCCCACATATCTGACCTTGGTCAATGTAGGGATCACCCTACAGACCAACAGTTACTATCCAGCTCCCATTTCCCACCTCTCGGGAGCTGGTCCCCCCTTTCCCTCCCCCTCCCTCTCTCTCCACATTAAAAAACGGCCTTGTGCCTAATTTGCTCAGTGGGGAAGCAAATAAATACCATCTGTTCCGGCAGATACTGCAAGCAAAGACCATACGTGGGAGCAATCCCACATATAAGAAGTTGGTCAATGTAGGGGCAACCCTTCATACCAATTGTCACTATCCAGCTCCCCTAGTCCCCGGGGGGTTGGTCCCCATTTCCCCTTCACTCCTCACATTAAAAATCGGCCTTGTGCCTAATTTGCTCGGTGGGGGAGCAAATAAATACAGCTTTTCTTGGCCTTTTGGCCGAGATCAAAGTGTAGTATCTGCTCCGGCTGATACTGCAAGCAAAGACCATATGTGGCGGCAACCCCACATATAAGACCTTGGTCAATGTAGGGGCAACCCTTCATACCAATTGTCACTATCCAGCTCCCCTACTCCACGGGAGTTGGTCCCCATTTTCCCTTCACTCATCACATTAAAAATCGGCCTTGTGCCTAAATTGCTCGGTGGGGGGGGGCAAATAAATATCCTTTTCTTGGACTTTTGGCCAAGATCAAAGTGTAGTATCTGTTCTTACTACATGCTATACTTATATTTGTAACTTTGTGATATAAAATGAGGGATAACTTTTCTGTATTAATTTAATATAAAATGATCACCCACTTTACAAATAGTCAGTCTCAAAGCCATTCAAGTCATTATCCAGATTATTCAAGTTGTTTTTGAAGGATTCCAGTTATTTTTTAAGCATTCAATTCATTCTTAAGTTCATTAAAGTCATTCTAAGTCATTTACTTTTTATTTATTTAAGTCATTTCAGCCTATTTTTCGGTCATTTTAGTTTATCTTTAAGAATTCCATGTCAATCCTACATTCACGCATTCATTCATTACGCGAGAGCACGCGACTAATGGCTATCGGCCTTGTTTTAATTGGAATTCATTATTGAAATGAGTAGTATTTATTAATTTATTTTATTGCGGACTATTATTCTCATTATTCTTTGTTGTTGTTTCACGACGTTTTGGCCAACTATTCCTCTGGCCTCAAGTGATAACCGCGACGGGATAGAAACTCCGAATCTCCTAACTGCATTCTCTACGGTTCCATGTGAGAATTTTCTGAAGATAGCAGTTTCAATCATACCTAAACCCGGCCAGAGTGTTACTTGGCCAAAAACGTGGTGAGACGACAACAACTATGGATGGCAGTAAATGCTCAAATGTTGAAGAAATGATCACCAGTCAGTTAAAGTGGACAGAACATGTCATACGTATAGAGAGCATCTAAACGCCAACAGCTATTTTTTATGAAGAGCTAAAACAAAAAAAGTTTTAAGGAGAGCTGGATCACTATGACTACGTTACAAAGACGTGTTTAAGTAACAGCCGAAGAATATCCAGGAGTACGATAACTGGTGAGAAAAAAAAACCCGGAGATCGTGTGTCTTGTAAAAAGGTGATGGCTGACACAGCAGACGCTGTTAGAAGAAGAAATGCTCTTCCTTTACACACAAGCAAAATATGTTTAAACTGGAGAGAAACCATATTCTTGTGAAGTTCGTGCCTCTTCCTTTACTCAAATGTTAAAGTTGTTACAATATATGTAAACACATACTGGAGAAAAAACATTCTTGTGAAGTATGTGGCTCCTTTTTTGCAAGGAAATATATGTAGTGTCATATGCAAACGCATAATAGAGAGAAATTATATTCCATTGAATTTGTATTGCATGCAAACACATAATGTAAACGGGAAAAAGAATGCGCAAGCTAGAGACAATACCTCCACCTGCTGAGGCGGCCTACATATGTACCGATTGTAGTATGACTTTTAAAAGAGTAATTAGGTTGACCTCACATTTACACCACATGTGTAAGTATACTGCACTCGATGTCAATGTCCAAATGTAACAGACTTCTATTGATATATATATATATATATATATATATATATAATAAAAATGGTTTTACTTGTGCTAATGGAAATTCAATTAACTTTCTTGAAGTTATATATTTGGATTTTACCGCCACTGGATTATTTATCTCCCACCAGACTATCCATTCACGTGTAATCACCTTTTTCTTCATCATATTCCCTCTGCTTCATTTTTTTGTTATCAAGTAAGATCTTTGACTTACTTGTTGTTTCATCAAATACTTTTGCATGCAAAATCCGATCCCGCATTTTGCTAATTCCTACCCTCTGATGAGAAGGAAAGTATTTCTTCGAAACTCCGCGGATTAAGGACTATCCACTTATCTAGTGTTTCCTTTTCAGATTAAATATGTTTTTAACTCATTTCAAAGTGTTTTAACATGTTTTATTAACTGTTTGCTCGTGTATATATATATATATATATATATATATATATATATATGTATATATATATATAATTGCTCACAGAAGAAATTTTAATATTACGGAAGAGAATTTGAATGCTACGGAAGATAATTCGGATGCCTACTCAATACAACTTGACCACTAAGCACTATTCCCGAGTGCCTATGTCTCTCCCTATTGAGGGTTTTCGGGAAAACCTGGCATGAGGATACTTGCCCCTAAAATAAAACCTTTACTTAATATTCGAAATTGCATAGTATCCGAAGTATTAATAAAACCCCCTCTGTATGGTTACCATACATCGTCTTATACCAGGTGCGATGCGCCTTTTCTAAGTGCCTATAGTAACAGCACTAAACCGGATACTCTACCAGACTAGACGAATCCAGTAAGACCAAAAACCTAAAAGAAAGATATGCTATGACGTAGTTAGCTGGTCAATAAGTGAGAAGAAAATTAATATTCCTAACTTCTTTACTAACGCATTGTTTGAGAGTATAAGAGAACATTAATAGAATATTCAAATGTCTATACATCTCAAGAGATCAAGTGTTAATCTCAAGAGATCAAGTATTAATCTCAAGAGATCAAGTGTTACTCGCAAGAGATCAAGTATTAATATCAAGAGATCAAGTATTAATCTCAGGAGATCAAGTATTAATATCAAGAGATCAAGTGTTAATCGCAAGAGATCAAGTATTAATCTCAAGAGATCAAGTATTTATCTCAGGAGATCAAGTATTAATATCAAGAGATCAAGTATTAATCTCAGGAGATCAAGTATTAATCTCAGGAGATCAAGTATTAATATCAAGAGATCAAGTATATAAATCTCAAGAGATCAAGTATTAATATCAAGAGACCAAGTATATTAATCTCAAGAGATCAAGTATTAATCTCAAGAGATCAAGTATTAATTTCAGGAGATCAAGTATTAATATCAAGAGATCAAGTATATTAATCTCAAGAGATCAAGTATTAATATCAAGAGACCAAGTATATTAATCTCAAGAGATCAAGTATTAATCTCAAGAGATGAAGTATTAATCTCAAGAGATCAAGTATTAATATCAAGAGATCAAGTATTAATCTCAAGAGATCAAGTGTTAATCGCAAGAGATCAAGTATTAATCTCAAGAGATCAAGTATTTATCTCAGGAGATCAAGTATTAATATCAAGAGATCAAGTATTAATCTCAGGAGATCAAGTATTAATCTCAGGAGATCAAGTATTAATATCAAGAGATCAAGTATATAAATCTCAAGAGATCAAGTATTAATATCAAGAGACAAAGTATATTAATCTCAAGAGATCAAGTATTAATCTCAAGAGATCAAGTATATTAATTTCAGGAGATCAAGTATTAATATCAAGAGATCAAGTATTAATATCAAGAGACCAAGTATATTAATCTCAAGAGATCAAGTATTAATCTCAGGAGATCAAGTATTAATCTCATGAGATCAAGTATTAATATCAAGAGATCAATTATTAATTTCAGGAGATCAAGTATTAATCTCAGGAGATCAAGTATTAATCTCAAGAGACCAAGTATATTAATCTCAAGAGACCAAGTATTAATATATACTTAACTTCGTCCAAGGCAATATTTATCTCCTTAGTTTATTAAGAGTAAGTTATGTCAATTCAATACTTCTCCAGAAATCCAGTCCAAAGTCTAGTGAGTGTGAAATATATCTAGGATCACATATCTCACTTGTGAAATGAGCATCAAAGTGTTCTCAAATATCATTGAACAGAGCGTTGGACACGATTCATGATTGGTAGTCAAGTTAGGCAAACGCTTAATTTTATTCGGACCGAATTGAACTTTTATTAACAATTCCATATGTGACCTTTTTTTGTGTATGTGTAATGGAATCTTGAATAAGTTTCAGTGAGTGTGATTTTATCTGTGGTGCTTATTTCAAGAATAATGTCTATCAAAAGAATCCCTAGGTTATTCCTCAACAAAAGAGTGCTATCACAGCTAAAATAAGGACAAATATCTATACATCTCAAGAGATCAAGTGCTAATACTTTGACAGGGGACCCTTCATTTTCGATTCCATGAACAAAGCTTCTTTCTTAGAACTGCACGCCTGTGGAACTCTGTTCCGTCTGCCTGCTTCCCACCTGACTACAACTTGGATGTGTTCCAGTCCAACGTTAACAAATTCCTAATGAACCGCCCCCTTACGTAAACACTTCATCAAATCTCCACACTAACGTAATGTACTTGCAATAACCCTTATCCCTGAGTGGCTTCCGGGCCTTGATAAGTGGTGACCACTGTGTAAAAAAAAAAGAAACACACACACATACACACACATATTATCTCATTAGTTTATTTAGAGTTAATTATTGTCACTTCAGTACTTCTCCAGGAACTTTATTCTCAATCCAAACCTTCTCGTCATGATAACAGAGATAGTTTATGATTAATACTGCGAGGCTATAACCTCTAGCACTTTAAGCCAATGGCAGCCTTCCTCAAATACAACAATCATTTCCAAATTATACATAGCCCTCTTGATTGCAGCTACGTTAGATATTATATATTCAAAGACTTCGCTGTTTCGTCAAACATTTGTGCCCCCAGCGAACACGAATAAAACCCGGAGACAAATATAGAAGGAAATTTTATTTATGTGATGCTAGGTTACTATGGTGATAATTTACATAAGATTGGATTAAGCATGAGTTTGCCGCAAGTACTTACAAATACAATGCGATATTAAATGTTTTATATATATATATATATATATATATATATATATATATATATATATATATATATATATATATAAATTGCTCAATATCCTAGGTAGAGCAAATAAATCATAATCAAGGAATTTAAAATTTGTGATTTAAAAAAGTTAAATTTCTAATAGAGAAATTTTATTGTATGCAAGACAAAGAATATAGTATAAAATATATTTCCTTAACCCATGAGTGTCCGATGTTTATACATCTCCTCGAAGGAACATATTAGTAAATATTATAAAAGGTCCGCGCCTAATTTGCTAAATGTAATAAACATAGAAAATCAAATTAAATGTTTTTAAAGTTTTTAAATCGTTTTAGCTACATAGAATAAGGGAAATTGGATATTGATGCAGCAAAAAAAGGATATTGAACTTCAAATCGAAAGTATATGCTAAATCCGGTAATGGAAGCTTTATATATATATATATATATATATATATATATATATATATATATATATATATATATATATAGAGAGAGAGAGAGAGAGAGAGAGAGAGAGAGAGTGAGTGAGAAAGAGTGAGTGAGAGAGACTAGCCTCGCGTTACCCTGTCGTGAAATTTGCTTAAATATATTTTAATTCATGCAGATTTCGTATTTATTATTATTATGGAGCTAATTCCTTATTGATTATTATATTGTACCCTATATATAGCATGTTCCTCCCCAGCGTAATCCGGTCGTAAAATACGCTTAAATATTACAAATTCTGATTGCAGATTATGATTATTACGTCAGCGATTCTCTATTCATTATTATATTGTACCTAATATATACTACTGATTTGAAAAGTTTTTATAAAAAATGACTTGATGTAATCAGCTAGAATCGAAACCTAAATATTTTGCACTCCTGTCTAAGCCGTTAGCCCTGGATTTTGGGAGAGTGAATCTCCCTGGAAATATTATAGGAATTTACGATATTGAATAAATTGACTGATAATCTCCGGAAAACGTTTAATTATCAATCAATTTTTCCAATATCGTAGATTCTTTTAGTATTTCCGGCAAGTGCCATTCTTCCAAGCAAGTCATATTTACAGGTGGTAGGAGGAAGGATATTTGCCCTCACCCTCTTTCAGTTTACACCGTTACAAATATTTCAATGTGTTCAATTATTACACGTGTCCGTGATTAATTCGTTTTGTCATTTCGTTTTATTAACAGTCATCTAATGCTCATTCATTATAAAAATAATGACTGCTCCCCCGTTTCGTGTATTTGCTCCCATCAATTCGATTGGCTGCTCAGATTCGCTCCATTGTTAAATAGATTAAATTTTGGAACAGTTTTTGAATCAGTTTCGTATAATTGAACATTGTGACCAGCCTTATTCGCTTTGATACTTTAATCATGACAAATACAAAAATACAACACAGATTTTCAAACTGCTTACCACAAACAATATACACTGATTTTTTTAGCTTCTTCAAAGCATAAAATATGAAACTGTTTATTTCCAGTGAACACATAACGTTCCACATTAATCAGATTAAATCATTCTGTAACGCCGTTCTGTAAAGAATAATATGTACATTTGTCACTGACCGAGAGCGGACTACTAAACCCAACGTACGCGGTTCGATTACATCATTACAATAGAAACAATATCATTTTTTTAAATGTTTATTTTGAATATTTGAAAGCGTATTAAATACCAGCAGAAGACGTTGATTCTATTTTTATTCATTGCCAACATACGGGTACGTTGCATGTTTTATTGTTTATAGTTACACCACATACATACGGGTAAGTTGCATTGTTTATAGTTATACCACAACAAAAAGTATCATTTTAATTTTTTTCACAACAGCTAACTCAAGACGTAAACTTGGGTTTTCGTATATAAGGATTAATTACGGTAGAACCCCGGGATACGGTTGTCCCGAGGTACGTTTTTTTTCGGTTACGATGTGGAAGATGATGTTTTCCGACCCCTGGTGACGGTATTTGCCCCGCCTTAAAGTGTTATTTATAAACACTAGAGGATGCCCTCCAATCTGTAGTGGAACAGTGACAAAAATGGATGGTCACATTCAATGCTGCCAAGACTAAACTTGTTTCTTTCAATAATTACAAGAAACCTTCTCTATCACCAATAGCAATGGCCAAAGACTCATTATCTGAAAATACTTCTTTTAAACTCCTCGGCCTAACGTTCATAGGAAACATGAGTTGGAACAATTACATTGAGGTCCTGAACTGTCATCTAGGCTTCAGCCTCTGTCCCATCGACGAAATGTTACATCCCTCTGCCTGTTCTACAAGTATTTAAATGGTGAATGCTCCGACGAACTGCAAGCACTTGTACTCCCTCAACGTAAATACCCCCGACAAACCCGACAATCAGCAAAATCCCACCCCTTCACAGTTGAGATCCCTAGATGTAAGAGAGCATTCTACTCCGGTTGTTTCTTCCCCAGAACCGCTAGACTTTGGAATTTCCTTCCGGGTCCCTGCTTCCCCAACTGTACTGCCATGCAGAAGTTCAAGTGTAACGTTAACCGACATCTTGATGTCCAACTCCCTACATAGTACCCCTGTAGCTTATGTCCCTGATAGTAGCTTCCTACATCAAAGTTGCAATGTGCCTTGTTTGAGGTGAAATGGCTTTAAAAAAAGTCATGAGATTATATACATGTGTATTATATACTGTACTGTATTTTGTTACTAATTTTTTACATGTATTGTATAACATTTTGTTTAAGACACGCCATACGTCGATTTCATTAACTCAGGAGCATATTAATGCCGTATCCTGGGGTTCTTCTGTATTAAATAAATTCTGAATACAAAGAAAATGATATTTTTACAGGAAAAAAAGAAATGAATGAATGATTCACATCGTTTCTTGTGTGCCACCGATAGGAATCTCCAATTCTAATCCCACTATTGTGGCCCTTGTCATTTTTGGGGTGAACTTTACTAAACCGTTTTATATAATACTTTATTCGTTATGATTTGCAAATTTATATTTACGTCCATCTAGGATTAACTCTAAAGTAAGTAAAAATTAGAAAATAAAATGAAAAACAAATCGTTTCAACATTCTAAGTTTTAAATTACATTAATAAAAATCGGTATGAGAGTCAAAAGCAGTTTATTTAAGAATTGAATTATCAAAAAATCATTGAGAAATCAGTAAAGATAATCTTTTCCTTTTTCGGTGGAGATTTATTTTCAGATGGATGAAAATTGTAAATTATGAACATTGATTGTTGACGGAACTAGTTTTAGTCAATGAATTTAAACCGCTAGCGTATATTTGTTTGCATATTTTAAAACTGGTCAACAACAATCAGAAATGACTTTTCCAGCGCATTCGGTGTCCAGCATAAATATCATTTGAAGTAGATGTAAACACAGACGGAACTTGATTCTAATCTATTTCCTTTTAAAAAATATTTGTTTTTATGTTCTCGTTGCTATTAACAAATTACTGTATATATTGAGAATGTTTTTAATTTCTTTTACATAAAAAGTATATTGAATTCATTTCCATTCCATTTTTACGAATTTAAAGTAAGCGACAAAAGTACGGGTTGGTTAAACATAAAAAAGAGTCTTTAGTTTTCTAAAATGTTAACATTTCAATCAATTGTATTATATGTTCACAATTAATAATATTAAATACACAGGGATCACATAAAAAATATTTCCCTTAAATATCTTACGAAAGCTGCATTTTGAATATAAATTCATCCAACAGTGATTAAGTATCGAAAATAATATTTACCTCAGTCTAGGATGAATTCTCAAATAAAGAAAGATTAGGTATAACGAAAAGTAAATAGTTCTTTGCTTCTTTCAAACAAATTCATGTTTATACAGTCTAGAGGGAATTCTTAAACAAGGAAATATTATAAGTAACGAAAACTAAAGAGTTTCAGCATTTTAAAATACTTATTTTAAAAAAATTATATTTACCTCAGTCTATGATTAATTATTAAGTAAATAAAAATTAAAAAAAAAAACGAGAAATAAATAATTCCAAAATTTTAAAATACTTATTTCGACAAAAGTTATATTTACCTCAATCTAGAATCAAATTTTCAAACAAGTAAAGATTAAAGATAATTTTAAAATATTGATTTCGAACAGTTTACCTCAGTTTAGGAAGAATTCTCAAACAAGGAAAGATTAAAGATGATAAAAAATAAATACTGTTATCAGTTTTACATACTTATGTAAAACAAATTAATAATTACCTTATGCTAGCAGGAATTCTCACTATAGAAACATGGAAGACAACAAAAACGAATAATTTCATTTTTTTTTAAACTTGGGAGAATCTTATTGCTTTTTAATGGAAAATTCAATCGATTTGGTTAATCTCTGATAACTAAATAAGCTCAATAAACAGAATGGTTAATTGTAGGTATAGACAAGTTCATACCCTCGAAAAATTTCCAGCAAAAATCTAACAGCCAGCCATGGTTTTCTCCAGAATGTGCTGCTGCACAGAATGTGCTGCTGCACAGAATGTGCTGTGCGCACAGAAATCACCTTTTCCACTGCTTTCAACGTAATAGATGTATGGAAACTAAAGCCGCTTTCAGGACTGCCAGCAACCATTGTAAGAAAGTAATAAAGAACGCAAGAGAGTTGTATGCTCAGTCCGTCAAGTCCAAAGTAGCTGAGCAGCGGCTTGGTTCCCACCAGTTTTGGCAAATTGCAAACAGGATCCTGAACAGAAGTGTGTGCTCTATCCCAACTATCATCAATGGACCTGAGTTAATCTCTTCAGCATCAGACAAAGCCAAACTCTTTGCCAAGAACTTTGCAGCAAATTCTACCCTTTGCGACCAAGGCCGCCAGCCCCCAATATTTCCTCCTGTATCAGAAAACACACTATGTGATGTACAAATATCTGTATGTGATGTTGCCGAGCTAATCAAAAACCTTGATTCCAGTAAAGCAACTGGCCCTGACGGTATTCCAATTATAGTACTCAAAAAACTTCAACCAGAACTAGCACCCATACTTACAAAACTGTTTAAACGTTGTCTTAAGGAAAATTGCTTCCCATCACCCTGGAAAATCTCACCAGTATGCCCTGTATTTAAGAATTCAGGTGATCGTTCATCCCCCTCTCAGTACAGGCCAATAAGTCTCCTGTGCGTCATGAGTAAGTTGCTGGAATCTGTGTTAAATAGAGAAGTAATCAACCATCTCAGCAAAAATAACCTTCTTAGTGACACACAATATGGTTTCCATTCTGCTAGATCTACAGCAGATGTGCTTACAGTTATATCTCATAGGATTAGCGAATCTCTCGACAGAGACAACCTTTCTAGGGCAATTGCTCTTGAAATATCAAAGGCCTTTGACAGGGCATGGCATAAAGGTTTACTTCACAAGATCTCCAGCTATGGTATAGCTGGAAATGTCTTCTCAATTATTAAATCATTTCTCTCTGATAGGTTCATAAGAGTAGTAGTTGATGGGAGAAAATCAGAAGCTCACAGTATAAATGCTGGAGTCCCTCAGGGGTCCATCCTGGGCCCAACTCTCTTCCTGATCTACATTAATGATCTTCCAAATCACATCCTTACATCATTTGTAGAAATTTTTGCTGACGACACTACCATCTATGGTAGCACATCTAAGACAATAAACGACCAAGTTCTCTCCGATTCTCTCTCCTCTGATCTTGAGCACGTAGTACAATGGGGAAAGGAGTAGCTGGTTACTTTTAATGCATCTAAAACCAAGCTTTTATCTTTACATCATCAACGTTCTGATCCCCATCTGGCATCAATTAAAATGAATGGCTCTCGTCTTGGGGAGGCCTCAAGTTTTGACAGGCTTCTGGGCTTGACCTTTACTCCTGATCTTAAATGGAATACGTACATCAAATCTGTTGCCAAGGCCGCTGGAAAAATGGTCGGATCCTTCTATCGATCCAGTAGATATCTCACTGCTGATGCAATTCTCTATCTATATAAGAGCCAGATACGTCCAAGGATGGAATACTGTTGCCACATATGGGCAGGAGCTGCTAGAAAAGACTTGTCCTGCCTTAATAGGGTTCAAAATAGACTTCGTGGCCTGGTGGGAGATGTCCTTTTCTCTTCGCTGCAACCTCTATCTCACAGAAGAGATGTTGCGAGTTTGTCTCTGCTTTATCGTTATTTTCATGGAAAGTGTTCAACTGAGCTTCAATCTATGGTCCCCCCTCGCAAAAGTTTCACAAGAAAAACTAGACTAGCTGAAAACATTATCAATAATTTTCCCCACTCTTTATCTGTGTCTAAACCTAAACATAGATTCCATGATGAAAGCTTCTTTCTTAGAACTGCACGCCTGTGGAATTGTCTTCCGTTTTCCTGCTTTCCAGCTGTCTATAATATGGCTGTCTTCAAGTCCAACGTGAACAAGTTTCTGATGAGCCGTTCCACTTAAGTTAACAAATTTACCGAACTTCCATTACTATCGATTACTATATTGTCCTTTTGACTACTCTACACTCTTTAACCCTTATCCTTGAGTGGCCTATCGGCCTTGATAAGTGGTGACGCCTATGTAAAAAAAAAGCTCAAATACCATTTACTAAGATAAAACTAAGCCAATCTAATTACTAAACCACCATCAATAAACTATTTGCCTAAACTCTTATGTATCTTCTCCTAACATGATCTTGTGGTACAATTATATAACATTGAATACCTTTTTTTTTTTTTTTTAATTTTTAGTACTCGATATGTGAATATTAAGAAAATTTCTTAATTTTTTTTCGTTAACTGCAAAGAAGTTTGTATAAAATAAGTTTATAAAAGAAACAGTCGTAATTGTATGTATTTTTGAGATGAGGTGTTTTCATTTATTGAGATTGTCGGACTGACTTCCTCATCTTGGTTGTTATAGTCACAACGTTTCCGCCGTGTTCAATCCTGAACGAAGGCAGTGAAAAGTAACATTCAAAACAGAGAATCAGCAACTATGTCCCAGAGTCTAGCTGGAGTCCGAACACGGTACCCCCGTAATAATAATAAAGGGTTGGGTTCAAGACTCCTAACAAACGGTTCCCCAATTCGATACAAAACACCGATGAAGGCCGGAAGGCAAAACGGCCGAAACGTTGTGACTTTAACAACCAAGATGAGGAAGTCAGTCCGACAATCTCAATAAAAGAAACACTCGGTTCTCTAGAGAGCAGTGTAGTTATTGTAGGGAGGCATGTGAAGTTTCCACCCGGGCGATTTCACGGATTTCGATGACAATAAAAATATAAGAGTGTGAAATATGCGTTGATCATCATTCAATCCCGAGCAATGCGGTACGGGTTCGAGCCTGCCTGTCTGCCTACTACCGTTTTTTGTTTTTGCTGAACACACACCTCCAAACACCTGGGCAACGCCGGGCACCCGAACTAGTCTTATATAGTTATCTTATTAGGTTTTAGCTTCATATATGTTTATTTATCTTAACAATAATTTTCATATAACCTCAGGTTTAGGCGAGCGCTTGTCTTTTCTTGTATAGCATTATAATTGCAAGCTTTTTCAAACAGACAATGCGTATTGTTATTAACGCCAATCATACGCGTCTCCCTTTGTCATCACTCTACGTTGATTCGAATAATCACATAGGTTAGATGTTTTTATTAGATTGCTTTTTTTTCCATCAGTGTCATTGTTTCGACATTCTTTTCGCTTTCATGTGGTTCAACCAAATGCATTGGTCTTTTTTTCCGACCATTATTAATGATAAAATCCTTTTTCTGCGATTGTTTTTGTTGCTTTTGTTTTTTAGACAACTCTGTGATGTTTCATTCTCTGCTATCAACACTGTCTTTAATTCTTCCAATGTTACAACGTGGTAGTTTTTCTTTTTTTCTTTTTTCTTTCGTCATTATGAGTCGTCGTAATACCGTTTCGCTTTCGAATTCATTTCATCAATTCATCAAAAACATTTACTGTCTTTCATTTTTAGTGTTTATTGACTAAGGCTTTTTTCATGCGTCATATTCACGTTGGCACGTCAGTTCAGTTAAGCAAAGTTGAGCCTGGCCATTATCAAATGGTTAACTATTTAGGATTACGAGATGCCGTATATATCAATATTGATATTTGTGGTGGTGGTGGGGGCTGATGATGGTTATTACATCAGTTGCTGCTGCTTCTGCTCTTGCTGTTGTTGATGCTGCTGCTCTTGCTGTTGTTGATGCTGCTGCTCTTGCTGTTGTTGATGTTGCTGCTCTGGCTGATGCTGACAGACCTAAAAAAAACTTCAAACCCCAAACATTGCAAAAATTGAAGGATATTTTAAGGCTTTTATTTAAAAAAATTCAGATAACTTGATTATCTAGTAGAGCTGACATCTGTTCAATGTAGCCGCCTTCAGCCTCAATCACCGCCCCGATACCGGTCCGGAACTGAGAGCATGGGAGCTTGGCGTGCACTTGGCGGATGGCGACGATCAGGCTGATTTTGGTGTTGTGGGAGATTATGTTGATGTTCTCAGCGTATAACCAAACGAAGTAGTTCAAAGGGTCAAGTCGGGGAGGAGGAGGGCCAATAAGAGAAGGGTACGAAGTCGTAGCACTTCTTCTGAAGCCAAGACTTTGTCTCTTTGGACTTGTGAGCCGGCAAAGAGTCAAACCTGCGGCCATCTGATTGCATCAAGGATCACTACACTCTTCAACATATCCAGATACTCTTTGGTGTTGAATTTACAGATGACTTCAAAGGTATGAGGTGGCATGGTGTGGCCCTCACTTGAAACCACACCAAAGACCATAGCCATCGCCGGAAACTTTGTTTTCAGCACTCTGTGCACACCATCAAATCTGGATTTGCATTTTGAGGGTGTTGACAATGGTCCTGTTGTCATAACTTGAATCGGTAGAGAGCATGAGTTGTATAACGGCGCATCTCCGATCTCACTCGTTAAACATTGTATCACTTTCAGACATGGTAGATTGCTCCTATCGCTCTTGGAATTTGTACACAACTTTCCAACTAGTAGATAGTGTGCAACAAAAATGGAAAACCGGTTTTCATCAAGCGGAAATGGAATTATGGCGTCTTTTCTAGAGCAACAGTTATATCGTTTCGCCATGTGTAATATTTCAAAAAGACTCCATTTATAGAAATATAAAAACTATTTTTTTTTTAATTATTTCATGCGCGAAGTGCAAAACTATGTTGGGTTTTTGTTTCAAGAATTTTTGTTTGTTTTAACATAACTTGTGTTATCATGAAAAAAATAAATGGTTCTCCTGTAGAAGACCTATCCCTGAACTACTTTCGCTTTTTACACCTCATATGCCTCTTTTCCGAATTCATAGTAGTGGACCGACATCAGTGGACTTTTTTCTGCCAAATTGGTCATTAAAAATGTTTCTTTTTTTCAAAACCGATATAAATAGTCAGAATAATTAAATTTAAAGAAAAATTATTTTTCGTATTTTGAATTATTTAATCAAGTAAAAATTCCATTTATTTTTATTTGATTTCTAAATTTATACAGGGTGACCCAAAACAAACGGGCCCGTACTCTAATTAGGTCCCGTTTCTTAGTGTTTTGTCCGAATGAATTGAAACTTTGGTCATAACTAGTTTATTATATTCAAAACATCACATCAAAACACTAGGGTATTTGCCCTTTTTTTTTTCTCCGTTTTACAGCATATGTTCTAGATGGCCTCCATTTAGCTTTTGTTTTTTTTTTGGGGGGGGGTCACCCTGTAAAAGTTAATCTTGCCAATCATGATACCTAACAATATGATAAATAAAAATAACGTAAAAACTGAATTTAACTTGAAAATACTATGGAAAGAAGTAACCTTTTTAAATTTCGACTGATATAAATTAGTAAAAGTAAGTAAACCAAAAATAATTTTTCGTACTTTAAATTATTTAATCAAGTAAAAATTCCATTTTTTTTTACTTTGATTACTAAATTTAAAGTTCTTTTTTTTTCATAATATTTTCAAACTAAATTCAGTTATTACGATATTTTGTTTCTTACATTGTGAGTTTATTTGCTAGAATAACCTTTTTAATTTAAGTATTTGCCTTGTGCAATAGTTTATATCATTTTAAAATATGTTAAACACACAAAAAAAAAACATTGTTAATAACCGCTTTGGTAGAAAAAAAAGGCTGTTGATATCGATCCGTTGCTATGAATTCGGAATACGGACATGTTCTTTTTCTCTATCCTATAACCTCTCTCCCACAGAAGAGACGTTGCGAGCCTATCCTTGTTTTATCGTTATTTTCATGGCAGGTGCTCGTCTGAACTCCAATCTCTGGTCCCCCCTCCCCAATCTTTCACGAAAAACACCCGTCTAGCTGAATCCACTGTGTAAAATTTCCCCCACTCTTTATCTGTGCCTAAATCAAAACGTGGATTCCATGAACAAAGCTTCTTTCTTAGAACTTCACACCTGTGGAACTCTGTTCCGTCTGCCTGCTTCCCACCTGACTACAACTTGGATGTCTTCAAGTCCAACGTTAACAAATTCCTAATGAACCGTCCCCTTAAGTAAACACTTCATCAAATCTCCACACTAACGTACTTTACTTGCAATAACCCTTATCCCTGAGTGGCTTCCGGGCCTTGATAATGGTGACCATCGTGTAAAAAAAATGTGAGCGAGAATAAGCAAAAATAGTTAAGGGATACCTCTTATACAGGAGAATCAAATAGATAGATGACAAGCTTTAATTTTCACATTCCTTTAAATAATTTTTTTTTGTTTAAACTAAAAAAAAATAAAGTTTTATTTTTCATAGTTTTTGAAGTGTTTTTGTGTTTTTGTTGTGGTTTAAATCCAAATAATTTCACCCGTTTAAAATAAAGTTCCGTTTCTTGATTATTTGTGAAGAAATTTTTACTAATAAAATGGAATAAATTATTTTTATTTAAAATTCTTAAATTATATTTTTTATTCGTTTCATTGTGCAAAAGTTCTGCTTATTTAAAAATGTTAACTTGTGTTTAGATTCAGTAACATAAGCGAGATGACCGAATTTAGTTCGTTATATTCGATATAGGGTTCGAGAAGGGTGCGAGAGTATTTATACAACCAAACGACAAACCTGCGGAAAATGTCTAGTATGAACAAAGTAAATGGGAGAAGGGGGGAAGTTGGAGACTTAAGGTTATCACGTGACTGGTGATTAATTCCCTTATAATAAAATGAGCAGTTTATTACAAAGAAATCGAAATAATTTATTAAATAATAATTTTGTAGAACGTTATTATTAAAAAGTGATATATAAAAACACGTATGTATCCGATCTATAGCAACATTTCAAGTCAATCAGTAAATTTGTTTTTTAGATTACATATTAATAATATACGGACAATATATATATATATATATATATATATATATATATATATATATATATATATATACTAGCAAAAGTACCAGTCGTTGACTGGGTTCAAAAACAGCCTACAGAAAATGGACTCTGATTTATGAAAGTATGATAGGTTATGAAAAGGAAGGGTTGTAAACAGATAGCTTCGAATTTGGGGCTATCAAAGCCAAAGCAAAATATGATGAAAGTAAAAATAAAATAGATAAACACCATAATTTATTATACCATACCTGTTCACACTGAAACACTTATCACAATATTCTGTAGATCTATATTAAAAAACCTTGTTAAACTTTGTGACATATTTCCATTCTATGGAGGTCAGACGCGAGCGAACACCCCATAATTTTATTATACCATATTTCTTCAAATTGAAACATAATTATCAAAGTATACTTACGCAGAGAGATATGAAAAGTCGTTATTTAAGTTTGTGCCCATTTCCATTCTATGGAGGCCAGGCGCGAACGCAGACCCCACAATTTTATTATACCATCCCTATTTAAGTTAAAACATACTTATCAAAGTATTCTTATGTACATCTATATCAAAAACACTTGTAAACGTTTTTTTTTTTAATTTTTAAATTTTTTATTTCCATACTTTGTGGACCAGGCGCGTACGCAGACCGCACAATTTTAATGAATCATCATTATGCCAGATCAAACATACCCATTCCTGTGTCTCGATACATCTTCTATCATTATATGTGATCAGTTTTCTATAATAGTCATATAATAGCCAACCATATAGGAGCCTATTTGTGACCAGACACACACACAGACGTACAGCATTATATATATATATATATATATATATATATATATATATATATATATATATTTATATATATATATATATATATATATATATATACTTCAACATAACTGTATATATATACTAGCAATTCCACCCGGCTTTGCTCGGGCCCTATGTACTGTTCATAAGGTTATATGCATATGCGTATATTAAAATGTTTGAATATGTAAAGTAATGCCTTTCTGTATAATAGACTTCCTTAACTACAATAGAGAAACGACAGACAGGCATTTTTACTTTTATAGATAGATAGATAGATAGATAGATTGATGTAATATATAGTAATGGTTGAAAAATTTTTTTTAAAAAGACTCATGCGCCACCACCGAGAATCGAAACCAAAACGTTCATCTTACAATTTATTTTGCCTCTGCCGTCAATGACTGAGCTATGAAAACATGAACCAAGAACTATTACTTCATGCATTCGTAATGCCGGCGTTCGACCTTCACCTGGCAAATTTCATTTTTTTTCATTTTCACATTTTTGCATCAATTTTTCCGGGCTTAAACCCAAATATAATGTTTTGCATGGATTCAAATACCTTATATATGTAGTTTCATGTCTGTAGACCAAAAACTCTAGGAGGAGTTTGGTAGGCAAAATTTGTTAAAAAAATATATATACGTATACATAAATATATATGGAAACAATTTTGTGTTTACTATAAAATTTTTACTCAAATATTATGCAAGTATAAATCATGTAGAATATCTGCATGAATATAATTACATGTAATAGTTAACAAAAGATGATTATCCCATTCTTTTTTTCCTGATTTTTCCTAGTTTCATCTCAAATCTCATTGTCAGTTTAAATTGTATTTGTTCCGTCAACTCAAGTTATATATACTGCCCATGAGGTGCTAATTATTATTAATTTTATACGTATCTATATTTCCCTTAGAAAGAGGATTGACATAAAGTTTAGAATATACTAATGTTTATGAGCTAATTGTGAAATTAATTCTAATATTATTGATGGAACGTTTTATCTTTATTTTATGGTCCTTACGGTAATAGTTCAATGCTAAATAAGTTAAAACAAAGGTAAAAAAGTAATGATAATACCTTACTGAAAAACGTTTAAAATCAGTAATATCCATAACCTTATGCTATTTAATAATATTTAACTGGAGAAATTTTCTACAACTGCATTCCAATATACACAAATTTACCTATAAATACATGAATACATATACATACATTAGCAAATAGGGTGCATACCTTTATAACTATTTGATAATATTTTCTCTCCTCTGATGAGATGGTAGACATCGAAACCCTATAGGTTAAGGAGATTAATTTTCTAAAACATTCTTTGTCTTACTTAGAATAATAAAAATTCTTTGATATGAAACTCAACCACTTCATTTCATTTCAATGAGAGTTTTTTGAAATTCATTGAATTACAATTTGATATATATATATATATATATAAATATATATATATATATATATATATATATATATAACTACTTAATTTACTCACATAAAATTAATATACGAAAGCCTGAAGTATCCTAAAATGGATGAAACGCGGAATATTCAGTGTAGCTTAATCGCCATATATATATATATATATATATATATATATATATATATATATATATATATATATATATATATATAATACGTATGTTTGTAAAGTAAACATGTGGATGATAGATAAATACGTACGTGCGCATCTGTATTTGTGTAAATATATATTTTCTAGCATAAACATGGAAGCATTTCGAAATGCAATATCAAATAGAATGCATTAATTTTTTTCCCGCCGTTTCCCCGTCGGCCATTGCTGTTGAATTCTTTTCAACATTATTCCTAATGCATTATTATTGATAAAACAGTTTTAATAGGAAATCAACGAAAAGAGATGTTATCCTATTATCGCGTTGAGTTTTGAAATTAATAGTTCCATCCGAATGCACTTAACGGAAACTTCGACGACGGAGACACGTCTTAATGTCGTCCACGTTAAAAGAATCATTTCTTCCAATCGTTTCGTTAATTTTCAGTCAACAAGTTTGATTCTGCGATTCCCGTTTGCTATTAATATTTATTAATATTTATTGTTGGTATTTAAATCCAACAGAAATGGATTCGATATCATCGCAATGGATGAGATAAGTAAAGTCATATCCGTTCGATGATAATCGTTTCGATTGATTTAATTTGAAATTGCGTTTTGTTTCTTTTCATTTAGAATTGTTTTTTTTTATATTTAGTTTTAATTTCGAGATGTGCCTTCGAATTGCATTGAGTGGCTTCGTCTGTCAGATTCAATGAATACATTTTAGTTGTGCTCAACCTATGATTTTATCACTTTTTGTAGGTCTGTCACACTAGCACATTACACAGGTTTACGTACGCTTTAACATGTAGACATTTTTTTTTTATATATTTAACTAGCTGGACGTCCGGCGTTGTCCAGTCGTACAATACGCTTAAACATGATATTTTAATTTATGCAGATTGCGTATGTATTATTATAGAATCAATCCTCTAATGATTATTATATTACGAGGAATAATTTGCCAAGTACACTAATCGCATAAAGAATTTAAAAAAATAATAATGATAATGTCGCTCATCGAATTCCGTCTGTGTTTGTTTACAATAACACGTCAGCTGGTATTTTGGACTTCACGATCTTAAAAATAGCCTTTCTTCTCTTATAAATAAAAAAAAGAAGACTTTTTACAGGAGAAAATTTTACTTTACACCGGCCAAGGTTACACCGGTGTAACGTAAAATATTCCCCTGTGAAAATTATTTTTATCCAGAAGAGAAGAAAGGCTATTTTTAAGATTAGATGTTTTTTCGATTTTCGATACTTATCGGATGAATTTCTGTACAAAAAATATCTAAGGACACTGCCAGATATATAAATTACCTTTGTGTGAAATTTGCAAAAGATGGGTTCAGCCACTTCGGAACATATGAGGAAGAAACACAAACACACACACACACACACACACACACACACACACACACACACACACACACACGCACGCGCGCGCGCACGCACTCGCGCGCGTACACAATGACTTATATAACAGAAGTTTTAATTTGGAGATGCTTTTTCGAATTGCAATGGATGACTTCGTCTGTCAGACTCAATGAACAGATTTTATTTTAGTTGTGTTCAACCGGCGATTTTATTATTTTTATTGGTCGGTCAGGCCGTAATGTTACGCACGTTTGCGCACGAGTTAACATGCAGACAGTGGGGACCCAACACGTTGTAGATGCAGTTGCAAAGGAGATAAAGAATAGAAAAGGGACTTCAACTCGCTATTTCATGTTTTAAGAAAATAATTAGATTTCGCATTCTTCCGCCACACGTGACTTCTCTTTAACGTCACATACGTCTGTAATGTTATCTTCTTCTCTAGCCTGATCCTTGGTCTGCGCACGCGTTAATCTCTGGCGCGTAATGCCTCCTATTTTTACTCCGCTCGAATGAATCAGAGCGCATTACAAATTGCATTGTTCTGATGACTGAACTTATGCATTCATGACCTGAATAAAGTTTTATCTCTCTGATGCAGATACTTCCTTACCGTGACGTCACTTCGCACACGGCGCGGCATTTGTATACAGCCGCCATACCCGCGTCTGCGCTCTGTTTTATAATTCTTTTTTATCGGTCTGTCGGATGAGGCTTATTTTGTCGCACTGTATCACGTAAGCTTGAAAAAGGATCTTTTTTTCTATCTAAAACATTTCAGTTTGAAATCGCATTTTCTTGCCTTGCACGTAGGAATGAAATCGCATTTTCTTGCCTTGCACGTAGGAATGAAATTGTATTTTTGCCTGCTAAACTTAAGTTTGAAATATCATTTCTGTAGGTTGGTCACCCTTAAGTTTGAAACTGAATTTTTGCCCACGTATGTTTGAAATAGGATTTGGTCGGTCTGATAAATTTAAATTTGAAATAAAATTGTCGTCGTTCTGTAATATGTGAGCTTAAAAAATATTTTTACGCCTACAACTTTTCAGTTTTAATATATTTTTTGGAATTGTAATTAATGACAAAGGGGGGCTCCTTCAGTCTTGAACAGACTATGGATACCCACGAAGGAGTGCCTGTGCGTGAAATTTTTGTGACAGGAGGTGCGCAATCTCCAACCACATATCTCCTGTGTCGACATTGTTAAATACCAGTGGCAAGTGAAGTGTATGTACAACACGAGTGGAAACAAATGCCAAGATTAGCGGAGAGTACTAACCAGGCTCAGCGTTGCTTAACTTGAGTAATCTGACAAGAACCGGTATGTCAACGCGATTATGCCATATGCGTTGTAATTATTAAGTATAGAATTGTACGAGGGCCGTTCCAAAAGTCAATCTTCGTTATTTTTTTAACTCAAAAGTCAAAGAACTACGAAGACGGGAATTATACCATTAAAACGAGCGACATTTTGGGCTCAAAAATGTATTTTTTCTACATTGTCATCACGATTTTCAAATGCAATTTTACCGGAGATGAGCGATAGCCGTACATAGGCGTCAGAAACGCGCGTTGTCATGCGAGGGTCGTTCCAAAAGTAAGGCTTTCTATATTTTAAACTCAAAAGGTTTAAGAGCTACGGATACGGGAATGGTACCATTAAAACGAGCGACCTTTTTGTTTTAAAATTTATTTTTCTACATAGTCACTACCATTATCAATGAACTTTTATCAACAATGAGCGATGAACGATGACCGTGCAAGGAAGTCACCACTTATCAAGGCCTGGAGGCCACTCGAGGATAAGGGTTATTGCGTGTACAGTAATCAATAGGACAATATCGTAGTAATCGTTAGTAATAGAGATTTGATAAAGTGTCTTACTTAAGGGGGCGATTCATCAGGAATTTGTTTATGTTGGACTTGAAGACATCCAAGGTGTAGTCAGGTGGGAAACAAGCAAACGGAAGAGAGTTCCACAGGCGTGCACTTCTAAGAAAGAAGCTTTGTTCATGGAATCTACGTTTTGATTTAGGCGCAGATAAAGACCGGTGTTTTTCGTGAAAGATTGACCAAAAAGATAATGAACTACGAAGACGGGAGTAGTACCATTAAAACGAGCGATCTTTTGTACCCGAAATTTATTAAATATGGAATTGTACGAGGGTCGTTTTAAAAGCGATGAACGCGCTTTGCTATATGAGAATCGTTCATATTTGTTATCTAAAAAATGGCCCAAGAACTACGAAGACGGGAATGGTACCATTAAAACGAGCACCCTTTTTTGCTTCATAATTTAATTTTCTACATAGTCACCAACATTATCAGTCACGCATCTCTGCTTTTGAGATAAGTTCATGACAGGGGTAACTTTCATAGACTTTCATACCATCAATATCTGCAACAGAGAGATGAAAATTTTTCAGATCATGAATGCATAAGTTCGGTCATCATAATAATGCAGTTTGCAATACCGTCTGATCCATTCCAATGGACATCTACTTTCAATTTGAAACAATATCGCAATAAGCGTACAGATTGAATGGACGCCTTTGCAAGATGAATCTGGTCTTTTTTATTTACTGTTACTTTCGTTAAATTTTGATTTTTATCGAATTTTCAATTGGATTTTTACTTCGTTTATTTATTTTCAATTTTCCGATTTAATCTTCCGTTTTTTTTTCTTTATTTACTTTTTTGTATTTATTTTTCGGTTTCTTGTATATATTTATATTATTTTTGCATTTGCGTCATTCAGACTGTTTCGAATTTCGATTAAATTGAACGAAGCTCTGAAATCGGAGCTGTTAGACAATCGGAAAATCGTTTTGTTTTTTTCCCGCCATCGGATGGCGGTAAAACTGATTAGAAAATACAAAATCGAAACTGAGGAAAAAAAAAAAAAAAAAAAAAAAAAAGGAAGTAATAAAAGGAAAGCAAATTCATTACCGGACGTTTTTCGATTACAGAAAAGAAAAACATTTTGAATCTTTGTTTCTTCGAAATTCATTTTGTCTTTTTATTTGGATAAAACCATTTTGTCGTTATTATATGTTTATGCACGCATGCACATAGAAACACACACACACAGAGAAGCACACACAGACAGACACATACACATAGACAAACACATACATACACACACACGCATAAATATGTTTCTGTATTATTGGTAAAAAATATTTTTTCAATTACATTTCATTCTTTTTGCATCCCAATTCTTTTTTGCTTAGAAGCTCAATATCTGTCAAATAAAACAACAGAGCATATAAAAAAGAATAACCGTATAGCTACTTTCCAGATCCAAATATTTATTTTTGTTGTGCTATAGTTTCATTAAAAATTGGTAATGTCAACTGAGTTAAAGGAATAAATTGTAATATGATCAACATCATGAAATTTGGAATATAAAAAAAAAACTGATTACATATAATGATAGATGATGTATCGAGACACAGGAATGGGTATGTTTGATCTGGCAAAACGGTGGTACATTAAAATTGTGGGGTCTGCGTTCGCACCTGGTCCACAAAGTATGGAAATAAAAAAATTAACAAATTAAAAAAAAAAAACGTTTACAAGTGTTTTTGATATAGATGTACATAATAATACTTTGATAAGTATGTTTTAACTTGAATAGGGATGGTATAATAAAATTGTGGGGTCTGCGTTCGCGCCTGTCCTCCATAGAATGGAAATAGGCACAAACTTTAACAAAGACTTTTCATATATATCTGCGTAAGTATACTTTGATAATTATGTTTCAGTTTGAAGAAATATGGTATAATAAAATTATGGGGTGTTCGTTCGCACCTGACCTCCATAGAATGGAAATATGTCACAAAGTTTAACAAGGTTTTTTAATATAGATCCACAGAATATTGTGATAAGTGTTTCAGTGTTAATAGGTATGGTATAATAAATTATGGGGTTTATCTATTTCATTTTTACTTCCATCATATTTTGCTTTGCTTTTGATACCCCCAAATTCGAAGCTATCTCTTTACAACCCTTCCTTTTAATAACCTATGATACTTTCATAAATCAGAGTCCATTTTCTGTAGGCCGTTTTTGAACCCAGTCAACGACGGGTACTTTTGCTGGTGTATATATATATATATATATATATATATATATATATATATATATATATATTTGTTCACAGAACGTTTTTAGATGAGACAAGTCATTGGTACCGTTGGTTTCAAACCCGATAATTATGGGTATCTAAAACGGTCCTAATTATCGGAGTTGAAACCGACGGTACCAATGACTTGTCTTATCTAACAACTTTCTGTAAACAAATATATATATATATAAATACGCTCCTATTTTCGGATTTTCCTTGTAATTGAGCACTCTCCTGGATTTCTTTTTTTTTTTTTTTAAATAATTATATATATATGTGTGTGTGTGTGTGTGTGTGTGTGTGTGTGTGTGTGTGTGTGTGTGTGTGTGTGTGTGTGTGTGTACATATTCATATTTAGGAAATTACCAAATTTTTTTCTCTTGCATTGTAGGTTAATATTAATTTGTCATTTTGATTCATTGTTATGTGTTTTGTAAGTAGAAATTGAGCTGTTTTGGATATTCTTTTTTTTTTTTTTTTCACCTATTCTCTGATTACTTATGAAGTTTCAGTTTCGAAGCAATCCGATGTTTTAAAACGTATTTTGCGTGTGTCTAATGGTACGCCTGAAAATATACAACTTTGATACATTCTGTAACAAAGCGCAGACACGCGTATGGCGACCGTACGTAAATGATGAGCCGTGTGCGAAGTGACGTCACAGTAAAAAAAAAAGAAAGAGACTATAAAAAGAACAATGCACAGAGTGACGATGACGTTTGGGACGATAAGGATCACGTCATTGATGTAGGTGACATCATGGCCGTAGCGAGAAGTCACGCGTTGCTGGATAATGAGGAATAAATATTTTTTCTTAAAACCTGAAACATATACGACATAATCACGTTGACATACCGGTTCTTGTTGAATAATCGAAGGTAAGCAACGTTGAGCCTGATCAGTACCAGATGGATTACCAATTAGGGAATACCAGGCGCTGTATGTATGGGGGACGTTGACACCTCTCTGCAAGAGTTACAAAAACTTAACGTTGTTATCTATCCTGACGGGATCTACATGAGACTGGGAATGCTTGTGAATTTCATATTCCCATAAAACTTCCTCCTCTGGAGGAAGGCGGCTAAACCCGCATTAGTTCCGCAGTTTCTTTTTTTTTAGTTTCTTTTGCTAATTTTTTTATTTGTTCCTGTTTCACATTTTCACTTTTCTTGACATGTATTTATTATATAGCTTTTTTTTTCTGTTTATTATTTACTCTTTTCTTTTTTGTATGTATGTGATGTTTTTTTTTTTTCGTTAATCCATTTGAAAGCGGCGACTAATTGACTTTCTAACAAAATAATGCGGCTCGAACGCAACACAATCGCCGGCGGCCATCTTGAGATTGCATTCCATCAGGTTATGACAAACAATTTGCAGGAAGAGATAACAAGCAGCAACGAGAAAGCGAGAGAAAGACAACGAGTTTCGTGTCAAGTGAAATGAGTAAAGAAAGAAAGGAAGGAAGGAATGGAGAGGAAGGTGAATGGCAGCGAAAGAGAGGGGAGAAGGGCGTAGTGTTAGTGGATAACAATAAAGAAAGAAGGGAAAAAATTAGAACCTAAGAAAGTAAACAAGACAAAAAAATAATAAAAATAATAAAAGAAAAGAAACTGAAAAACATTCACAGCAAACATTCGCCTAGCTACAACAACTGGAATAATAATAATAATAATAATAATAATAATAATAATAATAATAATAATAATAATAATAATAATAATAATAATAATAATAATTTCAACTAGTAGAAACTATATAAGAAATAATACTTACCAGATTAACCCTATCCGGAGCAATATTGAAAGCTGGCGACTTAGTACATGCGTACACACAAAACCTATTTACATCCAGCCATTTTTATTTGTCTTCAAGAACACATTAGACAAGATGTATCAAGATGCAATTTGATTAGTTATTGTTACTTTATTCATTCGTGAATTTTTTTAATATTATTTTGATTGTATTTAGTTTCTCTTTAGAATAGTTTTACTGGCATGGTTCTCTAAGCTGAGCATAGAAAAAAACGCACGTTCCTTTGTTTGAAATATAGATAGATATCGCGACATGCGGTTCTTTAGAACATAGTTTAAGTTATTCTTGGATCATGATCACAACGACAAAAGAATTACATGGTAACATTTGATCCTGATCACGGCACCGAAAAATAACTTTGTAGCATAATGTTTTTCAATCAACACGCTTTGCCTGTAGTCCACCTCGTCGCCATAACCAGCTGGTCGTCTCTTTGAAGTGTGACTCTAATATACAATTGTATAATGGTTGTGGATTAGCTACTAAGATATTTCCTTAATACATACTCAGCTATTACAAATTTTAATTTTTTATTTATCATTCATCAGAAGTGTATTTCTATCATATGCGTCAGTGTATCTTTAGATACAAGTTTAAACAATTAATGGAAATAATATACAATTATAGAAATATTATCTTAAATGATTTTAAAAGTATCGTTCGACAAAAAAGTCCGATTTTCATGTGGAGAAAATCCAGCACCTTTAAAAAAAATGTTACTATGGATTGAAACAAAAATAAAATGGCTCCAATAGAGACAGATTCCTCATTCATTGAATCGTCACAGAAAAACAGATACTACGCTTTGTTTCTAGCTAAAAGCATTATACTTACGTTGAGTTAATCAGCGTTTGTTCCCATAAAGCCTTTTGCTTATATATTTTAATTACACAAATACGTGTTAAAATATTCCTTAGTATTGGTATTGAGTTATAGTTTCAAACCCGTCTAATGTATTATTTATATTATTCACACAGCTTGTTGAACCCAAGAGTCTTTATATCGAACTTGGGTAACATTATTTCAATTCAGGTATCTATAGGGAATTCCGAACTTTTTTTTTACTAAGGTGTTATCGTCTATCAACACCCAAATGCCATTTCAGAAAATTGGTTTAATATGAGTGCAACGGAGATGTCGAGACAATACCGTGATGATTAGTCATAACAGTGGTGATTGGAAAGAAATTATTTATATTAGACTTAAAAACGACGATGTTATACTCAGCTGGGAAGCAATCCGCAGTATTGTGTTTCACAGATAGGCAGTTCTAGGAAAGAACATTTGCTCAAAGAAGTTTGGTTTATTTTTAAGTAAAGAGAAAGGGAAATTATTTACAAAGGTTGCAGCTAGCCGAGTCTTTGTTGAGAACGTTTTATAGTGAGGCGGCATAGAGTGGAACTCAGTCGAGCACCCATTATGAAAATAACAAGAAAGTAGAGAAAAACTAGTGGCATCTTTTCTGTCAGAAAGAGGTAGCAACCATTTATTTAATCCACGGGTAGATTGTTGTCGTTTCGTCAGCCATGACTGAAATTTTATTCTTAACATTTTGTGAGTATTCACCCATACACAAGATATGAACTCTTCCAAACTTTATAAATAGACCAAGAGGTATCGACTCTTGGAGTGGTCTGTTATCTTCGTAGTATGCCAGTCGATGGTCCGACCGCAGCAATCAGTCTGACAGAAATTGGACCATTTCAGTGGCCTTTTTTGCTTCGGAGGAATGCAAATATTTTTGGTACTTCTAGATGCACGTTTATCACTTATTGTCTGTGACGCTCTCACCGGGGAATGCCGACTGGTTACTCAAACTTTTTTTGCAGGGCTACAATACCCTGACTCTTGGGACATTGACATTTCCTTACCTTTCGACCTTATGTCACATCCCTTTGCAATGGGAGAAAGGCAAATATCATATGAGTGTATGTATATGTATATTTCGGAATACACTATTCTGGTGTTACGTATTACGACTGCTGTTCTCTGTATATTCTATTGCTTCTCAATAGAAACCCCTTTTTCTAGCCCATATTCGTGCCCGTATCTTCCTTTGTGACCCTTGCGGGCCACAACACATGTTAGTATCGGTTGTAGTGAGAATTGAATCGCCAACAGCCATAAGGAAGCAAACGTTGATTATGCCCTCTTTTTTATATAAAAATAGACGCTTTCTGTAAATATAAACTTGTAATGTCCGCCATTGCTATAAGGTAAAACAATATCTTAAATCGGATAAACATGGATTCCATCAATAAAGATAACATTTGTCTGTCCATAAAAATAAGAAAACCAATGATTTTTAGTTCAATGTTTATCAACGTGACATGTCAACAGCACGTTGTTGTTGTTGTTGTTGTTGTTGTTGTTATTATTATTATTTTTATTTTTTTTATTTTTTTATATTCGCTTGTAAATTGACTCGGCCGCGTGTTTGGCGATGCTTGTCACGTCTCAAATCCGCCGAATGAGCTTTTATTTATTGACACATTTAAATCTTGACGCGACGAGAGTTTGCGAGATTAACGTGAATGAAACGCAAGAGAACGCGCGCGAAATTATTGCGGCAACTTGATCGGTTTTCGAATTCTAGCTTTGCATGTGAAAAGTAAGAAAAAAAAATAGATACGCGTCTGAAAATGTCGAATCAAATTAATTTTAATCTCCATACTTGTTCTGTTTTTCTTTTTTGGTAACTAATGCTATTTTAGGCTTTTTCTTATTTCATGTATTTTTCTGTTTTCTTTGCTCTTTCCGCTATTTTTAACAGCCCGCAATGCTTAACGACGACAAAAAATACACTCTATAGACGATAGTTATTCTTTCTCTTGGATTGTATTCTCATAACTATCAACGTCCGTAGCTTATTGTTTTTACAGGGGAGTTACCACTTATCAAGGCCCGAAAGCTACTCAAGGATAAGGGTTAATGAGTGTCAGGTGGTAGTGTAGAATCGTTAATGGTGTAAGTAAGGCACAACTTGTTTACATTAGACTTGAAGGCAACCAGACTGTAGTTGGCCGGGAAGCAGGCCAATAGAATAGTATGCATACACCACTTTATGCGCATCTGTAAACTATATATATATGTATATATATATATATATATATATACATATATATATATATGTATATATATATAAAATAAAATAAAAATGACAATTACATTTACCAAAATGATCCAAGATGGTAAAACTAAAGTATGTTATAAATATTAGAGAATTAATATTTATAAAGTTATCTCAGCCAGATGTAAAAGCTTGATAAAACCAAATAGGAGATAGAGCTTATAATACGAACAAACAGTTAATAAAATATGTTAAAAAACACTTTGAAAAAGAGTTAAAAACATATTTAATCTGAAAAGGAAACACTAGATAAGTGAATAGTCCTTAATCCGTGGAGTTTCGAAGAAATACTTTCCTTCTCATCAGAGGGGGGGGGAATTAGCAAAATGCGGGATCGGATTTTGCATACAAAAGTATTTGATGAAACAACAAGTAAGTCAAAGATCTTACTTGATATCAAAAAAGTGAAGCAGGGGGGATATGGTGTACATATTTGTGAATTATTCCATGGATTTCGGCCTTTGGATTATTTTGGACCATCTTCCAATTACGGAATTTCCTTGGATTTTACTTGTGCAAATGGAAATTCCATTAACTTTCTTGAAGTTATATTTTTGGATTTTACTGTCATCGGATTATTTATCTTTCATCAGACTATCCATTCACGTGTAATCACCTTTTTCTTCACCATATTTCCTCTACTTCATTTTTTTTGTTATCAAGTAAGATCTTTGACTTACTTGTTGTTTCATCAAATTCTTTTGTGTGCAAAATCCGATCCCGCATTTTGCTAATTCCTACCCTCTGATGAGAAGGAAAGTATTTCTTCGAAACTCCGCGGATTTAGGACTATCCACTTATCAAGTGTTTCCTTTTCAGATTAAATATGTTTTTAACTCTTTTTCAAAGTGTTTTTAACATGTTTTATTAACTGTTTGCTCGCATATATATATATATATATATATATATATATATATATATATATACATATATATATATAACATCTTTTTTGGCAAATTTATAAGTTCTAAATCTCAGCGATGATTGATCAGAATTTAACAAACGAAGGCTCGTTGGAAAGGTAATGGCCTGAATTCTGTGATCACTTTTCATACAAAGCCTATTTTGTCACTTTTTACAGCCATAAATTATGTTAATGATGGTTATTTCTTTCCTTGTTTTGAATATGAATGACAAAAAGTTCTGATTGGTTAACTTTATGATGAATAGCACTGATTATTCTAGTTAGCATCATTAGATATGATCGACCGTTGACAATAGCATAATAGCATTATTTTCTGTGGCTTAAATTAAGATTTACAAGTAAAAGTCAAATACTATGGTTTCTGCTATAATCCTTATGTTAAATATCTAAGCTGTTTGTTTTAAGTAATAATTTTTGATAAAAGAATACACAACGGGAACACTTAAATAATTCTCAAATGTATCAAAAGGTTATTTTAGTAAAATAAATTATGAACTTAGTTAATAGCTAGACCATGTTTATCGTTAAATCATTTTGAAAAAAAAATGTGTCCATGTAAGAACAATAAAATAACTATCAAATGCACCAAATAAAAATTAAATTAAATAAAAATTATAAACCTGACACCAGACACCTGCATGAAGAAGCGACAGACATGAGAAACGTTTAACGTATGATGTTTAAAGGTCATTTACAACAAAAAGGTAACGTAGGTGTAATCATAATAAGGTCAATTCAGTGAAACGACAATGGCTGAATAAAATTCCATTCGGGCGTCATTATAGTGACAATACCATCGCAAAGTGGCGTTTCAGGTAAATGAGAATCAACCCGTCAGATTTTAATGTATGCATCTTCCTCTGAACACCCCACCATCTATAACCATAAAATAATTATCTGATGCACCAAACGGTCATTTAAATAAAAATTATAAACATAATATTGCATGGAAAGAAACCACAAACTTGATCAATAGTTATATATATATATATATATATATATATATATATATATATATATATATATATATATATATATATACAAAATAGACTTCGTAGTTTAGTGGGGGGTACCCTTTTATCTTCGCTGCAGCCTCTCTCCCACAGAAGAGACGTTGCGAGCCTGTCTTTGTTTTATCGTTATTTCCATGGAAAGTGCTCGTCTGAGCTCCAATCTCTCGTCTCCCCTCGCCAATCTTTCACGAGAAACACCCGTCTGGCTGAAACTACTGTCAATAATTTTCCCCACTCTTTATCTGTGCCTAAATCCAAAGGTAGATTCCATGAGCAGAGCTTCTTTCTCAGAAGTGCACGATTGTGGAACTCTCTTCCGTTCGCCTGTTTCCTACCTGACTACAACTTGGATGTCTTCAAATCCAACATAAACAAATTACTGACAGGCCGCCCCCCTTAAGTAAGACACTCTATCAAATCTCCAATACTAATGATTACTACAATACTATCCCTGAGTTGCCTCCGGGCCTTGATAAGTGGTGACCCCCATGTAAAAAAAAGAAGAAAAAATATATATCTTCTATAATAAAAAGGTGAATGTCTGTGTGTGTATCTGGTCACGAATAGGCTCCTATATGATTGACTCTTATAGAAAACTGATCACATAATATGATAGAAGATGTATCGAGACACAGGAATGGGTATGTTTGATCTGGCATAATGATGATTCATTAAAATTGTGGGGTCTGCGTACATATTTGGTCCACAAATTATGGAAATAAAAATTTAAAAAAAAAAACCGTTTACAAGCGTTTTTGCTATAGATGTAATTAAGAATACTTTGATAAGTATGTTTTAACTTAAATAGAGATGGTATAATAAAATTGTGGGGTCTGCGTTCTCGCCTGGCCTCCATAGAATGGAAATAGGCACAAGCATTAATAAAGACTTTTCATATCTATCTGCGTAAGTATACTTTGATAATTATGTTTCAGTTTGAAGAAATATGGTATAATAAAATTATGGGGTGTTCGTTCGCGTCTGACCTCCATTGAATGGAGATATGTCACAAAGTTTAACAAGGTTTTTTAATATAGATCCACAGAATATTGTGATAAGTGTTTCAGTGTGACAGGTATGGTATAATAAATTATGGGGTTTATCTATTTTATTTTTACTTTCATCATATTTTGCTTTGGTTTTTGATACCCCCGAATTCGAAGCTATCTCTTTACAACCCTTCCTTTCCATAACCTATCATACTTTCATAAATCAGAGTTCATTTTCTGTAGGCTGTTTTTGAACCCAGTCAACGACGGGTACTTTTGCTAGTATGTATATATGTGTGTGTGTGTGTGTGTGTGTGTGTGTGTGTGTGTGTGTGTGTGTGTGTGTGTGTGTGTGTGTGTGTGTGTGTGTGTGTGAGTTAAATGTTGGATATTTGAAAGGTCATTTTCGGTAAAAGGTATACACAGGTGTAATTAAGTCGAACTAAAATCAGCTTAATTCAGAAAAACGACAATTACCGAATAAAATGCCTTGGAGTGTGACTAGGGTGCATTTTAGGTGGTCATAAGTTGTTATATTATAACGACTAAAATGGATATTGGGTTTTGTCGACAATCTGAGTCCGAGGAAAATCAACCCGTCGAACTCCCGAGCAAATCCCTCCTAAGTCCTCAGCATCCAAAACCGTCACCGGCAATGTAGATATATTATTAGATTTACATATAAAAGTGTTGTTATTTAAAAAAAAAAACATATCTGAAATACAACCCAAAGCATAACATTAACTTTTAAGGCATTTTATCGTTTGAAATTTTCTCATACGGTTCGCTTTTAGTTCTTTTCCTCCGCATATTTCACGCCATTTTATTTTCTTCAAAAATTCTTCAATTCCTTTTTATTCAATTTCTTCTGTCAGTCATGAAATCACGCGTAGCATTTTGTACAAGAGTAAAACAATAAAATTGAGCTCCGGGAAAATATCTTTTCACCTCCTAAAATTTTCTTAGCAAAATGTAAAAAAAAAAAAAAAAAAATTATAATATTACCACTACTACTACTACTACTACAACAACAACAACAACAACAACAACAACAACAACGATAATAATAATAATAATAATAATAATAATAATAATAATAATAATAATAATAATGTATTTCTGATGATATTCTTCGTGAATCTGTCCAAGAGAATGCCATTGGCAATATTTTTAAGAAAATTATTCATTAAATTAATGAACGAGAAACATGACTATGATTAGGTAAATATTGAAAGAGACTTTCTAAACTTTCCATACACCATATTGTTTTTCGTTAAAAGCTCCCCTTTCTATATCCCTTTATCATCTATCTTGCTATCGATCTATCTTGCTATCTATTTATCTATCTATATATCTCTTTTCGCTCTCGCTTCTTCTATCCCACTGTCCCATCTCCTAAAATTCACCTAGCGATAATAATAATAATAAGAAGAAGAAGAAGAAGAAGAAGAGGAGAAGGAGGGGGAGGAGTAGGAGTAGGATGACTGGTACATTAGGAGGGCTTACTGCCACTCAAATTCCAATGAACACCAAATTCTTTTGCAAAGGTTATCAAAAGATGTTGAGAATACTGGAAATCACTTAGACTCCAGAGAAAGCAACAAGTTGTTCTCAAAGAAAAATCTTTGATGATAGCCATGTGACTACTCCTAGTAAGTAAATAATAATAATAATAATAATAATAATAATAATAATAATAATAATAATAATAATAATAATAATCAGGCCAGTAGTCGTTACCAGCGAGAAATCAATGCTAAACGGCTATTGCGATAACACAATGTCATTTGCAAATGTTATCAACAGAAGTGGAAAATATTGGAAATTTAGGGAGACTTGTCATCCAAATCCAAGGGAACACCACCGTTTACTGGCAGAGAGAAAACCTTGATGTTTCCCTGTGTGAAGACTCCCAGTAAAAAAAAGATTAAAAGTAGGAAAGAATATGGTTTGAATATGGCATGGATAAACTACAAGAAAGCATAAATAATAGAATGTCTGAGAATGTACAACATACCAGGGAAGATCATTTATTTAATAGAAAATGCAATGAGAACATGGAGACTTGAACTGACAGCCGAGCAATACATAACTGAGATAAAAATAAAAGCGGGATCTTCCAAGGCGTTTCCCTGTCACCACTACTACTTATAGCTATTATGTCCCTGAACAATATACTAAGAAAATGCCAAGCCGGATACAAGTTCACTAATACAGATAAAGGAATAAACCACCTAATGTACATGGATGACCTGAAAAAAATAAAAACAGCGAGAATATTCAGATAGGATATACGAATTGAATTCGGCCTGGAAAAGTGCGCACTGCTGATCATGAAGAGGGGAAAACTGGAAGCGAGAGAAGGTATGGTACTACCCAACCAAACTGATATGAGGGCACAAGGTGAACATGAAGCTACAAATACCTGGGAGTTCTAGAAGTAGACACCGTCATAGAAACAGAAATAAAAGAAACATTTGGAAAGAACAAGAAAACTCTTCGAAACTAAACGATATAGTAAAAAGCTAATAAAAAGTATAAACACATTGGCAGTGTCATTACTCTGGACCGTTTATAGGTTGAACCAAAGAAGAACTGAGGAATCTCGATCAGAAGAGCAGGAAACACTCATAATGCACAATCCACTACATCTAAATGATGATACTGAACGACTCTATGTAGAAAGGGAAGACGGAAGAAGGGGGCTGGTTTGTATAGGGGTTTGTATATATGTAAATAACACAAATAAAGGGTTAGAAAATACATAATGCAGAACACCGAAAAAATAATTACCGCAACAAGAGACACTGAAAAAACAAACAAGAAAGACAAAAGAGACGTTAGATAAGACAAGAATAGAAAAATGAGAAGAGAAACAGCTACATGGATGATTTATAAGGATGACAAAAATGAGACTAACGAAAAGACTTGAACATGGCTACAAAAAGGAAACCTTAACAGGGAAACTGGATCCCTAATAATATCCGCACGAGATAACGCGATTAGAACCAACCGCACCAAAGCAAGGATCGACAAGACACAAGAAAAAGCAAATGCAGCCTCTGTGGACAAAGAGACGAAACAATAAAGTGCATAATAATCTAAAAGGAATATAAAAGTAGACACGATTAAGTGGGGAAGGCAGTGCTCTGGCAACGATGCAGACAACTGTATCTTGAACACCTAGACAAATGGTGCAAGCAAAAACCGGCAGCCGTACTGGAAAACGAAAATCATAAGATTTTATTGGACATGAATATATAAACCCATCTAAGCAAGAAGTCTTGCCAGATTGTAGATTTTGCCGTTGCAACAGACCACAGAGTGAATATCAAGGACACGGAGAAGCGAAGTGTGTCAGGGAGCTTAAAGGGGTATGGAAGATGAAGAAAGTCACGATAACACTACTAATAGTAGGAGACATAAGAACAATACTGAAAAACTTTGAAAAAAGAGTGGAGGAGATTGGAACCAGAAGAATGTCTGAGAAGATACAACTGATAACAATAGTGAAAACTGCAGAATTTTTAAGAGAAAACATATGTAAACTAATAATTGTTAAGAGAAAACATATGTAAACTAATAATTGTTAAGAGAAAACTAATGTAAACTAATAATTGTCAAGAGAAAACTAATGTAAACTAATAATTGTCAAGAGAAAACTAATGTAAACTAATAATTGTTAAGAGAAAACATATGTAAACTAATAATTGTTAAGAGAAAACATATGTAAACTAATAATTGTCAAGAGAAAACTAATGTAAACTAATAATTGTCAAGAGAAAACATATGTAAACTAATAATTGTTAAGAGAAAACTAATGTAAACTAAGAATTGTCAAGAGAAAACTAATGTAAACTAATAATTGTTAACAGAAAACTAATGTAAACTAATAATTTTTAAGAGAAAACTAATTTAAACTAAGAATTGTCAAGAGAAAACATATGTAAACTAATAATTGTTAAGAGAAAACTAATGTAAACTAAGAATTGTCAAGAGAAAACATATGTAAACTAATAATTGTTAAGAGAAAACATATGTAAACTAATAATTGTTAAGAGAAAACTAATGTAAACTAATAATTGTTAAGAGAAAACTAATGTAAACTAATAATTGTTAAGAGAAAACATATGTAAACTAATAATTGTTAAGAGAAAACTAATGTAAACTAAGAATTGTCAAGAGAAAACATATGTAAACTAATAATTGTTAAGAGAAAACATATGTAAACTAATAATTGTTAAGAGAAAACATATGTAAACTAATAATTGTTAAGAGAAAACTAATGTAAACTAATAATTGTTAAGAGAAAACATATGTAAACTAATAATTGTTAAGAGAAAACTAATTTAAACTAATAATTGTTAAGAGAAAACTAATGTAAACTAATAATTGTCAAGAGAAAACTAATGTAAACTAATAATTGTTAAGAGAAAACTAATGTAAACTAATAATTGTTAAGAGAAAACTAATGTAAACTAATAATTGTCAACAGAAAACTAATGTAAACTAATAATTGTTAAGAGAAAACTAATGTAAACTAATAATTGTTAAGAGAAAACATATGTAAACTAATAATTGTTAAGAGAAAACTAATGTAAACTAATAATTGTTAAGAGAAAAGTAATGTAAACTAATAATTGTCAAGAGAAAACTAATGTAAACTAATAATTGTTAAGAGAAAACTAATGTAAACTAATAATTGTTAAGAGAAAACTAATGTAAACTAATAATTGTTAAGAGAAAACTAATGTAAACTAATAATTGTCAAGAGAAAACTAATGTAAACTAATAATTGTTAAGAGAAAACTAATGTAAACTAATAATTGTCAAGAGAAAACTAATGTAAACTAATAATTGTTAAGAGAAAACATATGTAAACTAATAATTGTCAAGAGAAAACTAATGTAAACTAATAATTGTCAAGAGAAAACTAATGTAAACTAATAATTGTTAAGAGAAAACATATGTAAACTAATAATTGTTAAGAGAAAACATATGTAAACAAAAAATTGTTAAGAGAAAACATATGTAAACTAATAATTGTTAAGAGAAAACATACGTAAACTAATAATTGTTAAGAGAAAACATATGTAAACTAATAATTGTTAAGAGAAAACATATGTAAACTAATAATTGTTAAGAGAAAACTAATGTAAACTAATAATTGTTAAGAGAAAACATATGTAAACTAATAATTGTTAAGAGAAAACTAATGTAAACTAATAATTGTTAAGAGAAAACATATGTAAACTAATAATTGTTAAGAGAAAACTAATGTAAACTAATAATTGTTAAGAGAAAACTAATGTAAACTAATAATTGTTAAGAGAAAACTAATGTAAACTAATAATTGTTAAGAGAAAACTAATGTAAACTAATAATTGTCAAGAGAAAACTAATGTAAACTAATAATTGTCAAGAGAAAACTAATGTAAACTAATAATTGTTAAGAGAAAACATATGTAAACTTATAATTGTTAAGAGAAAACTAATGTAAACTAATAATTGTTAAGAGAAAACTAATGTAAACTAATAATTGTTAAGAGAAAACATATGTAAACTAATAATTGTTAAGAGAAAACTAATGTAAACTAATAATTGTCAAGAGAAAACTAATGTAAACTAATAATTGTTAAGAGAAAACATATGTAAACTAATAATTGTCAAGAGAAAACTAATGTAAACTAATAATTGTTAAGAGAAAACTAATGTAAACTAATAATTGTTAAGAGAAAACTAATGTAAACTAATAATTGTTAAGAGAAAACTAATGTAAACTAATAATTGTTAAGAGAAAACATATGTAAACTAATAATTGTCAAGAGAAAACTAATGTAAACTAATAATTGTTAAGAGAAAACATATGTAAACTAATAATTGTTAAGAGAAAACTAATGTAAACTAAGAATTGTCAAGAGAAAACTAATGTAAACTAATAATTGTTAAAAGAAAACTAATGTAAACTAATAATTGTCAAGAGAAAACTAATGTTAACTAATAATTGTTAAGAGAAAACTAATGTAAACTAATAATTGTTAAGAGAAAACATATGTAAACTAATAATTGTTAAGAGAAAACATATGTAAACTAATAATTGTTAAGAGAAAACATATGTAAACTAATAATTGTCAAGAGAAAAGTAATGTAAACTAATAATTGTTAAGAGAAAACATATGTAAACTAATAATTGTTAAGAGAAAACTAATGTAAACTAATAATTGTCAAGAGAAAACTAATGTAAACTAATAATTGTTAAGAGAAAACTAATGTAAACTAATAATTGTCAAGAGAAAACTAATGTAAACTAATAATTGTTAAGAGAAAACTAATGTAAACTAATAATTGTTAAGAGAAAACTAATGTAAACTAATAATTGTCAAGAGAAAACTAATGTAAACTAATAATTGTTAAGAGAAAACATATGTAAACTAATAATTGTTAAGAGAAAACTAATGTAAACTAATAATTGTTAAGAGAAAACTAATGTAAACTAATAATTGTTAAAAGAAAACATATGTAAACTAATAATTGTCAAGAGGAAACTAATGTAAACTAATAATTGTTAAGAGAAACCATATGTAAACTAATAATTGTTGAGAGAAAACTAATTTAAACTAATAATTGTCAAGAGAAAACTAATGTAAACTAATAATTGTTAAGAGAAAACTAATGTAAACTAATAATTGTCAAGAGAAAACTAATGTTAACTAATAATTATCACGAGAAAACTAATGTAAACTAATAATTGTTAAGAGAAAACATATGTAAACTAATAATTGTTAAGAGAAAACTAATGTAAACTAATAATTGTCAAGAGAAAACTAATGTAAACTAATAATTGTTAAGAGAAAACTAATGTAAACTAATAATTGTCAAGAGAAAACTAATTTAAACTAAGAATTGTTAAGAGAAAACTAATGTAAACTAATAATTGTTAAGAGAAAACTAATGTAAACTAATAATTGTTAAGAGAAAACTAATGTAAACTAATAATTGTTAAGAGAAAACTAATGTAAACTAATAATTGTTAAGAGAAAACTAATGTAAACTAATAATTGTTAAGAGAAAACATATGTAAACTAATAATTGTTAAGAGAAAACTAATGTAAACTAATAATTGTTAAGAGAAAACTAATGTAAACTAATAATTGTCAAGAGAAAACTAATGTAAACTAATAATTGTTAAGAGAAAACATATGTAAACTAATAATTGTTAAGAGAAAACTAATTTAAACTAAGAATTGTTAAGAGAAAACTAATTAAAACTAATAATTGTTAAGAGAAAACTAATGTAAACTAATAATTGTTCAGAGAAAACTAATGTAAACTAATAATTGTCAAGAGAAAACTAATGTAAACTAATAATTGTCAAGAGAAAACTAATGTAAACTAATAATTGTCAAGAGAAAACTTATGTAAACTAATAATTGTTAAGAGAAAACATATGTAAACTAATAATTGTTAAGAGAAAACATATGTAAACTAATAATTGTTAAGAGAAAACATATGTAAACTAATAATTGTTAAGAGAAAACTAATGTAAACTAATAATTGTTAAGAGAAAACATATGTAAACTAATAATTGTTAAGAGAAAACTAATGTAAACTAATAATTGTCAAGAGAAAACTAATGTTAACTAATAATTGTCAAGAGAAAACATATGTAAACTAATAATTGTTAAGAGAAAACATATGTAAACTAATAATTGTTAAGAGAAAACTAATGTAAACTAAGAATTGTTAAGAGAAAACATATGTAAACTTATAATTGTTAAGAGAAAACATATGTAAACAAATAATTGTTAAGAGAAAACTAATGTAAACTAATAATTGTTAAGAGAAAACATATGTAAACTAATAATTGTTAAGAGAAAACTAATGTAAACTAAGAATTGTTAAGAGAAAACATATGTAAACTAATAATTGTTAAGAGAAAACTAATGTAAACTAATAATTGTTAAGAGAAAACTAATGTAAACTAATAATTGTTAAGAGAAAACATATGTAAACTAATAATTGTTAAGAGAAAACTAATGTAAACTAATAATTGTCAAGAGAAAACTAATGTAAACTAATAATTGTTAAGAGAAAACTAATGTAAACTAATAATTGTCAAGAGAAAACTAATGTAAACTAATAATTGTCAAGAGAAAACTAATGTAAACTAATAATTGTCAAGAGAAAACTAATGTAAACTAATAATTGTTAAGAGAAAACTAATCTAAACTAATAATTGTTAAGAGAAAACATATGTAAACTAATAATTGTCAAGAGAAAACTAATGTAAACTAATAATTGTCAAGAGAAAACTAATGTAAACTAATAATTGTTAAGAGAAAACATATGTAAACTAATAATTGTCAAGAGGAAACTAATGTAAACTAATAATTGTTAAGAGAAACCATATGTAAACTAATAATTGTTAAGAGAAAACTAATTTAAACTAATAATTGTCAAGAGAAAACTAATGTAAACTAATAATTGTTAAGAGAAAACTAATTTAAACTAATAATTGTCAAGAGAAAACTAATGTTAACTAATAATTATCACGAGAAAACTAATGTAAACTAATAATTGTTAAGAGAAAACATATGTAAACTAATAATTGTTAAGAGAAAACTAATGTAAACTAATAATTGTCAAGAGAAAACTAATGTAAACTAATAATTGTTAAGAGAAAACTAATGTAAACTAATAATTGTTAAGAGAAAACATATGTAAACTAATAATTGTTAAGAGAAAACTAATGTAAACTAATAATTGTTAAGAGAAAACTAATGTAAACTAATAATCGTCAAGAGAAAACTAATGTAAACTAATAATTGTTAAGAGAAAACTAATGTAAACTAATAATTGTTAAGAGAAAACATATGTAAACTAATAATTGTTAAGAGAAAACTAATGTAAACTAATAATTGTTAAGAGAAAACTAATGTAAACTAATAATCGTCAAGAGAAAACTAATGTAAACTAATAATTGTCAAGAGAAAACTAATGTAAACTAATAATTGTCAAGAGAAAACTAATGTAAACTAATAATTGTTAAGAGAAAACATATGTAAACTAATAATTGTTAAGAGAAAACTAATGTAAACTAATAATTGTTAAGAGAAAACATATGTAAACTAATAATTGTTAAGAGAAAACTAATGTAAACTAATAATTGTCAAGAGAAAACTAATGTAAACTAATAATTGTTAAGAGAAAACATATGTAAACTAATAATTGTTAAGAGAAAACATATGTAAACTAATAATTGTTAAGAGAAAACTAATGTAAACTAATAATTGTCAAGAGAAAACTAATGTAAACTAATAATTGTCAAGAGAAAACTAATGTAAACTAATAATTGTCAAGAGAAAACATATGTAAACTAATAATTGTTAAGAGAAAACTAATGTAAACTAATAATTGTCAAGAGAAAACTAATGTAAACTAATAATTGTCAAGAGAAAACTAATGTAAACTAATAATTGTCAAGAGAAAACTAATGTAAACTAATAATTGTTAAAAGAAAACATATGTAAACTAATAATTGCTAAGAGAAAACTAATGTAAACTAATAATTGTCAAGAGAAAACATATGTAAACTAATAATTGTTAAGAGAAAACATATGTAAACTAATAATTGTTAAGAGAAAACATATGTAAACTAATAATTGTTAAGAGAAAACATATGTAAACTAATAATTAAGAGAAAACATATGTAAACTAATAATTGTTAAGTGAAAACATATGTAAACTAATAATTGTTAAGAGAAAACATATGTAAACTAATAATTGTTAACAACTGATAACAATAGTTAAAACTGCAGAATTGTTAAGAGAAAACTAATGTAAACTAATACGCATGAACTACAGACACAAACTAGACAGAAACGGCTAGAAAAGATGTAAGCATGGAATCATGTAAGTATTGTAAGATATTGCCCCCTTTCGCTTTTTCTGTGTTACACCATACACTTTACCCATACCAAATAATTGAGGAAAGGTCAAGGAAGATGGAAAGACTGAGGAGAGAAAGCGCTAGCCAGACCTCCGCTGGTTGAGTGCAAAGAGGACTGGGACCTTGGG
Organism: Euprymna scolopes; assembly: GCF_053919585.1. Lineage (NCBI taxonomy): Eukaryota > Metazoa > Mollusca > Cephalopoda > Sepiida > Sepiolidae > Euprymna > Euprymna scolopes. The sequence goes on from NC_136509.1 coordinate 97,519,070, forward strand.
AGGCTTATTGCCACCCAAATTCTAGTGACCACCAATGGTCGCTGCAAACGAGAAATCAATGGTAAGCGACTGTAGCGATAACGACAATTCATTTGCAAATGTTATCGAAAATACTGGAAACCTGGGGAGACTTGTTACCACTCAGCTTCCACGGAACACTACAGGTTGTTTTCAGGGAGAGATCTTTGATGGCCTTTGTGAAAGCTCCTTGTGAGCCAATAATAATAATAATAATAATAATAATAATAATAATAATAATAATAATAATAATCTCTTTCTTTGTTTTTAGCCATCTATCTATCTATCTATCTATCAATCTATATATATATATATGTATATATATATATATATATACATACATTTTCGCCATTTCCCTTTCTCGCTTTAGCGCTTCCCCTCTCCCTCTCCTCATTCGCAGTCTTCTCATCTTTCTTCTTTACTCCAACCTTTTTACTTCCGTCTGTATTTCTTCTCTTCCTTCCACAAAAACACGTCATTTATCTCGCATTTCATATCCATATCAATTTAATATCATAATTAGAATTTTTGCACATTTTTGTTTACGCTTCATTTTTCTTATCTTTCATTCTTCGATTTCTAATTTTTCTTTTTTATTTTGCATTTCCTTCGTTGATTCTCTTCAGTTTTGTCAGCGACATTTATTTAACCGTTCTTGTATTAGTATGATGACGAGCAGAAAAACACATTCTCCAACCGTATATGGTCCTGGATATGACCTTAAACTATATCCAGTTGTGAGGCCCCAGCTTGCGGGCATTGGGGAGTGTGGAGCCGCCCTTTAATTGCCATTGCTCCTAGGTCCACTCTGACCCGGAGTGGTAGTAACTGTTAGGGTCCCAACTTTGGGTTAAATAGAAACCGACTTGAAAACAACAAATATATTCTATTAAAAAAAATTTCTTCAAAATCTTTGGATTCGGCATTAAATAACCCGAAAAGGGTTGATATACCGTAAATCAAAAACAACCAACCAACCAACCAACCGTATATATATATATATATATATATATATACAGGGTGACCCAAAGAAACGGGCCCATACTCTAATTAGCCCCTGTTTCTTAGTGTTTTGTCTGAATGAAATAAAACTTTGGTCATAACTAGTTTATTATATTCAAAACATCATATCAAAACACTAGCGTCTTTAGCCTTTTTTCTCCGTTGACTGTAAAATGCTCAGAAAAACAATTGAATGTCCTCTGTTTTTTCTTGGGTCACCCTATATATATATATATATATATATATATATATATATATATATATATATATATATATATATATATATATATATGGCTCTGAAGTTGGTAACCCACAACAAGATTGTGTTTAGAGATGATACGGGGTTATGTCTACCGAGATTGAAATGCAAACGAACGCTCGTTGCGTTGCAGTCGTTTGTTGATACAATGAAAGTTCGATGGTCACCAGTCCAATTAATATCAACAACTGAAAAAGAGACAAAAAAAAACCAATGGCATTACAAAGAAACAACACAAAATAGCATTATATGAAAAAAATAGCATTATATGAAAAAAATGGCATTATATGAAAAAAATAGTATTATATGAAAAAAATGGCCTTATATGAAAAAAATGGCGTTATATGAAAAAAATGGCATTATATGAACAAAATAGCATTATATGAAAAAAATGGCATTATATGAAAAAAATAGCATTATATGAAAAAAATGGCGTTATATGAAAAAAATGGCATTATATGAACAAAATAGCATTATATGAAAAAAATGGAGTTATATGAAAAAAATGGCGTTATATGAAAAAAATGGCATTATATGAAAGAAATGGCATTATATGAACAAAATAGCATTATATGAAAAAAAATAGCATTATATGAAAAAAATAGCATTATATGAAAAAAATGGAGTTATATGAACAAAATAGCATTATATGAAAAAAATGGCATTATATGAAAAAAATAGCATTATATAAAAAATGGCGTTATATGAAAAAAATGGCATTATATGAAAAAAATAGCATTATATGAAAAAAATAGCATTATATGAAAAAAATGGCATTATATGAAAAAAATAGCATTATATGAAAAAAATAGCATTATATGAAAAAAATGGCATTATATGAAAAAAATAGCATTATATGAAAAAAATAGCATTATATGAAAAAAATGGCATTATATGAAAAAAATAGCATTATATGAAAAAAATAGCATTATATGAAAAAAATGGTGTTTGGTGTACTTTTCGAAAAAAAAAAAACTTTTTGTTTCTTTACTTTATTTGCCTTTTATTAAACCTACAATAATTTTTTTTTTTTTTTTACAAAAGTATAGTACAGTATATTACAATTTAAGACAGTTAACTTTAACCATTAACAACTTATCTTACGACTCTTAATAAAGTGCTGGGGAAGAGTGGGGGATTCGCAAGTAAAAAATACGCGTCCTCACCTCATGGCTGCTGGCAATCAAAACAAAATTGAATTGTCGAAATTGCATTGTGGTCCCTGTTTTCTGTATCGCTACGCATGACCAAATCACGGCTATGGCGAAGGGGTGAATACAACAAAACAACACAGGGGCATTACGAAATAATCCCACACAACATCATAGCAACTATTCTGAAGCCAAAGGTGGTGTATTTGAAATTGCGGGCCGGCGCTGAGCCTGTTGCTTTACCAAGGGTCTGCTAGCGGCCACGTGATTGCACCAAGGGATCACCACACCGCACATCTAGGTCCACATTATTGTTGACTTTCAAGCCGACTTCTAAGATATGAGGTCACATGATGTAACCCTTACTTGAAACCACACCGAAGACCATAACCGTAGCCAGAAATTTGGTTTCATCACCCTGGACAAGCTCCTGTTATTCATGGCAATCCAGCGATGAATTTTGAGGGTGCTGGCAATGGTCATGTTGTCAACCTCGATAGAGAGCATGAGTTGTACAGCGGCACATCTCCAATCTCGCTTGTTGAACATTGTGTCATTTTTAGACATGATAGAAAGTCCCTACCGTTCTTGAGATTTATTCACAACTGGCCAACTGGTAAATGGTCTGCAAGAAAAAAAGAAATCCGGTTTTCATCAAACGGAAATGGACTCATTGCGTCTTTTCTAGGGCGACGATTTTATCGTTGCGCCCTGTAGAATAAAGTTGTAAGTAACGTCGAACTGGTTTAGGGGCATAGCTTCGATTTTTCCTTGAGGTTTACTCCTGGAGCATTTCCCGATATGTGGGTATTCCACAAGACAGAGGAGGTTTGAAATAAGATTCTTAGATTGACTGCTTTTTCAGGGTTGACGAGCTCCACTCACCCAGAAAAATCTTATTAAATAGATGATTATTGTCAAAAAATGTTACATTTCCTGTTTTCTAAATATTGATCAACTGATATCTCTACCGATATTAAAAAATATCATACACTTATCTAGAAAAAAACGCGAACCTATTTTGTTAAAAAAAGAAAATGCGCTCATCCTATTCAATTTGTGAATTTTTGAAGCGAGGATTGAATATTTGTAGCATTCGGATCTTTCGGCCTACTGTTCTCATCTTAAATGTCATTTGCATAACGTTTAGGTTGATGTAACCTCCGATCTTCTTCAGGTGTATCTTGTCGAACTCGTGACCGTTTCTGTCGAACGCAATAATCTTTTTGTCAGACTCGGGAATTTTTCTGTCGAACTCGAGAATCCGAACGGAATTTTGAACGCTATCCTCAGCAGTACTTGGAACCAGTCAGTTGAAAGTTTGATGCTCAGTGTAAGCGACCGAAAATACAATTGCGAAGTATTTAGAACTTCTATCCAGCTATCGCTTAGGAAATGAGAGCAAGCTACTATCATGCAATTAAATAAAGAGTTCTGTTCGAAATTCCGTTCAGATTCTCGAGTTCGACAGATAGATTCCCGAGTTCGACATTGGTGGTGAAATTGAACAGCAAAATGTCTGTTCACATTAAATTTGAATTTCTGCAGTTTAGTACAGTAAGAGGAGCAAGAAAAGGGGAGGTATTCCAAAATCTAGCAACCCGTTGGAAGACATTAATACAATAGAAGGCTTTCTCGGATCTAACCACCCCAAACAGTCAATGGTGGGATTTTGCTCCGTCGGGGTGGGGAGGGCACTAGTTCTATTAGTTCATTCGATTATATTTCAATAAAGTACTTGTAAAACTGACACAGGGATGCGACACTGCGGCGACGGAGCTGAGGTTGGAGCTTGATCGATGCTTGAAACTCTTTTTTGGACCCTATCTAAGAGTGGGAGACTAAAAGTGAATGCATCAGCCCGGATACGCTAACAATACTCCACGCGTGGGCTAATTTTAGAGTCGCAAAAATATAGTATACTCTCTATTGTGAGTAATTTTCTAGCACGGAAGATGGAGCCCACCTTCTTTGCAACAGTCTTGGCAACGTGCCCAATGTATTTGCTCACATCATGTACCTGTGAACGTAAAGCTGAGGAGTTTGAACGATGAGTGTCATTTATCATGGCAATCGGTGGTTGAGAAGGTTTTTGTTATTAAAGGAAAGAAGCTTAGTCTTAGTAGCATTCAATGTAATCATACACTTATGGCACTATTATTCTACCGACCGAAGGTCGTTTTCATGGGGTTGCCGCCATTGCCTTAGATATATGTACATTTGTTTTTCTCAGGTCTATTACAGAGTAAATATAACCATCTCTATATAACGAATAATAAAGATCTGAGTATCTACCCCTTTCGCACACCTGCATTAATATATTGGTGTTTAGACTTACAGCTATTGTGGAAAAGCTGTAATTTTCTTTTGTCAAAAAAAGGATCTGTTTATGTTAAATATTTCTCCTGAAAAACCTTATTTCATGGGAAGTCCTTTCATGCCAGACCTTGTCCACGACTTTGGAAATATCAAGGCCTGCATCCTAGCTTCCCCAGCCTTATCCAGTGCTCAGTATATGTGTCCAGAGATGACGGTTAAAATACATGCAGGGCTTACTTAAATCCATACTGTTGGGCAACAAGAAGCTTAGCATTTACAAGTTTGTTCAATATGTGATAAAATGTCTGGTTGTGGCTCGTAGCAAATAATGAGAGTTAAAAATTACTGCAAACCCCTTATAAGATCCAGTTATATGCATAAACAAATAATGGCTTCCGCGTCTCTTTATATGTTGGTGGGTGTCATAAAATAACAGTACTCATATCAAACTCAGGTTTGGAATAAAAGTCTCTCTTCAGAGACGTTGGCCAATTTGGAGTCATGGAGTTAGATCGCATTGTGGTAAATTAAACAATATAAATTGTTAGACGAAAATACAGAATAGTCAGTAATGCGGATTGGGACAATTGCAAAAATTTTCTCGATTACGATACAATTACCGATTGCGTACTAAATTCCCGATTCCAGTTGAATTACTGATTCCATAATAAATTGCCGATTAAAATACAATTACCGATTCTGTACTAAATTCCCGATTCCATACTAAATTCCTGGTCTTGATAAAATTACCGTATCCGTACTAAATTCCGATAACGAGACAATTACCATTTCTACACAAAATTCCCGATTCCGATACAATTACTGATTCCATACTAAATTCCCTATTAAGATACAATTATCGATTCTGTACTAAATTCCTGTTTCCGATACAATTATCGATTTTGTATTAAATTTCCGATTCTACTACTGTTACTCATTCCGATTTTTACTAATATCTAAATATTTAACAATTGAATTATTTTCCCACTTACCGTTAAAACATATAAAATGTGCATAATTTTTTCAAACATAAAACCACACTTATGAGCGAGAGGATTTATAGATTTTAGTTTTTCTATTATTTGTAAATATAAATAAATAGTTATCATTTCAAAATTACTACTAGCATAATAATAATAATAATAATAATAATAATAATAATAATAATTTGTTTTAAGCAAAATCAATAAAACACAATTAAAGAAATCGTTTTTGGTATGGGAAAATAGGCACACATTTTTCCGATTCCAATGCTGATTCCGATTTCTCAGACCGCTCTCATTTTTCCGATTCCCGATTAATCGTCCCAACACTAGTTAATAATCTATTTTTCAAAGCGCGGACAAGTTAATAATTTATTTTTTTTAGCCACATAATATCTGGCTACGTGTATCTGACGATTGTTACATGGAAAAGGGCTTTCCGCTTTCCATGTAAATAAGAATAATATTAGATAAGTAAAAATAAGGTTAGGATAAGCCTAGAATCAAACCCTGTAGGCAGAGTTAAGAAATGGAAATTAAGACTATTGTTAATTATTTTATAAATCTGAATATTAAATATGTCAGTAAAAGAATGAGCAATGCAAATTAAATTATATTGTTTGAAAATAGGTTAGATTAGAATTGAGGATTCTTTTGTTTGTCAAAAGTGTTTTGGACAAACATATGTAAAGCCACGTGAAATTGGTCACGTTTGAAAAACACACTTCTGACACCATAGATAAAGGACATTGTTCCATATTATGGGTTCGGATTTTAGTCAGAGAGGTCAGTCAGCAAGAAAGCCAGAGAGTTGGTCAGTTAATCCATTGGAACCGAAGGGAGAACATTTAGACTATGTAGATCCAAATTTGAATTCCTAACGTCAATCGACTGGTCGATCAGATGAATAAAGAAGTCATCATTTATGTTGTAACTGTTGTCTTGTGTCACATCCTTCATCATGAACGAAAGGTAATTGTGTTTATCATCTTATAATGAACATTGTGTAAACCTTAGAAGATTATGTATCTCCCTCATCTGTGTTAAGAACTGTGCGTCATATATCACCCAGTTCGTAATAATATGAAACTCCAAGAATAGTCACAGTCGTCGTCATGATGTGTCATAAGAACTATTTATACGAAATCTCCAAGAAATATAAGAACTGCATAAATATCTCCCTCAACATTATTATATATGTACCCGTCATCTTTTTAGTACACAAAAATCCATCCAAAATTTTTCGGATTCAGTTCGTTTCTCTTAAAAGCGTTTTAAAAAACAACAGTCGATTTCATTCAGACCTTTTTTGGACGACTAAATATTAATTTGCGAAGAAATCCTACACATGCGTAAATGTGGCTTTGATAGAGGTTTTGAACAGAAAACTTAAAAGCAATAAATACCTGGAGGTACCAAACTGAATAAACGAGATAAGAAAGTCTTTGAATAATTCTGAGTTTAGGGAATCGTAATAAACGGGTAATATGTGATCCCCAGTGATAAGAATGGAGGACTTCAAACGTATAAATCAAGGCTCACATATTTTTTTCATATTAATTTAAGGCTTCTAATTTTTTTTTTTATAGTTGACATAAAAAATGGTTTTATTCCTAACAAGTTTGAAAGAAAGACACAGATTGATTCCAGGATTGCAAGCAAAAGATATCTGTATAATTCCTGTATCCTCGCAAAACCTTATTTAGGCAGCGAAACGGTTTGAGCATTGTGAACTATGGTAATAAAACAGAATAAGCTTTATTATATATATATATATATATATGTGTGTGTGTGTGTGTGTGTGTGTGTATTTATATATATATATATATATATATATATATATATATATATATATAGCAAAAATGGTAACTAGTAAAAACGTGAAAAGAGTGCTCAATATTATTGTAGAGCAAATATATATTTTTTTATTAGCGTTTTATCTGCTTAGTTACACATGTTTCGGTTACTGGATTGTATCGACTATCCGATAATTTCATCAGACTTTACATAAATAATTACCATTAGAGAGAGAGAGAGAGAGAGAGAGACAGAGACAGACAGACAGATAGATAGATAGATAGATAGATAGATAGATAGATATTCCGCTCCAATTTAAACCATCGTCGCCAATTCTCACGCTTTTGTCTCACTGTCCACTCGACTCACTCGGTAGCTGTTGTTCTCGAATGGCTTTATGACCTTGATAAGCGATAACTTATTACCGTAATGTTGTCCGCGAACCAACCACGCTGTATGCTTTAGTCGCAAAAGAGACCGAGACAAAGACTAGCAAATAAATAATTGCTTGTTCTAGGAACATTTATTTCCTCATTGCTACGGTCGTGACGTCAGCAACGTGATCTAGAACTTTCTCCACACCTCTCACGAGATCTCGAACGTTATCTCCTTCCGGGATCCAAGTTACTGACGTGATCGTTCTATTTTTCTTTTTTATAATCGTTTTTTTTTCTTTATCGGTGACGTCATTTCGCATGCATTGAAATAAGCGCATCAGCACTCAGTTAAATTACAAGAAAACATCTCGAATAGAAGTTTATTCTTTGCCTGTTCATTGTATGAAGGAAATTATGTTTTTAAAAAATTTGCAGATTCTTTTCTAAGCAAATTTAACGACCATTTTTTTCACAATTAAAAAAAAAACTGTGGAAAAAATAGTTTCGTATTTTATTTGCATCTTAAATTTCTATTCTATTCGCTAATTTATATCTTTGTAACCCAATTCCGTTCCAAAGACTTCTTTGGTGTAAAGAGCGACTATTTGAGACCATGTCTACAAGGAACTATGTAAGGAGATATGGGGATATGTTGGTATACATTGCATTAAAATTTATGCATGCCAGTACCATCAGGGAATCATGGAGCAGGGCGGGAATTCCAAAGTCTAGCTATCAGATGAAAGAAACAATTAGAATCGAAAATTTCTAGCATCTAGGGTTCACTGCAATGAAGGAGTGGGATTAAGTTGCTAAGGATGTTTGTCGAGAGTATGTACGTTGAGGGGCACTAGTAAAATGAGTTCCTCAGAACACATTTCATTACAATACTTGTAAAACATGCACATTTTTAATCATTATCGTCATAGCTATTACTAGTAACGTTATGACGTCATCCATTTACACCACGGACAGTTTTCATAGATACGGGAAACGATTGGAAGTGGATGAGAAACGGTTGATTATAGAGTTTGTGGGAACCGCGCTGATGGCTTGGATAATATATTATTTTGATTAAATTTACTAGCTGAAGCGAAAATAATACGGGAAACCATATGTGTACATCGGACATATTTTTATGTGGCTTTTATCCTTGGAAGTGTTACATTTTCTGGTGGCTATCCACAAAAATATCGATCCAAACTTCATTAATCTCATCGTTCATTTTTTCGCCAACAGCAAAATGTGCTTCATTTTTTGCAATAATTTTAAAATCAATTTTCTGCAGTAAGTTTTTTTTTTATTCTGTTCTTTGCAACCGTTGTGAAATTTCGTTTCCCAACCTCTCTCTGTCTCTCTATCTGTCTCTTTTTCTTCCCCTCTCTCTTTCTCTCTCTTTCAATGTTCTTTTCTCTCCCTTTTCTCCTTATCTTCCTTTCTATCTTCCAATATATTCTCTCTCTCTCTTTCTCTGTCTTTCATCTTCTTTCTGTCTCCCCAAAACTGCATTTCTTTCGTTCCTGCCCTCATTTCCTTCTTTCTTCTGTTTTCTGTCTTTCTTCTTTCGTACTTCTATCTTCTCTCTATCTGTCTCTCGTTTTTTTTTCTATTTTTCTTTTTTTCCCTCCTGTATCTCTTTTTTCTTTTTATTTTTGTTTCTTCTTCTTCTCTCTCCCTTTTTCTTTCTTTTTCCTCTCTCTCTCTTTTTCTCTTCTCTATTTTTCTTTCTTTTTTCTCTCTCTCTTTTCTCTTCTCTATTTATCTTTCTTCTTCTCTCTCTCTCTCTCTCTTTCTCTTCTCTATTTTTCTTTCTTCCTTCTCTCTCTCTTTCTTTTCTCTATTTTTCTTTCTTCCTCCTCTCTCGCTTTTTCTTTTCTCTATTTATCTTTCTTCTTCTTCTCTCTCTCTTTCTCTTCTCTATTTTTCTATCTTCTTCCTCTCTCTCTTTTTCTCTCTTCTTCTTCTCTCTCTCTCTTTCACTTCTCTATTTTTCTTTCTTCTTTCCCTCTCTCTTTTTCTCTTCTCTCTTTTTCTGTCTTCTTCCTCCTTCTCTTTTTCGCTTCTCTATTTTTCTTTCTTTTTCCTTTCTCTCTTTTTCTCTTCTCTCTTTTTCTTTCTTTTTCTTTTCTCTCTTTTCTCTTCTCTATTTTTCTCTTCTCTCTTTTTCTTGCTTCTTCCTCTCTCTCTTTTTCTCCTCTCTCTTTTTCTATCTTATTCCTCTCACTCTTTTTCCTCTTTATTATTACTTGTTCTTTTCCCACATTTCTCTTTAATGGCTTCGTCTGTCTTCTTTCTCTTCTCTGTTTCTTTTTCTTTGGCTCATCTTTATCAACAAACAAGGCACATCACCACTTGAACGTGAAAGAGCTACTAATTGAGACCATACCTAGGAAAGATTAAAATGTTGGTTACATTCTATTGAAACTTCTACATATCGGAACAGTTTGGTAAGCGGGTAGCAGAGAAAAAAGATTAAACAGCCTAAATGTTCGAGGGAAGAAACTATTAGAGTAAAAAGCCCTCCAACATTTAGAGACCTCAACAGTGAAGGGGTGTGATTTTGTTGCTAAGCGGATTTGTCGGGGATATATCCGTCGAGTGGGCACAAGTGGAATGAGTTCATCAAAGCACATGTCATTAAAATATTAGTAAAACAGGCAGAGGGATGCAACGTTACGGCGATGTGATAGGGGTTGAAGCTTAGTTGACAAAGTGGGACCTAATAGATTAAAAACTCTTTTTTAGACCCTATACCAGAGGGATAAACTAGTGGCAGATACACCAGCTCAGATGTGGCAAAAATACTCCATGCATATATTGGCCTTGTAGAGGTACAGGATACTATCAGGTGTGAATAGTCTTCCTGCTCGATAGAGGGGATCCACCTTCTTTGCTTTCTGGCATTTAGGAACCGCAACAGTGAAAAGGCGCGATTTTGTTGCTGAGCGGGTTTGTCGAGGATGTGTACGTCGGGGGGCACAAGTGCAACGAGTTCATCAGCACATTCCATTAAAATACGCGTAAAACAGGCATAGGGATGCAATATCGCTGCGATGTGACAGGGGTTGGAGATTTGTTGATAAATCGGGACCTAATAGATTGGAGAAACGTTTGTCTCTCTTTCTTTTCTCTTTTTTCTTTTTTCTTCTCCCTCTTTTCTTTTCGCCTTTTTTCGTCTCTCTTTTCCTTCCTTGTATATTTAAATTCCTCTGATCTTTATTTACTCTTTGTTTTTCTTGCGTCACTCCCCCTCTCGTTTCTCTCTCTCTCTTTCACTATTTTTCTCTTACCCATCTCGCTTTTTTCTCTTTCTCTTCACTCTCTTTCTCTCTCTTTCTTCATATATATATATATATATATATATATATATATATATCAAGTTTTTGATAAAGGTTTCGCAGTTGGTTATTTATTACTTTTCAAAAGGTATCCATTAAAATACTGCTTCGTGTTGCGACTAACAAGCTTACAAAAGTATGGTATTGCTGCATATTTAGTCACATAGTCTTCAGATGTTTACCTTAAAAAACTTATGAAAGCACCATTTTCGACAACTTACGTAGTTCATGTAACCGACTGACTCTACCGTTTCTTCTCATGTAACTTATCCAAAATAGTGTTTTTATAAATTTGTAAGGTAAACATCTGAAGAGTACGCGAATAAATATGCAGAAATAACATAGTTTTAAAAAGTAACAGATGACTAACTGTGAAAACTTGATATTTGTAACTTTGAGAATGATTATACTACACTATATATGCTCTGGAATCCCCAAAAATGCACTCATTGAAGTTAGACATTTTCTAAATTTACAAAATTTATATAATTTTTTTTAATATAAAAAACTTTATTCATAAAAAAAGAAGTGTAATAAGTAATGCCCCTGACCCTCTTTAGTTGTCTGATTTATATCTCTATGGGTTATGTGGCAAATTACAGCTCTGAACTAATTGTGGTTTCTTTTTTACAGTGTTTGAACTGAGTCAGGTGTGAAATGAAGTCTGTTGAATGTCGAGCAGTGATCTGGTTTTTGTATTTGAAAGGACGCACACCACAGGAGACTTTTGGTGAAATGAAAGAAACTTATGGTGATAATGCCCCATCATATAACCTTGTAAAACGCTGGCATCGTGAATTCAAACATGGCCGGAAATCTGTAGAAACAGCTCCCAAACCTGGTCGCCTCCCCTTTCTGCTATTGATGAGGCATCTGTCCGTCAAATTGAGGCGCCAATTTTGGAAGATCAGCGCATTACTATTCGCCAAATAGCCCAAGATATCAAGATTAGTACAGGGTCTGTGGAAACTATCATTCATAACCATTTGCATATGCATAAGGTGCCTGCCAGATGAATTCCCAGGTTGCTCACACCATTCCAGAAGCGAGAACGCGTCGAGTACTCGAGGATGAATTTGGAGATGTGCCAAGAAGATGAGTCAAAGTTTTTCAAAAGACTGATTACACAGGATGAAACCTGGGTCCATCACTATGATCCAGAGACCAAATCCCACTCAATGAAGTGGAAGCACTTGGACTCACCACCTCCAAAGAAGGCAAGGGTGCAGCCCTCATCTGGCAAGGTCATGCTCACAGTCTTCTGGGACCAGGACGGAGTAGTGATGACAGATTTCCTGGCAAAGGGTACCACAATTGCAGGAGCCTATTATGCTTCACTTTTGAGGAAATTAAGGGAAGCTATCAAAATCAAGAGGCGGGGCAAGATCAGCAAAGGTACCCTCCTCCTGCATGACAATGCTCCGGTCCACAACTCGCATGTCGCCAGATCAGAAGCACGGGCGTGTGGTTACGAAATCCTTCCCCATCATCCCTACTCTTCTGACCTTGCACCCTCTGACTTTCACCTCTTCCCATCCATGAAGTTCTTTTTGAAAGAAAAGTATTTTCCAGATGATGCAGCCTTGATTTCTGAAGTCATGTCGTGGTTGGA
>NC_136509.1:97534425-97581925 GCF_053919585.1 Euprymna scolopes
TATAGTCTCTCTCATTTCTTTCACTGCTCTTTCTTGTTTCTCTATTTCCTCTATTTTCCCTATCTCTTTCATGCCCCGTTCTCTTTCTACGTCTCTCCTATCTCTCTTTCCTATTTCCTCTTTCTCTTCTTCTCACGCTCTCTTTCTTTTATTATCTGACCTCCCACATTCCTTTTTTTTCCTTTTCCGTTGTTTTCTACGCCTATCTTTTTTCTCTCTTCTCTCCCCTTCTCTCATTCTCAACCTATTTCTTTTCTCTACCCCCACTTTTCTTCACCCTCTTTCTTTCTCAATTTTTTTTATATTTCCTCTTTATCGTATTTATTATCTCTACTTTCCTTTCTTCATAATGAAAAAGAAAAAAACTTAACACAGCATAATCGCGATTTACGGCAGCATTCCTATCTCAAACACGACCAAAAAATTCGCCTTTTTTTTTTTTCAAACTTGATGATGAAAAATAACTTCAGGCTTTGGCGAGCCTCTTCCGGCTAAAAGCCGACTGACAATATAAACAAATATACGATGTATAAATTTATAAAAACATGATCATAAAATAACCATATAAATATAATGATTCCAATGGAGGCTTTAATGGTTAGCGAGTTGGTCTTGCAGATAGTTAGCCGAGAGTTTCGTCTACACTACGAATTCATATTTCTAAGCGAGTATCAACTTAGAGTTAGGATTATTAAATAATTATGTAAATCGTAAAAATACGAGATAAATAACCGTTATACGAAGAGAATTAGTGTAAACCAGTGATGAAACAAGTCTAGTATCTTTCCAGATTCCGATATAAATACCGATTCCGATATAAATACCGACTCCGATATAAATACCGATTCCATATTAAATTCCTGATTCCAATACAGTTACCGATTCTGTTCTAAATTTCCTGATTCCCATACAATTTCCGAGTCTATTTTCAATTCCCGATTCCGATATAATTACTGAGTCTATTTTAAATTCCTAATTCTGATAAAATTATCGATTTTGTTCTAAATTCCTGTTACTGATAAAATTACTGATTCTTTTCTCAATTCCCAATTCCAATACAATTATCGATTTCAGTTTCAATTCTTTTAAAATCTCTAAATATTTAGCAATAGCGTTTTTGTTGTTGATGTTTTCTTTTTTTCGGATTTCCGTGAAAATCATGTAATATGTTCATGGATTTTAGCAAACGTAAAAATACACCTGTGAGGCGGGGGGGGGTGAATGATTAAAATCAATAAATATTTATCATTTTATCATTCGTACCAGTCGATGAAAATTAAGTTTTAAAACAGCAAAAGCAATAAAAAGAATCGTTTTTGGAATCAGAAATTAGGGAAATGTTTCTGATACCCGAAAATGTTTCGATTTTTCGATCGCTAATTCTGATTTTGATTAATTACACTAATATCGATAAAAAATCAATCAGTGAAAAATATAATTCTTCATAAATCTTGGGTTGTTACAATTAAACACGACATTAATTTAGACACATATTATTATGTGTACTCACTAGGAGTTCTCACACAAGTCATCATCAATGATTACTCATTGATATTAACTGGTGATGTTCCCCTGGAGTCTGAGTGACAATAAGTCTTCCCAAATTTCCAGCACACTCATCTCTTCTAACAACCTTGCAAATGACTTTGCATTATCGCACCAGCCGTTCACTATTGATTTCTCGCTGGTAACGACTATTGATTTCCTATGTGATCTGGGTGGCAGTAAGACTTCTCCAGGTCTGATTAGTGCTCTTCTACCCCGATCTTTTCATTTTCTTGAACCTTCGAGACTATTTCGTGGGGTATCAATTGAGTCTGGCATTATTATTATTATTATTATTATTATTATTATTATTATTATTATTATTATTATTATTATTATTATAGGAGAAGAAGTTGCTGTAGAGTGCCGGATTTGTGGTAAGACCTCAGAGTCAATTGCGCACCTTGCAGCAGGGTGTAGTGAACTGGCCCAGAGACAGTACTGCAAAAGACACGATCGCATGGGACTCCGGATATATTGGAAAGTGTGTAAGAAGGTTGGGGTGAAGTGTGCTGGAAAATGGTTTGAGGAGGTGCCGGATGAAGTGAGAACAAGTGAGGATGGCAAGGTAGAGGTATGGTGGGACAAAAGTGTCATAACGACCAAGCAATTGGAACATAATCGTCCGGATTTGCTCATCATTGACAAAGTCTCAAAAAAAAAACTGGCAGATTGTAGACTTTTCAGTACCCTGGGACAGGAATGTGAGAGAGAAGGAGAATATGAAGTGGAGCAATTATGCTCCATTGGCCTTGGAGATAAGGCGTATACACGGGGTTAAAACACAAATAATCCCGGTCGTAGTTGGTACACTAGGAGTAGTATCAAGTCGTCTGGAAGGACAATTGAAAAAACTACAAATCTCCGATGTTTCAGGTGGTCTACATACCTCTGCTATTGTAGGTACCACCAACATCCTTAGGAAAACCCTTGATCTTTGAAGCTTCTGGTTTGAAGCCGGGATTGAGAGAAACCCTCTGGAAATGAATCGCATCCCTTTCCAGAGAGACGTTGATAAACGAAATCAGAATTATTATTATTATTATTATTATTATTATTATTATTATTATTATTATTAGTATTATTATTATTTATATTTATATTATTGTTGTTGCTGTTATTAATGATAATGATAATATTAATTAGAAGAAGAAGAAAATTTTGGCCAACAAAAACAAAAATTGTCATGGTGTCTAAGATGTTTCAACTGTTTTTACCTAATTTGACGGCTTTGATTCCAGAAATGCTTTCACTTTATCTTCTATGAAATTTAGTTTTTTTCTGCTATGGCGTACCCCCTTCTGTAGGAAGCCGATAGAATAAACACGGGCAAATCGAAGAAACAATGCTTTTATGTAACTTTAAGACACATATTCATGAAAACACACCAAAATATTCACAATCAAAGCTTGAAATTGTTTTTAAAAATGCCTATCATTGACATCATTATCCATAAATTAACATTTTACTGATTTTCTAGAATGGGACTTCCGGCATCATCACATTCGATAGACCAACAGTAGTGAATTTCATGTCACTCGTGTTTTAATGGAGCATTTCCCTTGCTCGCCGTTCACATCACTTAGATTTTCTGGAAACGGGCAAGATGACTGTGCAAAAATGTAACTTAATGCTGATCTATTTGCACCCAGTCGATGGACACTTATGAGTAATATTTCAACAAACTCTTTGAAGTTGTGCAACTTTATTTTTCCCAAGAAGAATTTTACTACATTCGTAAACGCCGTCCAGGCACTCAGTTCTGCAAGATTCATAAAATTAAAGACATTTGCGTCATTCATTAAAGTATAATTTATACAATTAACTTGTTATGTATTTTTAAACGTTCAGATTTCACTTTGATCGGTTTCAATCCTTTCGTAGCATTTTTCATCATCCAACTGAGTATTGTTTTTACTCACGTTTACTCAAAACAAGGCATATCACCACTTGATATCATGCATAGGAAAGATTTACAAGATGTTTGTTTACGTTACATTTAAACCTCTGCGTATCAGTATAGTCAGTGAAGCAGGTAGCAGTAAGGGAACTCCAAAGTCTAGCTGTTCGGGGAAAGAAACTATTAGAGTCGAGGAGCGCAACAAGTTCATTAGAGCAGATTACATTAAAATCTTTGTAAGAACAGGCGCAGAGATGCAACATTCAAGCGATGGGACGGGGGTTGAAGACTCTTTTTTGAACCCTATCAAAGAAGGAGAGACTAGTGGTAGATGCACCAGCCCAGATGTGAAAACAATACTCTATGCATGGATGAATGGTGGCTTTGTAGAGATACAGGATGCTCTCAGGTGTGAGTAGTCTTCTAGCACGATAGAGGGAACCAACATTTTATAGGAGAATATCTTATAAAATTATACCCTTGAATTGCCTTTGGCCTTCTTAAGTGGTGATTTATTAGTATATTATCAAACAATACGGGGAATGTATCGATTCAAAGCTTTTCCGTGCAATTAGTTTCCAATTGTACTTTATAGATCTGATCGGATTTAAATCCGACATGGCCAATTCCATAATCCGCCATGTAAAATCCTCGGATTGTACACAATAGATGCGGTAAGATTCGAACCCGACATGCTCCCTTTCCAAAATCCGCCGCGCAAATATCACGTGATCCGTTGTTGTGGTACTGCATAAGAACCAGTTGTACAAAGACAACGGACTCGTTGTTATTGGAAATTGAAAGAAATAGTTTCCAAAGCGACAAGCCCAAATCACTCATTAATCAGTGTTTACGTTTTGTTCAGCTTCATCTTACCTTCGACATTACTCTTAGCGGCCATGTTTTTGTTTTCAAATGTCTTGCTCGATACACATGATCGACACGATTTTATCGCAGTAATCTGATTAATGGAGGCACTTCCGGTCGTAAACAAAGTCATCGACTGAGGCCAACATCCTTTTTTAACGATGATATCTCGACATCTCTTTGTTTACTCAGGAAGGTAACTTTCTTCAATAAATATCTTTAACATTTTTTATTACATAGAAGAAAGCACGGCAAATGCCCATAAAATAAAACTGACCTAAATCCATACAGCCGCTTGCGTTTCTATTGGACCATATCTTAGTGGAGATTTGTATATTCCATACATTCGACCACTCGTTTAATGGATGAGGATGAAGCTATAGGCATTTTCCTAGTTTAACGATCCGGATCTTTCACACATTTTAAACCGCCAGTATCAATGATTAATCTAAGTTTATCCGTAGAGTATAGTGTACGATAAATATGTTATGCTTTTAAAACGTAAATTAGATGTTCATGTTTATTATACATAAATTACGCCGTGTGTGTGTGTGTGTGTGTGTGTGTGTGTGTGTGCGGTCACGAATAGGCTCCTATATGGTTGACTATTTAAAAAAAAAACTGATTACATATAATGAAGATGTATCGAGACACAGGAATGGATATGTTTGATCTGGCATAATGATGATTCATTAAAATTCGGGGTTTGCGTACGCGCTTGGTCCACAAATTATGGAAATAAAAAATTAAAAAAAAAATGTTTGCAAGTGTTTTTGATATAGATGTACATAAGAATACTTGATAAGTATGTTTTAACTTAAATAGGTATGGCATAATAAAATTGTGGTGTCTGCGTTCGGGCCTGGCCTCCATAGAATGGAAATAGGCACAAACTTTAATAAAGACTTTTCATATCTATCTGCGTAAGTATACTTTGATAATTATGTTTCAGTTTGAAGAAATATGGTATAATAAAATTATGGGGTGTTCGCTCGCACCTGACCTCCATAGAATGGAAATATGTCACAAAGTTTAACAAGGTTTTTTAATATAGATCCACAGAATATTGTGATAAGTGTTTCAGTGTGAACAGGTATGGTATAATAAATTATGGGGTTTATCTATTTTATTTTTACTTTCATCATATTTTGCTTTGGTTTTGATCCCCTAAATTCAACCCAAATTTATAACCCTTCCTTTTCATAACCTATCATACTTTCATAAATCAGAACCCATTTTCTGTAGGCTGTTATTGAACCCAATTAACGACGGGTACTTTTGCTAGTATATATATATATATATATATATATATATATATATATATATATATATATATAAGATATTTACAAATGTCCCTGTAGCGAAAACCATAGATATAATTATAAACAACATCTACAATCATCCGTCACTCCCCCCCCCCACTTAAAATTAATAAAAGTATATTAAAAAATATATTATTACTCTGCACCACGGAAATAACTTTTTATGATCCTAATGGCAACATATATAATCAAATAGATGGCGTCGCAATGGGATCAATCCTCGGACCTACCCTGAGTGAATTTTATATGGCAAACTTAGAAAATAAAACATTTAAAAATAATATAAAGCCCCCTATGTATGTACGTTATGTTGACGACATACTCCTCTTAGCTGATAATGACGAACAGATATATAAACTTCAAGATCTTTTTCAAAAAAACTCTGTCCTTAAGTTTACAGTAGAATTAAATGATAACAAACAAATTCACTTTCTGGACGTCCTTATAGACTCATCTAACAATACTTTCGACACAGCTGTATACAAAAAAACAACTAGTACAAAACCCAGCCTCTTGGACTTTAAGAGTGAGTGCCCTCAGCGTTATAAAATTGCCATAATCAAAAATCTTTTAAACCGTGCTAAGATGATTTCTTCTACGAAAAAAACACTACTAATAGAAATTAAAAATATCAAACAGGTTCTTATAAATAATTACTTTCCGAATTATATTGTTGATCAACAAATTAAAATATTGTTACAGTCCCCTAAAAACCTTAACAGCAATACTAGTCAATCTTCTAACACTAACCCTATAGACATATTTTATAAAAACCAAATGACACCAAATTTTAGAGTGGAAGAAAAATAATTAAAAGCATCATACATAGATATACAGCACTTCTAGAGAACAGTTCTAAGATTAGATTTATTATATACTATAAGAAGAAATAGTAGAAATAAATTTATATAAAATTATATGATAATTGGAAAAAACAAATAGAAAAAAGGGGAAATTAAAACAAAAATAAATAATTAATAAATAAAAAATAAATAAAAAATAAAAATACGAAACTACGGGTTAAAACGGAAAACTATCTTCACATAACACCAAAAGATGGAGGAAGTGAGGAGGCATGGCTTTGGACATCTTTTTACCCGAATACGATGTTCAGCATATTAAAAATATACCTTTGGTTGTAAAAATCTAGTTGATAAACATCTGAAGAAGTTGGTGGGGACAGGATATTTTTATGGACACATAAATCGTAACTATTGTTACAGTCCCCTAAAAACCTTAACAGCAATACTAGTCAATCTTCTAACACTAACCCTATAGACATATTTCATAAAAACCAAATGACACCAAATTTTAGAGTGGAAGAAAAAATAATTAAAAGCATCATACATAGATATACAGCACCTCTAGAGAACAATTCTAAGATTAGATTTATTATATACTATAAGAAGTATCGAACCCAGAACCTCATCGTTAAAAATAACTCCTCGCCGGCGACAAAAATGTTGGAGCAAACCAATATTGTGTACAAATTTCAATGCCCCTTAGGAGAGTGTAACTCCGAAAATAAAAACGCATATATTGGGCATACAAAAACAACATTGTCCCGTCGATTAACGATGCATTTGAACAGTACTAGCTCAATATACCAGCATTTAACAAATCAACATAGCTGTCCCCCCTCTAATCTTAGAAAGGTCCTCGTGGACAACACAAGGATTTTGCAACGAGAAAGTAATTGTAAAAAATTTAAAATACTTGAAGCACTATATATAAAAACCCAGCACCCATTTATAAATAGCATTAATTTTGAAAGTAGCAATAATGTGCTGAAATGTTTAGCATAACCAGTATACGACTGGTTTTACTAACATTGCCTTTTAACATCCTAATTTTTAATCGAGTTTTTTATCACTCGTAAATGTATATTTTAATCGACTTTTCATTGCCTCTTTTTATCATTCGTAACTATATATTTCACTTCTATTTTTAATATTTTATCTCCACCTGATGATGATTCAAGAAAGAATCGAAAGCGCTCGTGTGAACCATGGAACATTTGTAAATACCTTCCATTTTGAAGTTAAAAAAATCTTACGAAAGATCGAAAAAATGAAAAAAAGAACCATTTTACGTATATAAGTATGTATATGTACTATTATATAAAAAGAGTGTGCGCGAGAGAGGGGGGGGAGAGACAGTTCTCTATGTACTTGAAAACGGCTGAGCTGATTATTTGGAGATTTCACACGAAGGTACCTGTGTTTAAGAGTGTTCTTACGTAGGATTTTATCGAAATGCGTCTGATAAGTATCAAAAATCGATAATCGAAAAAATCCGATTAAAATGAAAGTCTGATTGTGACCAAAGTCAACACTTAACATCACAAGAGCACAATTAAAGAATAATATTTGACTTATGTACGTTTAACGTTAATTCAAGTGATTATCTAAAAATAATTTCATAAAAATCAACAGTTGGTTCTTTGATAGGGCAGGGACGCGTTCGAAATGATTGATTCATTTCGAATGCGCCTCTGTCTTGTCAAAGAATCTACTTTTGCAGTGAATAACTTTTCAAATTTACTTGTGATTTTAGGCTGTATAGATGTGTTGACTTTTTTGAAAATCGGACTGTTTATTAGTTATCGATTTTCGATACTTATCCGGCACATTCCGATACAAAACTTATGTAATAACATTTTCAGACACAGTATATACATTTGTGTGAAATTTTTAAAAAATTTGTTTAGCCGTTTCGGAGTCCATAGGAATGAACTTACTCAAACACTGATACAGTGCTTTTTTATATAATGTAGATTCGAAAATGAGGCTAAATCCAAGAGAAACAATTCTCATATTTGGCCTTTTAAAAGGCAAATTTCGCAAATTTTGCCCCTTTGAAGTAGTTAAACTTTCAAACATTGTATTTGTATTGGATTGGCAGGTTACCTCATGAAAAAGAGGCATTCGATGGTTTGCACACACACACACACAGACAGATCGATCCTGTGTGACTTTCTGCTATTGTCCATTGAAATGCATAACTTGGCCCAGAAATATGTGAGAGGATAGCGATCTAAGGCTCCGAAGCAATAGACAATGGGAAATATTAAACATTCCAGGAGTAAAGAATGTTTAAAAAAGACAGAAAGCGGAGCAATCGATCACAAAGATAGAGAACCAGCTGACACATTCCTAAGCGCTATACATTCACACAACCTCCACTCGCCTTCACTGATGTCAAACACCCGTCATAACTGTAAATCCAAAAACTTCTGTCGGTGTGAAATACAACAAAATCATATTTTATAGATCAGCTGTGTTGTGTTTTACTCGCTGTCAGCACATCGTAACTCAATAAAAAAAAGTAGATTTAGCAAATATAATTGAAAAACATATTTGAACGACCGGCCGCAGCGAATATATAACATTTGGTCTTTTTTCAATGCGTAATGTACGGACTAATTAAGGAAGGGGAAAGCAGAATATTATATAGAATGAATATGAATAAAAAACGAAACTAAGACAATGGAATAATGTAATGAAATTGAAGATAATTAGATTGTGGAAATAAGTTGTGTTTAATGAAATGATTTTGAAGATTTTAAAAGTGGAATATTCTTATGTTTTGCTTTTCATTTATCTGATTTGAATTGGGAATTCGTTTCGGCCATGCTTTGTTTCTTTTTGAAATGAAAAAACAGAAATTCATTGTCTTCGCGTCTAATTGACATTCGTTGTTCTGAAACGCTAACCGGCAATTTATTTACATATTTATGTATCGCTTTTATTTTTTCATTTTATTAGTCATTTTATAATTTGTCTGTTCATTTATAGCGCTGATTCCTTTGGATCTGTTTTCCCGCTAAAACTTTATTCTTCTCGTTTGTTTTTAAATTAATTTCTCTGCCGCTACCTTTATCCTTCTTTTTTTCGTTCTTTTAGTTTTTATTTATTATTATTATTATTATTATTATTATTATTATTATTATTATTATTATTATTATTATTATTATTTATTTATTTATTTATTTATTTTATTTTTTTACAAACTGTTTACTAATTTTTTTATTGGGTGGAACGATAAAATTGTCGCCCTAATGAAAACAACAGTACCGCTTTATTTCAAAACTGGTTTTAAAAAATCAATTCAGTTAACTTGATTATGTAGTAGAGCTGACATTTATTCAATGTAGTCACCCTCAGCCTCAATGACCGCCTCGATACGGGGGATACTGTGAGCATGCCTTTTCCACAAGCGCCGGCGGGAGCTCGGCGAATACTCGGCGAATGGCGGCGATTAGGTTGGCTATTATGTTGCGAGAGATTATATTGTTGATGTTCTCGACGTATGATCAAATGAAGTAGTCCACCGGGTTCAGGTAAGAGGAGGAGAGGGCCAGTGAGGGAACGGTACAAAGTCGTAGCAATCCTAGTTCTGAAGCCAATCTTGGTTCTCTTTGGACTTGAGGGCCAGCGCTGAGTCTTGCTGCCATACACAGGGTTTGCCAACAGCAACCTGATTTCACCAGGGGATCACTAAACTCTTCAGAATATCCACATACATTTTGGTGTTGACTTTAAGGCCGACTTTGAAAATGTGAAGTGCATGACGTGGCCCTAACTTCAAACAACAGCAAAAACCATAACCGTGGCTGGAAAATGTTTTCATCATCCTAGCCATGTTCCTGTCATTCGTGGCAATCCAGCGATGCATTTTAAGATTGCTGGCAATAGTTCAGTAGTCATAACTTTGATCGTGAGTATGAGTAATACAACGGCTCATCGCCGATCTCGCTCATTGAATATCGATACTGAACATTGAGTCACTTTTAAACATAATAGAAGGCTCCTATCGCTCTTGTAATTTGCACACAACTGACCAACTATGTCAATGACCCTCGTCACAGCTTCTTTCATCTACTCAATTCTCTCAACGATTCATTTGATATTTAAAAAAAGATTTTTCTTGTATTCAAATACTAGCAGAGGGAACACGACGTTGTCCCGAGGTTGAATAATTATTAACGAATGTTCCGCACTTACATATTTTATTGTCATCGAAATCGGTGAAATCGCTTTTTATTCAATCAAATCGATTGATTGTCTTCTTAAGTTAACTTTGTCCTAATTATATCAGTTTATATTGCACTGTAGAGAACCTACTTTTGATTTGATAAAATCATTTTTATATAATGTCTTTAATTAAAGCTTAATATGCAAAAGTCAAGTACCATGTTTCGATTAAACAAAACGACCAAACAGAAACTGTCATATCAAAGTACCTACTGTTGATTTTATCTGGCTGGCCTTACTGCTTGTGCGGTGATAATCTCTTGAATTTAAGTTTAAAATGAAAAAGTCGTATATCATGGTGCAATTTAAACAGAAACATTCATTACGAACGTGTCTCTGTCATATCAAAGAGCTTACTGTTGATTTTATATGTCGAGCTTTTCGGCTTGTGTTGTAATAAAATATTTCCAAAGTACTTATGATGTTAGGCTGTGTAAGGTTTTAACTTTGGTCAAAATCGCTTGTTCCTTCTTTCATCGGATCATTTCGATTATCGATTATCGATATTTATCGATAAGATTCCGATACGAAACCACTGCCAGGCGCATACTTTCTATGAAATTTCATAAGTATTTGCCCAGCCAACCAATCCATATATACATTTGTTACATCCCTCTGCCTGTTCTAATGGTGGATGCCCTCGATGTAAATACATCCGACAAACCTGACAAGCAGCAAAATCCCCCCCCTGCGTAGTATAGATCCCTAGGTGTAAGAAAACCTTCTACTATAATAGTTTACTCCCCAAAACTGCCAGACTTTGGAACTCCTTTCCTGATTCCTGCTTCCCCAACGGTACTGATATGCAGAAGTTCAAGTGTAATGTAAATAGACATCTTGCTGCTCAACTCCCTACATAGTATCTCCGATAGTTGCTCCCTACATCAAAGGTGTGCTGTGCCCTGTTTGGGGTAAAAATAGAATATATATATATATATATATATATATATATATATATATATATATAGAGAGAGAGAGAGAGAGAGAGAGAGAGAGAGAGAGATGGGGGTGCATAGCTACATGTACGTCTGCATATATAGAGAAAGTGACAAGATGAATACCCATCTCAGAGCAGCTTTCCAGTGAACTCATTAAATATCGTTAAAGCAAGAATTGTTATTTTATTAAGTCTTACGTAACACACATAACAAACTGTTTTTATCATCTTCCAAAACAGAAGTCATTTTATCTGAGTAATTTTTTTCATGTGTTTCATTATCTGTCGTCAGTGTTTACTGATCCTGGGTTATGATACGTGGCAGCCATAACAAGAAAACATTGGCTGGCGCTTGTGGAAAAGGCGTGCTCCCAGTTCCGGACCCGTATTGAGGCGGTGATTGCGGCTGAAGGCGGCTACATTGAACAGATGTCAGCTCCACTACATAATCAAGTTACCTAAACTGATTTTTTTTCAATGAAAGTTTTAAAATAAAGCTGTAGTGATGTTCTCTTTAGGGTGACAACACTATCGTTTCATCCTGTGCCATAAATATTTGTCTTATTTAGATCAAAACTGAAATTGGTTGTAAGGATATCCAAGACCTTTTGTGGGTGAACGTTTTCAGGGATCGAATTTGTTTTTATTTCATTTTGTTTATTATTCGCTCGTGGATGGAATCGGTAATTCATCTTCATCTTATGCGGATATCGATTTTTCATTATTCGTAATTAACGAATATTACATTACACGGAAAACAGAAATGGCACGTATGTCTTCGGACAAATATGGCCGGTCGCAGATTTTATTGGAGCAAAGCAAGCCAGCTTTATTTAGCTGAAAACTAAAAGTTATCATAGAAAACGTTTCAAACTAGGTAAAATCGAGTATTGAGACATTGTTGTTACATACGTCAGAGGATATTCGTATTATTTTCATCATTTGCTGTTGTGATCTTGAGTTTTTTTGTTTTTGTTTTGTTTTTCACAATATTTCGGTCGATGTAATCCCCGGTCTTCTTCAGATTCATCTTGTCGAACTCAAGATTTTTTTCTATAGAACTCGAGAAACATTTTGTCAAGCCCATGAATCTTTCTGTCGAACTCGGAAATCTTTTTTGTCGAACTAGGGATTTTTTTTTTTTTTTTGTCGATCTCGTGAATCTTTCTCTCGAACTCGGGAATCTGCCTGGAAATTAAAATGATTCATGGTAGTAATATGCTTTCGTTCTGTCCGCCATGACTGAGTGGATATCCTACAGAATTATTTGTTAGTTTTACCCTTTCACTGTGGATAAAAGTGTAATGTACTATTGAATTTTACCAAATACTTTATCATAGTTGACCGACGAAAGTATGTTAGTTCAATAAAGTGTTATTTTCGAAATTTCGAATAGATTTTATTATTTCCATTTATTTATTTTACTTTAAACATTTATCCATTAAATCTAAAAATCGCAGTGATAATAAGCAATCCATTTTGTAACAGTATGATTATTAAAACACATGCTTATTTAGAAGATTATAGATGTCTCTACAAATTATGTATTATAATTATACTAAATTTAATTTTAAATATTTGTTTTAATGTTGATTAATCTGACACTGCGGTATGTATGTAAGAAACTCTGGTGTTTCTCAAAATGTATGTCAGATATAATTAACATATTTAGTGCAAAAAAATTATACAAATTTTAGATTCACAAGAACCCAAGTTTGTCCAGCTGGGCAAACTTGAGTTCTTGTACCGGAAAAATATCTAAGAAATATGTTGTTCAGTAAATCGTTATTCTTTTGCATTTTTATTTATTTTTATTTATTTATTTTTTTTTTTGCATTTCCATACACCAAACATGCATATAAATATCAATAAAACATCCGCTGGGTCATAAGCTTCATTTCGGTACCTTACTTGCCTGGTTGGGTTGTCGGTAGATAAAACGCGTCACACACACACACACACACACACACACACACTCACAGACAGACAGCAAATCGAGCTTACTTAGGGAGATAATAACTTCCGGTGAATACCGGAAAAATATCCAGTAAATAAAACGTTGTTTAGTAAATCGTTATTGTTTTTGCATTTTTTTCATTTCCATGCACCAAACATGGATATAAATATGACTAAAACATCCGCTGGGTCATAAGCTTCATTTCGGTACCTTACTTGGCTGTGTGGGTTGCCTGTAGGCTGAGATAAACCGCGTCACACACACAGACAGACATTAGGAAAATTTATAATAAGGTATATACATACATGCATGTATATAATGATGGTGTCACTGTAGTTTTTTAGTCATAAATGCACTGAAACTCTGGTGTTTATCAACACGTGCACAATGACTAGCAGATGTTATTGTGTATTTATTTATTAAAACTGATTCACTAAAACTACCTTTAATGGAACGATACAGAAGTCATTTGAGTTTCTTCAAAACTCGTTAATCAACATTCTGATCCACATCTGGCATCAATTGAAATGAATGGCTCTCGTCTTCAGGAGGCCTCAAGTTTTGACAAGCTTCTGGGCTTGACCATTACTCCTGATCTTAAATGGAACACGTACATCAAATCTGTTGCCA
This sequence comes from Euprymna scolopes, assembly GCF_053919585.1. NCBI lineage: Eukaryota > Metazoa > Mollusca > Cephalopoda > Sepiida > Sepiolidae > Euprymna > Euprymna scolopes. Next base: position 97,548,620 of record NC_136509.1, read on the forward strand.
AGGCCGCTGGAAAAATGGTGGGATCTTTCTATCGATCCGGTAGATATCTCACTGCTGATGATATTCTCTATCTATATAAGAGCCAGGTACGTCCAAGGATGGAATACTGTTGCCACATCTGGGCAGAAGCTGCTAGAAAGGACTTGGCCTGCCTTGATAGAGTTCAAAATAGACTTCGTAGCCTCGTAGGAGATGTCCTTTTCTCTTCCTTGCAACCTCTATCTCACAGAAGAGATGTTGCGAGTTTGTCTCTGATGTATCGTTATTTTCATGAAAAGTGTTCGACTGAGCTTCAATCTATGGTCCCCCCTCGCCAAACTTTCACAAGAAACACTCATCTAGCTGTAAACACTATCAATAATTCCCCCCACTCTTTATCTGTGCCTAAACCTAAACGTAGATTCCATGAACAAAGTTTCTTTCTTAGAACTGCACGCCTGTGGAATTGTCTTCCGTTTTCCTGCTTTCCGGCTGACTACAATATGGTTGTGTTTAAGTCTAACGTAAATAAGTTCTTGATGAGCCGTTCCATATAAGTTATCAAATTTACCAAATTTTCATTACTAATGACTACTATATTGTTCAATTTCTACTGTACACTCTTTAACCCTTATCCTTGAGTGGCCTCTTGGCCTTGATAGTGTGGTGATGCCTATGTAAAAAAACATTTTGTGTTCGATAATGTTTCTACTTATTTAGCTAAACATATAAGTAAATTAGTTACAAAAATATTCATTTCTTATATTTCTTAAAATTTTCTATTTAAAATGAATTCAAACGTATGTTATAGATGAATTCCTTAATATTAATTATCTTTCGTTAATAGGAAAACGCTAATTAATATTAATCTGAATTTACAGTTTACTGAAAAACATATTTGAACATTAGTTAAATCAATTTTAGGGTGAATTTATTAAAATACTAAATAATTGACAAAAAGTACTTCTATTCTACTTCTACTGTTCGCAAGATACATAATTAATTTAAGCTTTATTTATCACAATACTCTTCATATAGATTTGAAAAAATATATACCTCTGTCTATGAAGACAGTTTTCTATAATTTCATGATTGTATTAAGCAAATTCTTTCTCGATGTTACTATATTGGAGGATTCCAAAATACGCAAATTGGATTTTTTTTATGTTGTAAACTATGTTTATTAGCTTTTCCTGATATTGAACACTTTAATTATTAATATTATTTTAACTAATTCACTAAGTAGCTAAAAAATAGGAATTTAATTAAAACTCGGAATTTTACCCAGTTTTGTAAGGAACTGAAGTGGTTTCTGTATCATTTTTTAATGTAGTTTTAGTGGATTCGACACCTGTTATTACAGTACATAAACCTAAGTATTATTTCCTGTTATTACTGTACATTTGAAATTAAGCAGTTCCCACTTAATATTTTTTATTCAATTTTCACCCCAAACAAGGCACAGTGCCACTTTGAAGCAGGGAGCTACTATTAAGGACTTAATTAGCGGCGTCATTATGAAGGGAGATGAGTAGAAAGATGTTTGTTGACATTACACTTGAACTTCTGCATATCATTGCAGTTGGGAAAGCAGAATCCCGGAAGGGAGTTCCAAAGACCCGCAGTTCTGGGGAAGAAACTATTGGAGTAAAAGGCTTTCTTGCACCTAGGGATCTCTACTGTAAAGGGATGAGACTTAGTAGATTGTCGGGTTTGTCGGGGGTAGTTATATCGGGATGGTACAAGTGTTTGCAGTTCGTCAGAGCATTCACCATTAAAGTATTTGTAGAACAGGCAGAGGGATGCAACATCTCGTTGATGGGACAGAGGCTGAAGCCTAGATGACAGTTCAGGACCTATCAGGTTGGCGACTCTCTTTTGAACCCTGTCCAGGAGCGAGACACAAGCAGCAGATGCACCAGCCCAGATATGACAACAGTACTCCATACATGGGCGAATGGTTGCCTTATAGAGGTATAGGATACTGTCAGGCGGTAGTAGTTTTCTAGCACGGTAGAGGGAGTCAACCTTCCTTGCAGCAGCCTTGGCAATGCTCTCAATGTATCTATTCCAGTTCATATTCCCTGTAAACGTTAGGCCGAGGAGTTTAAAATAAGTACTTTCAGGCAATGTGTTCTTGGCCATTGCTATTGGTGGTAGAGAAGGTTTCTTGTAGCTATTGAAGGAAACAAGCTTAGTCTTAGCAGCATTGAATGTGACCAACCATTTTTGTCCCCATTCCACTACAGATAGGAGGACATTCTCTAGTGTTTCTGCCATTTCCTTGGATATGTGTTCATTTGTTTTCCCCTCATACTTAATAGGCAATTATTCTTATTTCTACAACTAAATTTTTTTTCAGTTGTAACTGAAAAAAAATTTAGTTGTAGAAATAAGAATAATTAAGTCATATTAATAGGAGCGCTGCCATCAATTGCACGTTATATTTAGTGCAATTATATCTTATTATAGATGCAACTAGATTTTGGGAAGTAGGAAAAGATTGTTTGATAGCATTTTTATTTAAAAAAAAAACTTTCCTAATTTAACATCCCTCGAGAAGATCTTAAGAATCATGCTGTAAAAATTCTAGAATATCTGATAGAATATGCTTACTGTATGGTGGATTAAACCAGACGGTTGAACGCCTCCTATTTTTCTTTTCATTGTTATTATTTGAATTAAGTTGATTAAATTCTCTACATAGGTTTCGATCATTCATGTTTTATGTATATTATTATTATTCTATTTTATACGTCTTGAACCAGAAGCGCATCATATCAAAACTAAAACAAGAAATCATAAATGACATAATATGTAAACGTATATAAAAATTTTGGTGCGTGTGCAGAATAAGGATCTCTCACATAAATGTGTTTTAAGTAAAAACACTATTGCGTACTTACTTGTCTTGTCGAAATTAGTATACGTTCTAAATAAAATATCTAAAATGTCAAGTAGAGGAATAATTACAAGTAGAAATGAAATTTATCGAATTATATAGATGTATGTAGAATTTATTACTGTCATCTTTGTTTTACCTATTTTAATTTAAATCCGCCAGTTAACAATAGAAAATATCGGATCGCTAACATCACCTTTTTTGGGTGGGGGAGGGGAAATAGATCTTACAATCAGTTTTTTTTTCGTAATGTTTGGAATTTTTACTAATTTTGACATGACAAGTAAGTACCTGATAGTTTGTTATCTTTTTACCTATTCATTCGAAATCCCATTATTCTGTACAAACACCATAGCTTTAAGAACCAATGTGAAGAAACACTGTTAAGTTTCGAGTTAAGATTAAAGTTAGAAAAATAAACTGAATAGAAATATTTGTTTGCACAGATCGCGAATGACAAATATTTTATCGTATTAAATCTGCTGTGAACGAAAGGTAAAAGAGACAAGGATAGACGAAAAGATGCAGAAACTAATCCCTTCGACTTGCCCTTGGCAGTCCAATATGCAGGTATAATTAATAAAAAGAAGGAGTTCCCTATGTTTTCCCTCTCCTTCATTAACACGAGGATGAATCAGAACTTTTAAATCACGATTTCAAATTTTAGACAGACTATCTCGTATTAATTGGATTATCTAGACAACCGTTCTTTTCACAACGTCTCAGTCGATGTAGCCTCCGATCTTCTTCAGGGTTATTTTGGTGAACTCGGGAATCTTTCTGTCGAACTCGGGAGTATGCACTTAACTTCGAACGGGGCTCCATGTAATTCATGAGGCTAGCATGTATTTTTCCGTCAACCATAACTTCACAATAGTGTTAATTAAATACACATGAAATTAAAACTTGAAAATCAAAAACTTGAGGTGGTTTAAACTTGCCGTTAATTATGGTATTAATGAAACAATTCAGATAATCTTTACTTTTAAAAGCTACGCTTATTAAATATCGATGCATATAGAAACGTATACTCACATCCATGATGATTGCAACGTCTTGTCAGACGAGTGCCACTCCCTCAGACACTTAAAGTCAATGAACCCAAAAAGGACTTCCATCGCCACAGGACCATTTTAATAGACAAATGTCTGAGAGAGTATCTATACACAGATGATGTTACACAACTAAGTCTCTCTCTCGGTTCAAAATGTTGAGATCCAGCAACAAGCAAGAGCAAGATAGCCAGCAACAAGTTAAACTGCAGAGCAGCTTAATGCGGGTACTGGTCTCCCGCTTTATGGCTTTTTAAATCAGAAATTTGCTTCTCCTAGAAACGTTGCCTTCACCACGGCTTACGGGAGCCCTCTCCACCCCAACACACACATACATACACACAAACACACACGGTCCTAGTTGGCCGCTGACCCCGAAAAAGGGTTCATTCGCTCTTTGGAAGGTCTTGTTTTTAATCCTTCAGGGAGACTAGCCACCCTCCTCACCAAACAAGTCTGGTGGGGGGAACCAGTTTAGTCGCTGGTGACCCGACCATGAGGCAGGCATTAGTGGGTTATATGGACCCAGTAGCATATGACATGATCTGACATACATACATACATACATACATACATACAGATATATACCCAAGTAAGGGATAGTTGTTTTATTTTACGGCATATCAACACTTTTGTGTCATTTAATTCCCAATCAAATTGTTTTTTGTAAAAGGTTTTATGTTTAATGTTTTATGTTTAATGTTTCTAATATTTTTCAAATATTTATTTGGGTATTATTTCTGTTGTGCTTAAACGAATGATGCCATGAATGAAAATAAAACACCAGTCCAAATATTTGAAAATATATTTTTGATGTAATGAAATGTATGACCTTGATCCATCATCGGATATTCAAAAAGCGGGAGGGTATATTTGTTTCCTTTATTTCAGTCATTCAGATGAAGTCACGTAATAAAGATGAAACGTTGATGAACACATAATTTGGTTTGTCTCTTTTTTTATTTCTCTCTCCCCCCTCTCTCTCTCTCTCTATATATATATATATATATAGAGAGAGAGAGAGACTTGACCACATCCTTTCCTTATCCATCCAACCCCCCACCCGACGGACCTAACATCTGGGGCATCTGTGCGTGTATATATATATATATATATATATATATATATATATATGATGATTGCAGCGTCTTGTCAGACGAGTGCCACTCCCTCAGATACTTAGTCCATGAGTCCAAAAACGAGTCTGGTGGGGGGAACCAGTTTAGTCGCCGGTGACCTGACTATGAGGCAGGTAGTACTGGGTTACATGGTACCAGTAGCATATGACATGAGCTGACATGCACGCACGCACATACATACATACATACAGACAGACAGACAGACAACTGCGCTTTATATATATATATATATATATCGTGGTTTTGCATTATTTTATTTTTATTTTTTATTTTAATAATATTCAACTTTTCTTGCATTCTACTTCTTTATTACTTTTAGTCACTTATAATTCCATTTTAATGTTACCGTTCAGTTTTTCAGTTTTTGTTCATTAAAAAATAAAAATTACTTACTGTTTGTCTATCATGAAAACATTAAAATGTTGAGAAGTTTTCCAGTTTTTGCCATTTTTTTATAAATTTTATTCAATTTTTGTTTGATTTTACTTTTACTACCCACAAACTACACTTTATCTTTCTGCTACCCCATTAAATTCTGTATGAATTTTAGCAAGGCTAATCAGATAAATAACAAAGATATATAACAATAGAAAGACAAAATGGCGCGCACTAGATTAAATAAAAGAAATGTTGTGCTTAATCGAATGATGTTAAAAAAGATATATCAAAATATGATGAACTATTTTTTATTTTCGGTGAAAGAGTGTGGGTTAGTGATGAAAAAAAAGCACGCACAGAAATTCTAGAGGGGATCTTCTCGCTGTCAAATCACCAATAAGCTAACAATATCTCTTTCAGATTGTTCTTATATAGTAATTTTCTACCCTCTGCAAACGACAGCTCTTGGTCCGCGCTACTAATGTATCCAGGTTCTGTATGCATTTATTCGGCTACAGGGCGTGTCCTTCTGTCGCTATTTTTTTACGGATAGCTTCAATCAACAATTATTTTATTTATGACAATCCACCATATGTTTTTGACCAGCTGCATGACTTCAATAAACGATTATTTTATTTTCGACAATTATGTTATGTTTTTTTTCTGACCAATTACTGCTATTTTTGTTAAATTACCATTTTTTACACCCGTTCTGGTTATTTAGCAATAAATACTATTTAGTATACGAATGATTTGTATTGTTATAAAAATAATATAATAGTAGCATACCGTAAAAGTCCAGGTAAGGTACATGAAATATACCTATGGCAGGTATGATACATGAAATAGACTTACTTCAATTCATATGCAGTTGCAGGAAAGTATATAGAATTGCAACCGTTACAATATCTGTGAAACATTCTATTAACGCATCCCATGAATATCCGTGTTCTCGTGTCAACTGACGCGTTATTTAAAATTCATGATAAGATAGCGCACGTGTTGATTAATGTGAACTTTTTGCCTTCGTACAATACGTGCGCTTTTGTATGAAAATAAATTTAAAGAGTTCATGTCAATTAAAAGAAAGAATGCAAAGACACCTTGTCCATGCTTAGATATATCTTGCGTTAAAACACAAAAGGAACATTTCTCCGATATATACACACACGAAATAAACATTACTTGCTGGTTATCTATCGTGAAAGCATTTAAATGTTGAGAAGTTTTCCAGTTTTTACCATTTTCTTTTAATTTTATTTTTGTTTGGTTTTACTTCACACTACCCACAAACTACACTTTATTTATCTGCTACCCACTAAATTCTGTATGAGTTTTAGCAAGGCTATTCTCTAAAGATATATAACAAATAGAAAGACAAAATGGCGCGCACTAGAGAAAAATAAAAGAAATGACAAAATTGAAACAAAGTTCTTGAATAACATTTTATTGTTCCTCGGTATTTGTAAGGTTTTTCTTAGTGTTAAATGTATGTATCGTAGATTCTTTTAATATTTACCTTTTTTTTTTCGTTTATCACAGCTAACATTTTGCCTGGAGTTAGGTTGGCAACTTTATAACCAGAGGGTTTGTTTATCGTTCATTGCTGTGAGGATGTAACCCATGAGATATAAAAATGTAACGCTTTTTTTTCTGTGTTTTTTCATAATGTTCAGCCATTTTTTATTGTTCGTCAAAAATGAACACAAATCGAAAATTAAAGGAGACTTTATTCTAATGCTTTTCATGGGAGAATGTTAAGGAGTAAGAATGATTTAAGGGAGAAAATTATTGAAATTACAGATGAGTAAAGTTTCAAAGAGAAACATTTGAAAGAGTGAAGAAACTGAAAAGCCGGTCCTGTATATGATCTTAAACTATATCCAGTGGTGAGGCTCCAGCTTGCGGGCTTTGGGGAGTGTAGAGCCACCCTTTAATTGCCATTGGTCCCAGGTCCACTCTGACCCGGAGTGGTAGTACCTGTTAGGGCCCCAACTATGGGTTAAATAGAAACTGACTTGAAAACAACAAATATTCTATTAAAAGAAACCTTTCTTCAAAATCTTTGGATTCGGTATTAAATAACCTGAAAAGGGTTGATATACCGTAAAGCAAAAACAACCCACCAACCAAAAGTCAAGAGATAAAAAGTAATAGTGTTATAAGGGACATAATTACGGATAGCACCGGATACGAAACGGTGTATAAAAGAGCGTCTTGAATTGTCTTGGAGTCAGTCAAGTGGTACGCACTAGCCCGACCGTCTCGCGTCTTACACTCTCCAAGTGTAGTCAGGATTAACCAAGCTCCCAGGACGAGCGTTCCGCTCACACACGTTAAGTTACCTTTTCCCTTTACCTTCATTTACGCGTATATCAACTTCAAGGCGAGCAGCCATTTTGTATTGTGTATTATTTCGAAGTACGAATAAACCTTTTTGTTACGCATTCCACTCGGCGTATTTTGTCATGTTATTATATACCGTCAAAACCGGATATAACAAATAGTTAATTCTTTACCAACATTTTTAATTATTTGGTTTCTTGCTTATCAATTAATTCAATTACGCTAAATATTTATTTTTCCGGAATTTAATTTACCATGTCTCTTGCACTGACGGAAGTCTACGAGAATGTCTTCCCCTTCTTTAGTTAATTCAACATTATATTATACATTAAACACTTTTTTTACATAAGAGTCACCACTTATCAAGGTCCGGAGGCCATTCGAGGACAAGGGTTAATGGGTGTACATCAGTCAATGAGACTATAGCGTAGCAATCATTAGTAGTGGAAATTTTGTAAATTGGATTACTTAGGGGGACGGTTTATCAAGAACTTGTTTACGTTGGACTTGAAGGCAATCTAATTATAGTCAACTGGAAAGCAGGCAAACGGAAGAGAGTTCCACAGGCGTGCAGTTCTAAGAAAGAATCTTTGGTTATGGAATCTACGTTTAGGTTTAGACACGGATAAAGAATGTGGGAAATTATTGATAGTGGTTTTGGCTAAACGAGTATTTTTCGTGAAAGTTTGGCGGTGTAGGACCATAGATTGAAGCTCAGACAAGCACTTAGAAAAAAATATCAATTTAATATATATTAACCACAGAAGATATTTCTCGGCAAATAGTACCTAAAAACGTCTTTTCGGGTAAATTATTCTAGTAATTTGCTTGCGAGAATACTGAGTTATTCAAAGGACTTTTCAATGAATTTTACAACTGAAAAATAATGGATTAATTCATATGCATGGCTTTGATTTTCAAAGATTCCCACTTTCCCACCTGGAATATGCATTAAAACCCCCACAATTCATTCTGGAATATACCAGTATTCATTGCTTTTTGATTTGACAATTCTTCCTTTATTCGCATTCATTTAACCATATATTTAAAGTGATGGCTGTGTAGTTATATATATATATATATATATATATATATATATATATATATATATATATATATATATACACTCTTCGGAATAGTTTTTTTTATTTAACAATCAGTGGTTATGTAAACGTGAGATTGTTGGTTTACAAAATATTACTGGCAGTAATATTCTATAAGTTATCCCATCTAAACAAGAATTGCTCGATATGCAAGATAGAGCAAATAAATTAAATTGTAATTCAATGAATTTCAAAAAACTCTCATTGAAATGAAATGAAGTGGTTGAGTTTCATATCAAAGAATTTTTATTATTCTAAGCAAGACAAAGAATGTTTTAGAAAGTTTATCTCCTTAACCTATAGGGTTTCGATATATATATATATATATATATATATATATATATATATATATATATATATATATATATATATATATATAATTAAAGTCGGTCAGTTCAGCTCTTATGTGCAGATGTGCAGATCATGATATAATGATTAGATCAATCTGAAATACGTTAAAAAGCATTAAAAAAATAAATGTTTAAATTCATAAATTCAACAGTATTTCTTATGGATAACGGTAGCCGAGTGGATTGGGTCCTTGTTAATGAAGACAGGGATGGCTTCTGTCGCCGGGTTCGAATCTATCGACTTGTGTTAAGCGTGGCACCCTGCACTGATGATTCTCGAAAGGGTGAAACACTACTGTCTGTAGCTATTTAATAATTATTATATTAAATAATTATATATATATACATATATATATATATATATATATATATATATATATATATATATATATATTCAGATAAACATTTTACATGGTCACTATACAGACATGACAATGTTTCGCTCGGTTAATTAATCCAAAACACGACGCACTGCTAACAAAACTTACTACCCCAACATCCAAATTCAAAACTAACTCAGTCTCTGAAAAACAAAACAGGCTTTTTTTAAAATTCAAACCGAAGTATCTCATTATTATATTAAGTGACAATATCGCAAACAAACAAATGAAAGAGGCAGTCATTTGACCTTTTTTGTCGTTTATTGTCCTATATAGGACCCTACAGGCTGCACAAAAACAGATTTGTACCAAGGCGTTAAATCACAGAAGCGTAAGTTATAGACATAGTTGGGACCCTAATAGGTACTACCACCCCGGACCTAGGAGCAATGGCAATTAAGGGGTGGCTCCACACGCCCCAAAGCCCACAAGCTGGGGCCTCACCATCAGATATAGTTTAAGGTCATATCCAGGACCAGGCGCTTCATGTACACACACACACATACACACACACACACACACACATATATATATATAGTCATCCACATACCGTACTGTTTCTTTGTATCAAAACTCATCAGTGCGGTTAGACTAACACCTTTCCCTAGCCGGGTATTGAACCTACAATCGTCGCATTAATAGTCGGCAGTTCTAACCACTGGCCCATTTGTTCGGTGCTCGCAAATGACCTCTCCAAATGTCTATTTAATAAACATTCGCTCACCGCTTTTTCAGTGCCCGAGCTGCTTGTTTATTTACAAAAAACAGCAGACCTCACTTTAAAGCCAATTAAGCCGCGGGTGAGCTACATTCACGAGTGCTCTACCCAAAGAGGGAGCTTAAATGTATAGTCATTTACATACAGTGCTGTTTCGTTGTATCACAGTTGTATCACAACTCCTTAGTGCTGCTAGAATAGCTTCGAAAATTAATGGCATAATCGTAGGATGATGTTTTATATGTGTAAATAATCTGTTTTAGTTGGAGTGACTTTTATCTTCCATTTTGATTAAAACATACAGCAGGATGATACATTTTTTGTTCGCCATTTTGTATATTTTTCTTGCTATTGAAGAAGAAGAAGAAGAAGAAGAAGAAGAAGAAGAAGAAGAAGAAATAGTGTTGTTTTGGCGTGTTGCGGATGGTTATTTTCTTTTCTGTATGTATTTGCGCTTATGTAAAATGATAAATACAGATGCCAGATAGAGTTGAACATATTTTTGCGGTTTTGTTTTATTTGTGCGGAAGGCGTCAAAATATTTGCCGAGTTTTTCACGCAGGTTTTGTGTTCTTATTATATTTAGTTAATAGAAATAGACATTTCCTTCCTATGAGACTTACGTGTTATTTAGAATTTGTGTCAGGAATTCTTTCTTATGATACAATAAGCCATCTAAGCCGTATAGCGTAATGGTGAGAAGCCTTAACTGTCATTTGGGCGTCCGCGTTTCGATCCTGGCTTGAGGCAGTTGCCTGTCTAGCCGCACTGATGAGCTGTGAAACAGCGAAACAGTACTGTATGTGGATGATATATATATATATATATATATGTATATATATATATGTGTGTGTGTGGATGATATATATATATATATATATATATGTATATATATATATATATATCATCCACATAGCGAATAACGGTTAGAAGCCCCGACTGTTATTTTGGCGGTCGGGTTTCGATCCTGGCTTTAGGTAGTTGCTTGTCTAGCCGCACTAATGAGCTGTGGAACAGCGAAACAATATTATTATGCCCTTTACTCATCAGAAAAAATAGCAGCAATCAATCCGTTAAAAGGAAGTGAAGTGTGATTTGACATGATTAAAATCCGAAAACTGGATGAGAACTACATAAACCTTTAATATTTCCATTATGCCACTTTAGGTATATGCAGCTTCGCTTCCAATTTTCGGATTTTAATCATGTCAAATCACACTTCATTTTCTTTTCACGGATTGATTTTTGCTATTTCTCCTGATGACTTAAGGGCATAACAGTTTCACTGATTGATAAAATAATTAAGTGATTGATTTTGTGTTACGAACAGATACTATCAAGAATTGTAAAAATCAACTGAATTAAATGAATAAATTATTGTCGACATCATTAATTTGGGGATATAGTTTTTTTGTCATGTATTCTCTATATTGCTCTGTAATTAAATTGAGCTTCTTAAATAAGGATTCGTATATATTATGAGAAAATATATTTCTATAGAAATATATGTGTGTGTGTGTTTTGCCTGATATGTGAAATATCCAAAATGCAAAATGTTAGAAATTGCCTACTTTAATTCATCGAAAGCTCTTGAAAGTGAAAGAAGTTATCCGCGTAAACAATGTGTGTCTAGGCGTATGGCCACATGGAATGAAGATGCTCGCCGATGCGAACGAACATTTCGACTACAAGGCGGGTGCACAGACAAACAAAACACCGTAAAGTCTCGAGAGAAGTGTTACTATTTTCATGTGCTTCTTGAGACAGTCACGTCCTTCCTCTTTTTTATTCAGCAAGAGTTACCTTCCCTTGTTGAGAAACTTCTGCTTCAGATGTCGCCTTTAATTTGTCGGCTCACTCAGACGGAAGTAACGTACTGACTGGTGTCCTCTTCGTAGTTTACTGGTTCAGAAACGAATCTTGCTAAAACATTGGACTAAGAAAAAGCTATCTAAACCTGTATTTGTCCAGACTACGAATACACGCTTCATGACATGTGTCTTCTACAAACTGATTGCTGGTCTTGCGGGCATTTGGTAATGTCCGTACTCGACATGACTTGCAACCACGACACTCAATAGAAATTATTTTCAATGCTAACTTACAATCCGAATGTCAGGTTTGTTTTGGTCAATCCTTTTTACGCCATATCAGCCCTGTTTTCGTCATTGGATGTTGAAAACAGCTAATAACGTTTTTTTTTTTTAATTACAATGTGGAAAAATAAAATTTTCACCTTAGAAAAAACGGCATGATTTCATTTCCGTTTGATGAAAATCGGTTTTCTTTTTCTGTTGCAGACCATCTGCTAGTTTGCCAGTTGCGTACAAAGTTCAAGCGCAATAGGAGCCTTCTAATATGTCTGAAAGTGACACAATGTTCAACGAGTGAGATCGGAGATGCGCCGCTGTGCAACTCATCCTCTTTACCGATTCAAGTTATGATAACAGGACCATTGCCAGCACACTCAAAATTCATCGCTGGATCACCACGAATAAAAGGATTGCCAAAGTTCCCGGCTACCGTTATGGTTTTATGGTGTGATTTCAAGTGAGGACAATATGATGCCACCTCACATCTTCAGAATCAGCTTGAAAGTCAACACAAAAGTGTACTTGAATAAGCTGAAGAGAGTGGTGACCTCTTAGTGCATACAAGTTGCTGCTGGAAAAGCCTGGGTGTGGCAGCAGAACTCGACGCCAGCACACATGCCCCCGCCCCCAAAAAACAACCCAAGCTTGGCTTTAAAAGGAATGCTAAAACCTTGTACCCTTCTATCACTGTCCCCCTCCTACCTTACCTGAACCCGCTGGACTACTTCGTTTGATAATACGTAGAGAACATCACCAACATGACCTCCCACAACACCAGTCTGATCGGCGCCATCTGCCGAGTATTCGCCGAGCTCCCACTGGTGCTTGTGCAAAAGGCATGCCCCTAGTTCTGTGCCCTTATCAAGTCAGTGATTGAGGCTGAAGGCGGCTACATTGAATAGATGCTAGTTCTACTACTACTTGTTTTCTTTAGGACGACAAATTCATCGTTTGACCCTATACATTTGATTTTAGTATTACTTTTACTTACTAGTATGCTCATCAAACAAAGCATATGGTAACTTGAACGTAAGAAGCTATTTATTTGGGACCACATTTACCGGGAGAGTTCAGAAGTGAGATATTTTTTCGCGTTTCATTTAGATTTCAACATGTTAGTACAGTCAGTGAAGCAGGAAACTGGCAGAGAATTCCAAAGTCTAGCAATTCTCGAAAATAAACTATTAGAGTAGAAGGCTTAGCGCTATCTAGGGACCGCTACAGTGAAGAAATATGATTTTGTTTGTCGGTTTAGGTGGAGGTACTTACGTCACGGGGATATATTGAATGGCTTCTGTAAATAAGGGACCATGCCTACAGGGACACACTAAGGAGGGAGTTGAGAAACGAGATGTCTGTCCACATAACTTTTTAAACTCCTTTTCACATAAAAAAAAACAATATTATTTTGTCGTAAGGGAATACAGTGTGAATATTTGTATACTATTGATTCCATAACACAAGTTACAGTGTGAATATTTGTATACTATTGATTCCATAACACAAGTTTCAGTGTGAATATTTTTATACTATTGATTCCGTAACACAAGTTACAGTGTGAATATTTTTGTACTATTGATTCCATAACACAAGTTACAGTGTGAATATTTTTATACTATTGATTGCATAACGCAAGTTTCAGTGTGAATATTTGTATACTATTGATTCCGTAACACAAGTTACAGTGTGAATATTTGTATACTATTGATTCCGTAACACAATTTACAGTGTGAATATTTGTATACTATTGATTCCATAACACAAGTTACAGTGTGAATATTTGTATACTATTGATTCCATAACACAAGTTCAGTGTGAATATTTGTATACTATTGATTCCATAACACAAGTTCAGTGTGAATATTTGTATACTATTGATTCCATAACACAAGTTTCAGTGTGAATATTTGTATACTATTGATTCCATAACACAAGTTTCAGTGTGAATATTTGTATAATATTGATTCCATAACACAAGTTCAGTGTGAATATTTGTATACTATTGATTCCATAACACAATTTACAGTGTGAATATTTGTATACTATTGATTCCATAACACAAGTTACAGTGTGAATATTTGTATACTATTGATTCCATAACACAATTTACAGTGTGAATATTTGTATACTATTGATTCCATAACACAAGTTTCAGTGTGAATATTTGTATAATATTGATTCCGTAACACAAGTTTCAGTGTGAATATTTGTATACTATTGATTCCATAACACAAGTTTCAGTGTGAATATTTGTATACTATTGATTCCATAACACAATTTACAGTGTGAATATTTGTATAATATTGATTCCATAACACAAGTTTCAGTGTGAATATTTGTATAATATTGATTCCGTAACACAAGTTTCAGTGTGAATATTTGTATACTATTGATTCCATAACACAAGTTTCAGTGTGAATATTTGTATACTATTGATTCCATAACACAATTTACAGTGTGAATATTTGTATACTATTGATTCCATAACACAAGTTTCAGTGTGAATATTTGTATACTATTGATTCCATAACACAAGTTTCAGTGTGAATATTTGTATACTATTGATTCCATAACACAAGTTTCAGTGTGAATATTTGTATACTATTGATTCCGTAACACAAGTTTCAATGTGAATATTTGTATACTATTGATTCCGTAACACAAGTTCAGTGTGAATATTTGTATACTATTGATTCCATAACACAAGTTCAGTGTGAATATTTGTATACTATTGATTCCGTAACACAATTTACAGTGTGAATATTTGTATAATATTGATTCCATAACACAAGTTACAGTGTGAATATTTGTATACTATTGATTCCGTAACACAAGTTTCAGTGTGAATATTTGTATACTATTGATTCCGTAACACAAGTTTCAGTGTGAATATTTGTATAATATTGATTCCATAACACAAGTTTCAGTGTGAATATTTGTATACTATTGATTCCATAACACAAGTTTCAGTGTGAATATTTGTATACTATTGATTCCATAACACAAGTTACAGTGTGAATATTTGTATACTATTGGTTCCATAACACAAGTTTCAGTGTGAATATTTGTATACTATTGATTCCATAACGCAAGGTACAGTGTGAATATTTGTATACTATTGATTCCATAACACAAGTTCAGTGTGAATATTTGTATACTATTGATTCCATAACACAAGTTTCAGTGTGAATATTTGTATACTATTGATTCCATAACACAAGTTTCAGTGTGAATATTTGTATACTATTGATTCCATAACACAAGTTTCAGTGTGAATATTTGTATACTATTGATTCCATAACACAAGTTTCAGTGTGAATATTTGTATACTATTGATTCCGTAACACAAGTTTCAGTGTGAATATTTGTATACTATTGATTCCATAACACAAGTTACAGTGTGAATATTTGTATACTATTGATTCCATAACACAAGTTCAGTGTGAATATTTGTATACTATTGATTCCATAACACAATTTACAGTGTGAATATTTGTATAATATTGATTCCATAACACAAGTTACAGTGTGAATATTTGTATACTATTGATTCCATAACACAATTTACAGTGTGAATATTTGTATACTATTGATTCCATAACACAAGTTTCAGTGTGAATATTTTTATACTATTGATTCCATAACACAAGTTCAGTGTGAATATTTGTATACTATTGATTCCATAACGCAAGGTACAGTGTGAATATTTGTATACTATTGATTCCATAACACAATTTACAGTGTGAATATTTGTATACTATTGATTCCATAACACAAGTTTCAGTGTGAATATTTTTATACTATTGATTCCATAACACAAGTTCAGTGTGAATATTTGTATACTATTGATTCCATAACACAAGTTTCAGTGTGAATATTTGTATACTATTGATTCCATAACACAAGTTCAGTGTGAATATTTGTATACTATTGATTCCATAACACAAGTTACAGTGTGAATATTTGTATACTATTGATTCCATAACGCAAGGTACAGTGTGAATATTTGTATACTATTGATTCCATAACACAAGTTCAGTGTGAATATTTGTATACTATTGATTCCATAACACAAGTTTAGTGTGAATATTTGTATACTATTGATTCCATAACACAAGTTACAGTGTGAATATTTGTATACTATTGATTCCATAACACAAGTTTCAGTGTGAATATTTGTATACTATTGATTCCATAACACAAGTTCAGTGTGAATATTTGTATACTATTGATTCCATAACACAAGTTCAGTGTGAATATTTGTATACTATTGATTCCATAACACAAGTTTCAGTGTGAATATTTGTATACTATTGATTCCATAACACAAGTTACAGTGTGAATATTTTTATACTATTAATTCCGTAACGCAAGTTACAGTGTGAATATTTGTATGCTATTGATTCCATAACACAAGTTTAGTGTGAATATTTGTATACTATTGATTCCATAACACAAGTTACAGTGTGAATATTTTTATACTATTAATTCCGTAACGCAAGTTACAGTGTGAATATTTGTATACTATTGATTCCATAACACAAGTTCAGTGTGAATATTTGTATACTATTGATTCCATAACACAAGTTCAGTGTGAATATTTGTATACTATTGATTCCATAACACAAGTTTCAGTGTGAATATTTGTATACTATTGATTCCATAACACAAGTTACAGTGTGAATAGTTTTATACTATTAATTCCGTAACGCAAGTTACAGTGTGAATATTTGTATACTATTGATTCCATAACACAAGTTTAGTGTGAATATTTGTATACTATTGATTCCATAACACAAGTTACAATGTGAATATTTGTATACTATTGATTCCATAACACAAGTTTCAGTGTGAATATTTGTATACTATTGATTCCATAACACAAGTTCAGTGTGAATATTTGTATACTATTGATTCCATAACACAAGTTCAGTGTGAATATTTGTATACTATTGATTCCATAACACAAGTTTCAGTGTGAATATTTGTATACTATTGATTCCATAACACAAGTTACAGTGTGAATATTTTTATACTATTAATTCCGTAACACAAGTTTCAGTGTGAATATTTTTATACTATTGATTCCATAACACAAGTTACAGTGTGAATATTTGTATACTATTGATTCCATAACACAAGTTCAGTGTGAATATTTGTATACTATTGATTCCATAACACAAGTTCAGTGTGAATATTTGTATACTATTGATTCCATAACACAAGTTCAGTGTGAATATTTGTATACTATTGATTCCATAACACAAGTTTCAGTGTGAATATTTGTATACTATTGATTCCATAACACAAGTTACAGTGTGAATATTTGTATACTATTGATTCCATAACACAAGTTCAGTGTGAATATTTGTATACTATTGATTCCATAACACAAGTTACAGTGTGAATATTTTTATACTATTGATTCCATAACGCAAGTTACAGTGTGAATATTTGTATACTATTGATTCCATAACACAAGTTACAGTGTGAATATTTGTATACTATTGATTCCATAACACAAGTTCAGTGTGAATATTTGTATACTATTGATTCCATAACACAAGTTACAGTGTGAATATTTGTATACTATTGATTCCATAACACAAGTTCAGTGTGAATATTTGTATACTATTGATTCCATAACACAAGTTCAGTGTGAATATTTGTATACTATTGATTCCATAACACAAGTTACAGTGTGAATATTTTTATACTATTGATTCCATAACACAAGTTTCAGTGTGAATATTTGTATACTATTGATTCCATAACGCAAGTTACAGTGTGAATATTTGTATACTATTGATTCCATAACGCAAGTTTCAGTGTGAATATTTTTATACTATTGATTCCATAACACAAGTTTCAGTGTGAATATTTGTATACTATTGATTCCATAACGCAAGTTACAGTGTGAATATTTTTATACTATTGATTCCATAACACAAGTTTCAGTGTGAATATTTTTATACTATTGATTCCATAACACAAGTTACAGTGTGAATATTTTTATACTATTAATTCCGTAACACAAGTTTCAGTGTGAATATTTTTATACTATTGATTCCATAACACAAGTTACAGTGTGAATATTTGTATACTATTGATTCCATAACGCAAGTTTCAGTGTGAATATTTGTATACTATTGATTCCATAACACAAGTTACAGTGTGAATATTTGTATACTATTGATTCCATAACACAAGTTTCAGTGTGAATATTTGTATACTATTGATTCCATAACACAAGTTACAGTGTGAATATTTGTATACTATTGATTGCATAACGCAAGTTACAGTGTGAATATTTTTATACTATTGATTGCATAACACAAGTTACAGTGTGAATATTTTTATACTATTGATTGCATAACACAAGTTACAGTGTGAATATTTTTATACTATTGATTGCATAACGCAAGTTACAGTGTGAATATTTTTATACTATTGATTGCATAACACAAGTTACAGTGTGAATATTTTTATACTATTGATTGCATAACGCAAGTTACAGTGTGAATATTTTTATACTATTGATTCCATAACACAAGTTACAGTGTGAATATTTGTATACTATTGATTCCATAACGCAAGTTACAGTGTGAATATTTGTATACTATTGATTCCATAACACAAGTTACAGTGTGAATATTTGTATACTATTGATTGCATAACACAAGTTACAGTGTGAATATTTTTATACTATTGATTGCATAACACAAGTTACAGTGTGAATATTTGTATACTATTGATTCCATAACACAAGTTCAGTGTGAATATTTGTATACTATTGATTCCATAACGCAAGTTTCAGTGTGAATATTTGTATACTATTGATTGCATAACACAAGTTACAGTGTGAATATTTTTATACTATTGATTGCATAACACAAGTTACAGTGTGAATATTTGTATACTATTGATTCCATAACACAAGTTACAGTGTGAATATTTGTATACTATTGATTGCATAACACAAGTTACAGTGTGAATATTTTTATACTATTGATTGCATAACACAAGTTACAGTGTGAATATTTGTATACTATTGATTCCATAACACAAGTTACAGTGTGAATATTTTTATACTATTGATTGCATAACACAAGTTACAGTGTGAATATTTGTATACTATTGATTCCATAACACAAGTTACAGTGTGAATATTTTTATACTATTGATTGCATAACACAAGTTACAGTGTGAATATTTGTATACTATTGATTCCATAACACAAGTTCAGTGTGAATATTTGTATACTATTGATTCCATAACGCAAGTTTCAGTGTGAATATTTGTATACTATTGATTGCATAACACAAGTTACAGTGTGAATATTTTTATACTATTGATTGCATAACACAAGTTACAGTGTGAATATTTGTATACTATTGATTCCATAACACAAGTTACAGTGTGAATATTTGTATACTATTGATTCCATAACACAAGTTTCAGTGTGAATATTTGTATACTATTGATTCCATAACACAAGTTACAGTGTGAATATTTGTATACTATTGATTCCATAACGCAAGTTTCAGTGTGAATATTTTTATACTATTGATTGCATAACACAAGTTACAGTGTGAATATTTGTATACTATTGATTCCATAACACAAGTTACAGTGTGAATATTTGTATACTATTGATTCCATAACACAATTTACAGTGTGAATATTTGTATACTATTGATTCCATAACACAAGTTACAGTGTGAATATTTGTATACTATTGATTCCATAACACAAGTTACAGTGTGAATATTTGTATACTATTGATTCCATAACACAAGTTACAGTGTGAATATTTGTATACTATTGATTCCATAACACAAGTTACAGTGTGAATATTTTTATACTATTGATTGCATAACGAAAGTTTCAGTGTGAATATTTGTATACTATTGATTCCATAACACAAGTTACAGTGTGAATATTTGTATACTATTGATTCCATAACACAAGTTACAGTGTGAATGTTTGTATCTTTGTATTGTATCGATTATGTAGCTTATCTATGTCATCATTTTTTAAGCGATTAAACTTCAATGAAAATCAAGGTAGTTCTATTAAAATGGGGCGCCATTTCTTCCCGTCTGTCAGCTCTATCTCTCTTCACACATACATACATACATACATAAATACATACATACATACATGCATACACACACACACACACACACATATATATATATATATATATATATGTGTGTAATGTATTTTAAAAAATATATATTTAAAAAATAAATTAATTAAAATGAATAAAAAATACGTCCAAATAAAAATAAATGTCCCCTACAAGGCTCATGTAAAATTAAAAATGTTATCTATAGCTGCACAGTATCAAAAACTCCAAATATACAAGAACCTATCAACAGCCATAACTCAACTACCAGATTAAATAATAACACCAACTTAAATCAATCTACCGATCAATTATTAACCAACCCACCACATTATAATCCAACAATAGACCTAACGGAAAATAATCATAATAATCAAGAGGTAATATATATTGGTTCCACATCTGGCCCAATAAAACATAGAATTTCAACGCACAAACATTCTTTTAAAAATAACTCTCTATCAAACCAAACTACTCTATCCAACTATATTTGGCAACTAAAAAATAGCAATATTTCTTTCAACTTAAAATGGCAAATAATTGAGACTTGCAAATCATATAAACCAGGAGATAAATTTTGTACATTATGTACAAAAGAAACCCTAAAAATTTTAAAATATGAAGATATAAAAAGCACAACCAAACTAGTAAATTCAAGACACGAGCTTCTATCATGTAATCATAAACGTTGGTTTAAATTTAATAAATATAAACCACCTTAAATCATTAAAAATTACTCATTAGTAAAAATAGATTTTTTTTTTTTAATAAATTAAGTTAGACCAATTACCGCCCTTAGACTCGTAAATCAAATAATAAATAAAGCCAATAACACATGACAATTATCTCCCCTTAAAAACTTGCAAAATAAATATTCTCTCTATATATATATTAACTGTAGCGTCTTTAAATCAAAATACGCTAACGGAAACAATTTACTGCACGAGCGTCGCCCTTTTAAAATTCATCATTCAATAAAATAAAAAGCTATAGCAAACATCTAAATGACTACTTTAAATACAGTTCCTGATTTCAAAAAAAGAAAAACTAAAAGGTAACTATATCTGTATATTTTTAAATCAAATTTATTATGTAAATTCAAAAAAAAAATATATATTTTTTCTACTCATTTCTATCTCTAACCTATACTAATTTTCTTATAAATTTTAAATCCAAACCTTTTACTTCAATTTTTCAGATTCATCTGCCTTACTATTAATGCTAGGTTTATTTTTCAATTCAATAGAAATCCTCCTAAATTTGCTGATGAGGAGACCGTGCTTACCAAAAAAACTATGTATAATTGTTCTACGTGACTTCATGTATACCACAAATAAAAAGCACGGATTTCCGAAACGATCGTACAGATAATTGACTTTGTTGTTGTTGTTCCTTCTTATGAAACTGATTTTTAATTTAATTAAAATTTGATTTTTAAATTAAAAAAATTTTTTTTTAATTTTTA
Source organism: Euprymna scolopes (assembly GCF_053919585.1). Lineage (NCBI taxonomy): Eukaryota > Metazoa > Mollusca > Cephalopoda > Sepiida > Sepiolidae > Euprymna > Euprymna scolopes. Next base: position 97,570,656 of record NC_136509.1, read on the forward strand.
AATTATAAATCACATTACTTAATATTGAATTAGCTCTAGGACATTTAACTATCGAGCTTATTATATATCTAAATTACAACGAGCATTTCCTGTATTTTAATTAAACTAGTAATTTCACTATTACATTAAAATACACTTAGCTCTTTAGACTATTATTCTAATCTCCTTTAAATTTATATATATATGTATATACATATATATATATATATATATATATATATATATATATATATATATATATATATGTATGTATATATATATATATATATATATATATATATATATATATATATATATACTGGGAGGTTAATTTTTTTATCATATTGGTAAGGATTGCGTTTAAAGTTTTTCTCCAATCCTCAAATTTAGATAGAGGTACTGAAACTTTTCTGCAAATGAGCTTTTAACCGTCTAATGTTGTGTGTTTTGGTTGCTGGAATTGGTGCTGATATGGGATAAAAGCCCTATATTATCAAAGCCTGGTTGCTTACCTTGGTTAACCTCTGTAATGAGTATAACGACACTTCTAGAGGAGAGAAGGTTTACACCATTACTTACCTCTTCCCGTCTGGTGTATAAACGGATTAAGGGGCCATTTTTATCCTTGGTGACGGCCTGCCAGTATCTGAGTTTACTTTTACTCATTTTTATTAAAACCCCTGTACAGAGAGATGTTAAACTCGATGTTAGTGTCTAGTGGGCATTCAAGTTCTCTCGTACATAATATACATATACATATATATCTATATATCTATAAAAGGAAAAAAAACGTGTTTGTGTGTGTGTCTGTGTACATTTCTCTACGAAATAACTCTGTCAATTTTAAGTCTACAGACTCGAGATTTGATATACAGGGTACTGAGATTTGGGAAAATCTTTGTGGTCGGTTTTCGACCAGAAATTTGGCTGTTAAGGGATCAAAGTTAAATTATTTGACCTTCGAGAACTCAACCAAACTCCTCCGACAATTTTGGGTCTAAACACTTACAATTTTAGATATAGGTTCCTTGGACATGGATCTAACTTAATAACTTTGATTTGAGCCTAAAACAATAAATGTTAAGAGGTCATGATTAATAGGAGTCAAAGTTTAAAACAATTGACTGCTTTTTTTGCTCAACATACGCTTCCAAACACCCAGGCAACGCCGGACTAAGATGCTAGTATATATATATATATATATATATATATATATATATATATATATATATATATATATATATATACGTACAGACACACACATACAACAGTATATACTAATATAGTAGTATGTTATAAAATATATATGGCACTTAAGCTTAAATGCCATATATATATAACTCACTATCTAGCTCTACCTACGTATTGAGCACTGTTGACGTAAATACTTAAAGTTTACGCATAAATCTATACTTTCCTATATTAATTTATGTGATTAAATTAAGTAATCATACTATACTCATATATATATGTATGTGTGTGTGCGTGCGTGTATGTGTGTGTACAGACACAGACACGGACACACAGGTAAACACACAATCACACACACGTATGTATGTATATATATATATATATATTTATGTGTGTGTGTGTGTTTGCGTGTATGTGTGTGTGTTTGTGTGTTTACGTGTGTGTGTGTTTACGTGTGTGTTAGTGTCTGTGCATGTACAGATACATGTATATATATACATGTGTATGTATGTATAGGTCTATGTGCGTTATATTTTGTTAGAATATTAAGCCTGTCGGCCATTGCGAATGTCAGAACATCGTGGAAAGGTACATGAAAGGACTCCAGTTGGTTATCAACAAATTAGGCTCAACCAGTTTTGTTTAATCACAAATGCTGATCGATATCCGAAATGCATTACGCGGTTCGAACAAAGAACCTTTGTTGACGACGATTCAAGTCCTTTTAAGGAGACAACCCGCCTGACAACCACACTCGAAATAGTCATATTTACGTGGATAAAATGCAATGCATTTATCCTTATTATAGTCTTTTTTTTTTTACGTTTCGCCGTTAGGAGCCAAACGTCTTAACATGGAGAAGCGCTGTCATCTGGGGGGAGTGGCTGCTTATTGCAACCTATCCTGAATTGACAGTTTCAAAACCTTCAAATCTAAAGGGTGGAAGGATAAAATTATCGTCATAGAAAAGACGACGCGATCTCATTTCAGTCTGATGAAAACCGGTTTTCTTTTTTGTTGCAGACCATCTACTAGTTAGCCAGTTGTGCGCAAATCCCAAGAGCGATATGAGCCTTTTATCATGTCTGAGAATGACAACATGTTCAACGAGCGAGGTCGGAGATGCGCCGCTGTATAACTCTTGCTCTCTACTGATCTAAGTTATAACAACAGGACCATTGCCAGCACCCTTAAAATTCAAATTTGGACGACTCAACGCTTGAGTGCACAGCTCAACGAAGTTTCCAGCCACGATTATGGTCTTTGGTGTGGTTTCAAGTGAGTGCCATATCATGCCACCTCACATCTTCGAAATCGTGTAAAGTTTACCTAGATGTGCTGAAGAGGGCAATCAGGTGGTCGATTGCAGAACCTGGGTGTGGCAGCAAGATTTTCGCCGGCCCACAAGTCCAAAGAGACCATGATTGAAAATGAGTGCAACGACTTTGTACTATTCTCTCACTGGCCCCCTCTCCTACCTCGACCTAAACCGGCTGGACTACTTCGTCTTTTCATATATCGAGAACATCACCAACATGACCTCCCACAACAACAAGCCAGCCAAATTGCTGCCATCCGCTGAGTATCCGCCAGCGCTTGTGTACAAGGCATGCTTCCAGTTCTGGACCCGTATCGAGGCGGTAATTGAGGCTGAAGGCGGCTACATTGAATCGATGTCGGCTCTACTACATAACAAAATTACGTGAATTGATTTTGTTTAAATAAAAGTCTTAAAGTAAAGCTGCAGTGTTGTTTTCTTTAGGGCGACACATTTATCGTTCCACTCTGCATATAAAGATGCCATGTTCTTCTTCCTGCAACATTGTTCCCACAGAAGAGACTTTGCGAGCCTCTCACTGATCTATCGTTATTTTCACGGCAAGTGCTCGTCTGAACTACAATCTATGGTCCCCCTGAAAAACCTGCACAATAAGCACTCGTCTACCTTCAACCACTATCAACAATATTCTATTCACTCTATTCACGCCTAAATAAAAACGCATATTGCATGAACAAAGCTTTTTTATTTCCTAGAACTGTCCGTCTATGGAACTCTGTTTTGCTGGCCTGCTTCCCAGCTGACTTCAACTCCAATTGAGACAAGTTTTTTTGTTGAGCCGTCCCCTGAAATAATCAAATTATACCTGATTTCCACCATTACTTATCACTATGCTGTTATCTCGGTGACCAGCGCACACTTATTAACATTTATCCCCGAGTGGCCTTCGAGCCTTGACATTAGTTAATAGGGAATCCCTTGTAAATAAACTTTGTATCTTTCTTTATTCTTTTCAATTATTTGTCGCTTTCTCTATCCTCCTTATCTCTGTCTGTCTGTCTGTCTCTTTCTCTCTCTCTCTCTCTCATTTTCTCACTTTCCTTTTATCTATCTCTCTCGCTATATATATGTATATCTTTAAAAGTAAGAATGTATGTATGTAAGGATATTTATCAACCTATATACTGAACGAATATTTGCTCTACATACATGAAATTTGGTATATAGGATATACGAACATGTAAAAAAACTTTTAAATTCATTTTTATCTGAAAAAAAGGGCTGTTAAGGAGTCAAAAATAAAAAAAAAGTTATACGTGGGAGTCATAGGATTTTTTATGAATGCTAGCTATTTCACGAATGCTCATGGGTGAATAGTTTACATTACAGATTACTTGTGTAAAGAATAAGTGGTTTGAAAACTACATTTCAGGATCATGTCACGCTGGTCTATTGGTTATCGTACTTGACTCACTGTTTTTAGGTTTTGGTTTCGATCTCAGCTCGAGTATTTTTTTCTTTTTTTACTTACAAAAATGAACAGTTTAGAACTGAGTCAACAGAGAACAGCTAATTAAAATAATGGCTCAGGAACCCATGTAAAAAATTTTATGCTGAAGATGTAAACACCCATGACGATATATAAGCACACACATATATAAAAAAAATACAGATTTATAGGAGGATTGTTTCCAAAGTTGTTTTCTTTTTACTCAAAAACTAAAACGTTGAAGAGTGGAACCATTTAAATAGGCGACGTTCTGGTGCTCTAGAATTTACTTTTCTACATGGCCACCATCTTTTTCAATGAGCTTTTGCCATCAGGCGGCAGTCTTACCCTGTCGTAAGAAAAGCTTAAATATGATATGTTAATTTATGCAGATTTTATATTTAATATTACAGAGTCAATATTTATTGATTATTATATTGTACCCAATATATATTAGGTTAGTGCAAAATAGTGTCGTGTTTCATTAGATATATATATATATATATATATATATATATATATATATATATATATATATATATACGTTAAAATACGACATTATATTTGTCACCAACCTAATAGTTGTGTTGGGTAACGAGAGGTTATATATATATATATATATATATATATATATATATATATATATACTTGTTTATTGTTATATAAACATGCTCACATCCTGCTGCTACAAATAGCCACTTGTTTCAATCAAACAACAGATATAACAATAAACAAATATTATCAGCTCTTTTTATTGAGCACTATTTAACAACCTCGTTGAATTCATTAGTCCATTACTTTTGAATAAAAAAACCCGAGGATATATATATATATATATATATATATATATATATATATATATATATACTAATAGTTGTGTTGGGTAACGAGAGGTTATATATATATATATATATAGCAAAAATGGTAATAAGTAATAACCTGAAGAGGGTGCTCAATATTATTGCAGAGCAAATATATAATTTTATTACCGTTTTATCTGCTTAGTTACACACGTTTCGGTTACAGAGTCGTATCAACGATCCGATAATTTCATCAGACTTTACAGAAAAACCTGTAAAGTCTGATGAAGTTACCGGATCGTTGATACAATTCGGTAACCGAAACATGTGTAACTAAGCAGATAAAACGGTAATAATATATATATATATAATATATATATATATATTATATATATTGTGTATCATTTAGTTGATCATCTAGTGTTTGTATTGTACATTTATGCAACAATTGTAACATGAAACGATTGACGTAGACGTAGCGAAACAGTTGTAGACAAAAAAAAAACCATACCTGGTTTATATATATATATATATATATATATATATATATATATATATATATATATATATATATATATATATAACATTTGCTCTCTCGATTCCGGCCGGCATCTTCAGAAATTACGACGTCTTCATATCTTGGCTGTCTTGGAAGACGCCGCTTCCTGCGTCGTTCGGATCATTTAATAATAACATTGTTTGGACCCTTGTCACTGCCTAACAGAGTTAACACAGTTACTGCACTGTGATTACAGCCAAAAAGCCACAATATCACACTCGTGATAAAAAAGTAATATATATTACTAGGGTCCCATCAGTTAGAATCGAAACCAAAGCATGTACCTAAAGCATTATTCGTTACCGTCTGATATACATCAATACGCATGTAAAAACTAAAAAAAAAAAAAACTTTGTTAAAAATGTAAAAGTATATTTGCATATTTTTATAGAGGGGTCACCACTTATCAAGGCCCGGGAGCCACGCGAGGATAAAGCAGTTAGTGCGTGTACGGTGATGGAAATTGGGTAAAAGTTGGCTATTTAAGGGGGCAGTTCAGCAAGAACTTCACAACGACCATGTTGTAGTCAGTCGGAAAGAAGACTAGCGGAACAAAGTTTCATAGGCGGCAGTTCTAGGAAAAAAGCTTTATACATGAAACTTGCACTTAGATATAGACACAAATAGAAAGTTGGGAAAATTGTTGAGTGTGGTTGTAGCTAGGTGAGTGATTTTTGTGAAATTTGCTATGTGAGGGGGTTCATAGATCAAAGCTCAGACGAGCACTTACCATGAAAATACCGATAGAATAGAGTTAGGCTCGCAACGTTGGGAAGAGGTTGTAGAGAAAAAAAGGGTGCCATCTATCAGATTTTGAAGTCGATTTTAAACTCTGTCACGGCAATATAGAGTGTTACGAGCGGTTCCTCCCTCAGATGTGGCAACAGTACTTTATGCATAGAAATAAAACATTTAGTTGACTTACGCCTGCCAAGTTCCATTTTTATATTGAACCTTTATCTATTATTCTTACCCGCTTAAAACTAAATGAAATTTGTTCCAAATCCTCTATATATCAAGTTTCAAGGTTTTAGACAAAATATTAAAAGAGTAGTTTGGTAAAGACCGTTCCTTAAACAGACAGACAGACAGAAAAATAGATTACTTTTATATAGAGAGAGATTTCACAATACTATGTATTATTGATTCAGATAACTGTAACTCGTTTTCATGATAATAAAGAAAGAATGGCATATTCCAAAAATCACGTAAGTTGATCAAGTTGTGTAATGACACGGTTAAATTTTCACTTGGATCCAATACGATGTGTGCAAGAAAAGTCAAAAAAGAACAACGAAAAAAATTCGACTCGAGTTTTTTTTTTTGTCTTCTTTCAGTTTTAACAAAAGGCATTTATTAACGGCACTTTCAAAGGCACGGACACGTAGCTTTCCGGCTAGCGACAATATGGGCGATCGTTGCTTTTCTCGTGGGTCAGTTACCCGTTCTCAATCCACAGCTACAACCAGCTGCCATGCTTGTATCTCGTCTAATCCCACACGGTCGTTATTTTTTTGTTAAAATTTCGGATTGCATCTTGTTTTAAATGTTCCTCTCGCATCAGTATGTGTTTCCAAGTCGCTCGCCATGTGGTTCCAAACCTTTTTTCCGTCTTTCTTTTTTCTTCGCTGTAACGTCACCTCAGTGCACGACTTGATGATTTGCATATGTGTCATGCCGCTACTGCTGTTGTATACGCATCAGCGGCTATGTTACAGTAGTTTTCCTTATTAAAGGAAAATAAATTTTATAACTTGCTGAAATCAGCCGCAATACTTGATGAAATTCGAAATTTGTCCTTGATTACCTCCCCTTAAACAACCTTTCCAGGATCAAGGGCTTATAAATAGCAGGTAAAAATACGTGATGTCTCAATTCAGTCTTGGAAGACAAAGGATACCCCCTGGAAGGGCAGCTGTGCATGTAATTGTGAGGCAAGGGTTGCGCCATCTCCAACCACACCTCTCCTGAATTGGCACTGCTTGCGTATAGGGGCAAGAAGAAGTCCAGCGCGACTGAAAACAATGCCGAGATAAGCGGAGAGCACATGCAGTACCTGGGAGTTCCAAATAGTCACCTATTTAGTACTGACCAGGTTCATCGTTGCTTAACTCCAACGGGATTCGTATAAAGTAGTTAATTGCTAAAATCGTAAAAATTTGATTGTCTTAAATAAAAAAAAAACTTGATCAATTTTAGTGATTTTTGGAATATAACCTCTTTATGCCGTGACAAGTAAATACACTATAAAGGCTTTTCCTTATTTCTTTTGCTTTCCTAAAAAATGTGCAAATCTAAATAAAAACTCATTTCACTTATTAAGAAAGTAATATTATCCCGAATCTTTTAACGGCAACAATCAACGCCGTTTATAGCGCCTGATTTTCTCAGCCATCTTTCAGTCGAACAAAGGTTTATTATAACTCATTCATAATACTTCTTAAAGTTTCCATGCTTATATAAAACCTTTTAAATACATACACTGCCGTTGGCGCTTACAACGACGGTGGCGACATTTAATTTACATAATTCAATTGTGTTTAATTGGGCACCGGTGTTTAATCTTAACTTCAATGTGTTCTGTCTTAATGGGTTTTTTTTTTTTTGTTTCTAATCTTTATATTTAAACATTTTTGTTGGAAAGTTTGACACTTTTTTCTTGGAGAATCGTAATGTTAGAATTTTTTGTTGAATTTCGACGCAAGGTCGTTGACTTTCAGAAAGATGCCGATGGCTTTCGTTCTACATATAAATGTCAACGTATGCTGAAAATGTCATTCGCCCAGCAAAATTATCATGCGATATATATAAAAGCTCACCCGAAATGTTAAGGTGAGCCTTTCTGCAACTCTCAGCATGAAGTAGAGGTTTTCTAATGCTGAAATCGCCATGACTTGCGATTAATGTTAACAATAACCCCATCATTTTTCGAACGATATGTAAGTTAAAATGGTAAAAAGTACAGCATAATCACGTTTACACTTTGGTTCTCGTTAAATTACTGAAGTTAAGCAACGGTGATGGAAGGGGACAGATCGCAGTAGTTAGAGAAACGCCGTGAATAAGTTTGAAAATAAACTATCTATATATTAATACGATAGAGTGTGTGCCACGCTTACTTTCGGGTCGTTTAATTGTTATGTACTTCCTTTCCTTGTAATAGATAATTTTACCAACAATTTTTCATAGGTTTTAGTTTCGGTTTTACAATACGTTTTGTTGTCGCGTTGATTATGTATTTGTAACGCAAATTAAAAAGACATATTTTCAGGGTTATTTATTTATGTTTGTATTGAAGAAGAAAATATATGAATGTTTTTTAAGAAAGGTGTATTAAAAAATGGAGACAAATTAAAAAAGGGAAGAATTACCAAGAATTTTTCATAAGTTTTAGTTTTGGTTTTAGTTGATGGCACCTTAGTAATCTATTTTTTATAAATAATTTTATCAGGAATTCTTCATAAGTTTTGGTTTCGGTTTGGATTATAGTCGAAGGAACTATATATATATATATATATATGTTCTATGAATCATACTGTTTATAATTGTTTATTTTTGAAAAAAAAAATACATCCATTGAATTATAAGTGGTTTGCCATACTTATAGGTAAATATGCACTGAACAGATACCATAATACTTAAAGTTAAATTCAAAATTTGATATATCTTTTAATTTAAATGCTAAAAAAAAGAATTGGGACGCGAAAAACGTACACAGTAAAACAATACGTTTTGTTGTTGCGTTGATTATGTATTTGTAACGCAAATTAAAAAAAAAAACATATTTTCAGGGTTATTTATTTATGTTTGTATTGAAGAAGAAAATATATGAATGGCTTTTAAGAAAGGTGTATTAAAAAATGGAGACTAAATAAAAAAAAGGAAGGCGGTAGGTAAATAGTCGTTGTAAAATGCTCTTATGTTTGTCAACGGGTTAAGGTAGATTTATTTGTAAGAAATTTGCGCTAAAATAACTTAAACGTAATACGGAAATGAACGATGTAAAATGGTTGCAGAAAGTTTTAACAATTGCGTATTTCGATAATTTAAACGCGAAAAAAAAAAAACAATTGGGACGCCGAAAATATACACACTAAGACAATACGTTTTATTGTCGCATTGGTTATTTGTTTATGTACGCATGCGTAACCGGAAGTCGTAAACTGGAAGGTAGGTAACAACACCCGTTAAAAGGTCATTTGAGTGTTATAATTATATAGATAAAAATCGATAGAATATTAACTCTATATTAATATATACGAAATCCGCAAGAATTAAAATATCATAGTTAAGCGTACTTTACGAGATGGCTACGCCGGGCGTCCCTGCTAGCTTGGATAAATACTTTTGCAGTTTTAACAAAATAGCTACAATAATATCAGAGCGTCTCCATTTACGTTGAACATCTACAGAATGGCAATATTTGTATATTATATATAAACCAGTCCTCTGTGGAATTTCCACAGGTCCCACTATTATTTATTAAAAGGAAAAGTCTAGAATCGAAACCAGTATTCAAAAGTTAAAAGTGAACACATATTGCAATCTCAGGAATTTAGTGAATTGTCCATTGTTTTTAGAAATAACTAAATAATGATACAACTAGAAGATCAGAGTTAGGACAATGGAAATCAATTTAGGAATTTTCTTTGTGTTGCAAAGGCGTGTGGAGACATGTGTAATATGTAGAGTCCACGTGAGGACTCTCATACGTCTGAGCATTTATCCGGCGTCACAAAGAAAGATAATTTACAATATATTCAGAGATTCAGTTCCGTCATAGCAAAGGCGTGTGGAGACATTTAATATGTAAAATCCATCAGAAAACTGTTTTTCGTTTTATTTTGTCTTTTTATTTATTTTTTGTGAACAAAAATAATGGTCACGTGCGTCATTATGTAGATTGTGCGTGGCATATGATAGATATTAATTCATTCTTTGTCATAAACATTGCTCCTGGAATGTAAGGACTAAATGACAAAAAATGAAGCGAGAGTTACGCGGCTGTTGAAAGTAAACACAAGGTCGACTTATTACTCTTCACTCTCTCTGAGAACGCAACACGAGTGTATACAATTTTATAAAGGTTATATTGTTGGTTCCTGGAAGACGCCGAGTAACCTGAACGATTATTATTATAATTGTGGTTGATGTTTGTAAAATAAAATCTATATATATCGTATATATATTGTATTTTTAAGATGAAATATTTATGTTAAAAATGTATCCGGAAAGTTAACGCTAGAATGCTAGAACAAACAAGTATGTTAGCTCGAGAAACAAAAAATACGAGACAATGATGGATCAACTGATTTGATTTTTTGTCTGCGTGTATTGATGATGTAATTAGAAAGAAGATGGTTTTGATATACACGGAGAGTTTAATCAGTTGAGAGTGGATCAGAATGTTAGAAACTTAAGACAAAGTGCAATTTTGCAAGTAAAGAAAACATTCTAAGAATAAAAGTTGCCGAAAATACAACTAAACATTTCTGGTTGTTTTCTTTATTAGAGCTTTTGCGGATCCGTCAAACAAGCTGGAGAAGGTATGTTTCCCTATTGGTCAGAAGTAAAAATCCACAGAACGGTGTTTCGTCCCTTTGTATTATCCGTGTTTGTTATATATCCTGTTAAACACATGTTTTGCACGTATCAACTCGAGAACATTAGAGACGCTAGACGATCACAAATTATAAAACTCTCGTATATATATATATTAGTTATAGTCGTTGCATATATATATATATATATATATATATATATATATATATATAACGACTGTAACTAGAAGTTCAATCAAAAATATATACACGTCATGAACATAAATATAGACACGAAAATACATGAACGTTAGACAACATAACTAAACGCATAAAAATATACACCCCACACCACCACGATGCAATTTACTTCCGTTAAGTGAAAGTACAATATTAGGTTGACACAAAATCAAAATTCAGTTTCCATAAAGAC
>NC_136509.1:97584425-97601925 GCF_053919585.1 Euprymna scolopes
AGATCTTATTTGTTTTGCTATTTTATTTAACTTCGTATATTCATTTATTTTTCAAGATAATCGCAATACAAATCAGTAAATATGAACTTACTGTTTCATGTAACTGGGATAGTGGAGGTTTTAATATTTCGAGGTAACATCTCTTTTTCAGAAGAAAGAAACCAAAAAATGTCACTATATATTGCATTTCGTGAAAATTCACATATCTGTTTGTGCGAAATTATAAGAATTGGTATAAACCCCCAATTAATAAATCTTATACAAATTTCAATTACATTTTTTACGGATTAATATTACGGATTTTTACTTCCATTCGAAATTGAGCGTTTTTATTTTCGATTAACAGGAAGAGAGGGCGCCCGACTTTGCCCGGTCGTAAAATACGCTTAAATATAATATTTTAATTTGTCCAGATTTTGTATATATTATTATAAAGTCTTGATTATAGGGTATTGATTTCAAAAGTAAAAAAAGCATTTGTGTTCCATCACCTAGAATCGAAACCGGAAGCAAAATTGTAGCATTTAAAGCTGGTGATGTTACCACTGTACCAACGTGACACGCATATTAATTGATTAAAAATTAAAAAAAACTAAGATGAATGTACAAAATGTTTAATGATTTTTTTCAATTTTTACCCATTTTTAACCCCTTAAAAACTTTTTTAAATTGCTAAAGACCCATAAAAGAACGGTCCGTAAATATTTCAATCATTTGAGCGCTGCTCTAAGACTTTTAGTTTCAGAAGAGATAGAGTTTGAAAATATTGACACAGACAGACATATAGCCTTTTATATATTAGATCTGCATTGAATTTTATCGTTATTCATGTGACAACTACTAAGAAAGATTCTCCAATTTCAATCTATCATTATAATCAAAATCTGAATTTGCAGTACGCCATTTCTAGTAAACTTTTAATGTTGAAACGAAATCGAAAAATATTTTCCATTAATTTATTTTTATGTGTCCAACTACAAAGAAAGGGGGAATTAGTTTAGTAGTACTTCCATAATTATATTTAGTGCTTTTAGTAGTGCTCTGCAAGCCTCCTGTTTTTTTTTGTTTTTTTTTTTTTACTGATCACTTTAATAATTTCTCTTTTAGAGGAGGGGTTAGAAAATTGGTTTTAGTTGTGCTCTGAAGACCTCCTTAATTAGAAAATATATCCTATATAGAATTATAATCCAAAATATTTAATATCCTGGATAGAGCAGGTAATATCCCAAATGTAAGTTTTTTTTCATCGCTTACAAAACAAAGGATTTTTCTTCTTGAATTAGGGAACTTTACATTTGTACATACGTGTACGTGTATACGTCATCACCCGTTTGTATGTACGTTATCACCTTTCCCATACATTTATGATTGTATATACATTATCATCTGTTACATATGTATGTTCGCACTACGTTATCGTCTTTCACAAAGATTTTTTTTTATGCGTAAGGCATCACTTTTCACATAAATTTATGTTCGTACATACGTTATATTTTTTTACACACATTTATATCTGCACGTAGGCTATCATCTATCACGTACGAACGTTCTCGCCTTTCACACACAATTATCTGTATACGGACGTTATCACCTTTCACCCACCTTTTTTATTTGTATGTAAATTATCACTTTTCACGTACATTTTTGTTTGTACGTACGTCATCGCGTTTCACACAAATTCATGATCGTACATACATTATCACCTTTTACATATATTTGCACGTACGTTGTCACCTTTCACACACACTTATGATCGTACGTACATTATTACCTTTCACAAATGCTTATATGTTTATGCATATGTTATTCCCTATCGCAGATGCTAATATGTTTATTGCGTGTTTAGGCAGCATATTTTCATTCAATATTAAATAACACGGAGTGTTTTTGCTTTAATATTTTATTGTATCCCCCCCCCATTTTTCTACTGGTCATTCTTATGTCTTGGTCGAATTTGTGAAATTCCGTAGTTGTTTTCGTTCACCTGTTTGGTTTTTTTTTTTTTGTTTTTTTTTGCAAATACTTTAAACTGGTACGCCGCAATCACGTTGACACACCGGTTCTCGACAGATCATCGAAGTTAAACAACTTCGAGCCAAGTTAAGCAACTTTTGGCCAGTACCAGATGGTAATTTTTACCATCCCCCTCCTCCTCCGCCTCTTCCTCCTCCTTCACATCATCATCATTATCATCACCATCATCATCATCATTACTATTTGACAGTAAGCTAGGATTTTGCCACGCTTAAAACATTCTAATCTTTACTCCCCACCGCACCCTTTTTAATATTGGCATTCAACACTTTGTAGAAAGAATTGTTTTCAGTCTGTCTAGACCATTTCTTGTCGTAATGATTGAAACGTACTGAAATCTTTTTAAGCTGACGTTAATTTTTTTTAATTAAGTCTAAAATCGTCATTGCCAATGAAGCCAACCATGGAGGGTGACATGTCGGTTTTTCTATCCTTCTAATTTCTCCAATCCACTCAACTGGGGACACGGCACCAAATTGCGTGTGTTACGTTGTTGCTCTATAATAAAGGGTTGAGTGTGTTTGTTGCGTCATCTCTAATAATGGATTAGAAGAGATGACGTGTTATATTATATATTTATGTTGTATCATAAAGGGAATCGTGTGTGAGTGACATGTATTTTCAGAACCTACCTCTGCTTCTTCGATGTTGGACCATCTGGAAATTTCTCGTCCTGGAGGGAGACTTGATACCTGTTTTTGGATGAAGTTTCGATCACTCCAAGACAAGGAATTAGTTCTATAGTTTATTTCACTTTGCCCAGATGTCCTGCAGAAGGTGGAAAGTGAAATCGGCCTGTGTGGGTTGTTATTCAACACACTTCAGCGTTCGTCTCCCCCCCCCCCCCGTGAAGAGGAGGAGACAACGGGAAGCCGTCCGTTGTCTTCTGTGTCCAAATCAAATCTCCACGATTCAGCTAACCTGATCACATGACTCACACGCAATCAAATCATCTGATCTTTTACTTCCGGCCAACGTGTCTACACTATAACTCACCTCTTCCCCCCCTCTCTCTCTCTTTCTCTCTATCCCTCTCTCTATTCCTTAACACTATCTCGAGCAATTGCACTATCCGACAAAAACAATTTCCATAATTTCAGCTGCATTGAAAATTTTCCAACCGGACTAATTCTAATCAATTTGATTTAAATTTTGACTTGATTCTTTCTGAAGATTTATTTTCCCTTCGGATCATCTTTGAAAAAATCTTCCTGCAATTTTATGCCCGGTTCGTTTTTATTATGTTTTTTTACATCTCCTACATTTTTTCACTCATTGTTTTTTTTTTAAAGGGCATGTACATTTTTGTAATTTATGACGATAATAAATTGCAGTTTCATTAAATGCCGTAACCAGAAAATTCTAGCATTGCTACAAATATAATTTGCGGATTTCTTTCTGATTTCTGATGAGAAGAATAGCAAGAATATCATTCTTTGAAATTCCCCGGAATAAGGATTTTGTAAATTGGTTTTTGGAGTATTCGGTCGAACAATAAATTTGATTGTAAATTTAAACTTACAGTTTTAATTTCTATTATATATATATATATATATATATATATATATATATATATATATATATATATATATATATATTATTCCAGGTTTATATTTTCCAGATGTGAAGCAACCAATAAATTTGTATCGAGGTTCATACAAGAATGCACAATACCTATGTAGGGAAGATAATTTTTTTAAATTTGTTTTACGTAAGCATTTGTGGCTACGGACTCGACAATAGTTACTTGTACTATATATATATATATATATATATATATATATATATATATATATATATTATATATATATATATATATAGTTTAGTGGAGATGGTAATTAATAAAAACTTAAGAAAGTGCTCAATACTGTTGTAGAGCAAATATGCGTCTTATTTTTTATTACCGTATCTTTCTGTTAAGTTACATTATTGTTTCGGCTACACCGCCGTTTTTTTTTTTGGCCGTCTGTAGCGTCCTCAGACTTTTACAGAAATGTTCGCTATTTTGGGATGAAAGAGTGTAAGAGTGAATGAGGCCGGGGGGTGCGAGGAGGGCGGAAGAGAAAGAGAGGAAGGGAACAAGGAGGGAAGGTGGGGGGGCGTTTGGTATGTCGATAATGTTTTAGTTTTGGGGTTAAAGGAACTTGTGGGGGAGGGTCTGGGAAGTTCATTTCTGGTGTGGCTGAGGGCATAGGGATACATGAGGGGAAGGGGAATATGTGGGAGTGGGAGAAGGGAGGTACTTTAAAATTCCAGTCTTAGTGTTAAAGTTTTTAACGTCTCGTTGGTGAGGTGATTTCTTGGTAAGTATGTCTTGAGCTGTTGAGTATTCGCTTATGTTTGGAGGCGGGGGGGCTATGATTTAGTTTATTTATATGTATATATATATATATATATATATATATATATAAATAAACCAAATCTCTCTCTCTCTTTCTATATATATATATATATATATATATATATAGAGAGAGAGAGAGAGAGAGAGAGAGAGAGAGAGAAAGAGAGAGAGGGAGAAAGACAGAGAGAAAGAGTTCCAATGTCCGTGTGATGCTGTCTTTATCGGGCGAATCAGCGTCCATTTTGAAACAAGAATTGGACACCATGTTCTTTCAGGTTTTCAAGATAAAAATCAAAATAAAAACAACATTATCCTCAACCCGACCCACAATAATTTAGATTCCGCTATTGGAAATCATTTATTGGATAAACCAAAACGTGGGCAGGCTTATAAGAACGACTCTTTTTTCAATTTTATTTCGAGGCCAATCGAGCAATCATTTCAAAACTATCGAATCCGTCTCTATTGCACGCCTCAAACCCTCTCTCTGCAGAAACGGTTTGTGAACACCCTGGACCTGTTCGGCAAATTATAGAGATATTTTAGATGTTCCCTATTCCCTTTTCCTCTTTTTTTTCTCCCCGTATATTTATACACGGACTATCATTCCCCATTCGTGATAGGTTAATATATATATATATATATATATATATATATATATATATATATAATACTCATTATATATATACACATACACACACGTTCATTCATTTTATTTTATCCTTTCCCCCACCTTTTCCTGTACGTATACTTTATTATAATTGTAAATTAATTCTTCTCATGTTAATTATTAATTTTAATTTCTCCCCCTATATTTTCTGGGGTTTTTTTAAGTTTTAAAAAAATGCCATCGTTGGCCCCTGATGAGGATGGTGAAAAGATGTCTAGGGTTTAAAATAATTCTTTTTTCCCGCGCTATATATATATATATATATATATATATACATACATATATATATATTTTGTTGTTGTTCCTTCTTATGAAACGGATTTTTAATTTAATTATAATTTGATTTTTAAATTTGAAATTATCAATCGCATTACTTAATATTGTATTAGCTCTAGGACATTTAACTATTGAGCTTATTATATATCTAAATTACAACGAGCACTTTCTATTTCCTGTATTTTAATTAAACTAGTAATTTCACTGTTACATTAAAATACACTCAGCTCTTTAGAATATTGTTCTAATCTCCTTTAAATAAATATATATATATATAATATATATATATATATATATATATATATATATATATATCATTCAAACACTCCCGTGTTTGAATATATTGTTAAGTGACAGTTTTAGCCATTTAGAACTGCTTTAAAGCTTCAGCGCTCACTCATTTTTCGACCAAATTTCAAACAATTACTACCGTTTATAGATCACCTTCTCAGCTATATTGTGAAAATAGTGTTTCTATTTTCGTTCAGTAAAACAAAAGTTATGATGAATTTACTGGTGTTCAAATTCGTAAAAAAAAAAAAAGCGTAAGGAGGTGAGCGACGTTTTTTGTGACTGATTTTCATAGCAACCACGTCGCTTCAGCGATTGGTGTTGCTACTAATTTACCGCTCTCACGAAAAGAGAAGTAACAAGTGAAACAGAGGGAAAGAAAGCAGACGAGTGGCATACATTGTTATTACATATGTGTTTATGGGATCCAAAAAAATAAGACTGAATTTAAACAAAGAACAAGTGAATTTACTGGAAGCCTGCAAAAATCATGGATTACAATAGAAAAATACGAGCATGGAAAGTAATATGGTTAAGCTTAAACATGGAAAAGTAACGGACAAGTTGTTAAAATTGGAAAAGAAAAGGACAAGATATTCTAGTAAAAAATATAATATATTTATAACTTAAAATATTGCAGCATTAAGATTTTTTTTTTATTCAATTTAACATTATATAATCAATTCTTAATGCTGTGATATTTTAAGTTATAAATTTATTATATTTTTCATAGAATATGTTGTCCTTTACTTTTCCATGTTTAAGCTTAACCATATTATTTTTCATGCTCACATTTTCTATTCTAATATACATATATATGTATGTGCTTTAATAACGAAAAATAATTAATATTCGAAGTTAAAAGAGACGAAATAAACTAATGCTTAAAACATAAAGATTGTCAATACTCTAAGTGAAAATGCCTCTGCGAAACGATCCAGATTCGAACTGGTCACACCCAAGCTGTCAGCCCCAGTCGTTAACCGCTTAGTTCCCGTCATCTCCAAATAATTAAAAACTATTCCCATTTAGCATCCTTTAGTCATCAGGCCCCATAAGCACTGTTTATGATAAAGGTGGAAGAATCGCTGTTAATTAAGGTTGACTACGTTTTGTTTTTGTTTTTTTATTACCTTTAAATAATATTTTTAACTCCTTACATAAGGCGGCTTCATGAACTGTCTGCTGCAATTTCGATAAAACAATTTTTTTTAATAATAAATAGAAAACAGAATAACACAAAAATGTTGCGGCTCGTAAACGTTTTCAGAAAATGTCACGGTGACCACCGAATATCTTTGAACTTTCCGGGCGAAGAGAATGAAAAGAATGTTATTGTTGTATCCATATGTTAATGCGATGGTTTGGGTAGGTGTGTCAGAAATCCTGATTAAAATTGGAATCCAATATAAATATATGGTGTTTATTACAAAAATGTTTAGGATTAAAAAGATATAACATTAGAAAACGATAGCAATAACCTGCTTGGAATATTGGAAAAAATGGCGGTGCAAAATTTACGTTGATAAATTAAGAAATGAAACAAATCAATATTTTTGTTGGGGCATAAATAATGGAGAATATAAAATAAGCAATTTTGTTACCATTGAATCAGAGAGAAGGTTTATTTAGGACAAAAGATATATTCAATCATTAAAATGGTGAAATATATAGAGCAAGGATTGGAATGTTTATTTGGTTTGTAAAGAATAAACATATAAGATGTGAAATAATAACATATTATAAGATGTAATAGAAAGAAAAGAAAAGAAAGAAAAAGATAGAGAGGTAAAGAGCTACAAATAAATGCAGGTAGAAGCGACAAAAAGAAAGAAAGGAAAAAGACATGAAGAAAGAGGGAGAAAAGAGATGGAAAGTATGAAAGAAAGAAAGAAAGAAAGAACAAAAGGAATGTAGAAAGAGATTAGGAAAGGGGAAAAGAAAAGAAGAAATTAAAAAAGAACAAAGAAAGTAAAGCAAATAAAAGTTGGAGAGAAATAAAGAAAGGAAAAACGAAATACAATAAAAAAAAAAGAAAAAGTGACCGGAGTTATAAAAATGGAGGGCAAAAGAAAGCAACGAATGAAGGAATAAGTTCTCATTAAAAAAAAAGAAAGAAAGAAAGAAAACACGAATGAATAATTGAAAATAGAACAAAAAATAAAGTACGGAATCGAACGAGGAAAGAAAAAGAAATAGCGAAAGAAAATGATCGGGGAATATGCGGAAAAGTGGAACAAAAATAAGAATAAAATAAATTAAAGAATGAATAGCGGAAAAAAATCTATTCCACAACTAAAAAAGGAACTGTGTGTATGTGTATGTGTGTGTGTGAGTGTGTGTGTGTGTGTGAATATGTGTATCTGTGTTCTATGCGTGTATGTATGTGTATGTGTGTGTATGTGTGTGAATACGTGTATGTGCGTGTGACATGTGTGTATGCATGTGTATGTGTCTCTGTGTGAATATGTGTATGTGTGTGGCATGTGTGTACGTATGTGTATGTGTGTGAATATGTGTATGTATGTGTGGCATGTCTGTATGTGTGTATGTATGCGTATGTGTATGTGTGTTGCATGTGTGTGTCTGTGTATGTGTGTCTGTGTATGTGTGTATGTATCTGCGTGTTGCACGTATGTGTGTCAACATGTATGTATGTGTATGTGTGTGTCTGTGTGTTGCATGTGTGTGTCTGTGTATGCCTATGTGTGTATATGTATGTTTTGCATGTGTGTGTATGTGTCTGTGTGTGTCTGTGTGTGCATGTGTATGTATAGGTCTGTTGTGCGTATGTGTATATGTGTATGTTTATTTGTGTATGTATCTGTGTGTTGCATGTACGTGTACTGGTGTATGTGTGTATGTGTACGTGTGTGTGTGTTGCATGTGTGTATGTATTTTTTTTACACAGTGATCACCACTTATCAAGGCCCGGAAGCCACTCAGGGATAAGGGTTATTGCAAGTACATTACGTTAGTGTGGAGATTTGATGAAGTGTTTACTTAAGGGGGCGGATCATTAGGAATTTGTTAACATTGGACTTGAACACATCCAAGTTGTAGTCCGGTGGGAAGCAGGCAGACGGAACAGAGTTCCACAGGCGTGCAGTTCTAAGAAAGAAGCTTTGTTCATGGAATCCGTTTTGATTTAAGCACAGATAAAGAGTGGGGGAAATTTTTCACAGTGGATTCGTGAAAGATTGGCGAGGGGGGACCAGAGATTGGAGTTCAGGCGAGCACCTGCCATGGAAGTAACGATAAAACAAAGATAGGCTCGCAACGTCTCTTCTGTGGGAGAGAGGTTGTAAGGTAGAGAAAAGGGCATCCCCCACTAAGCCACGAAGTCTATTTTGTACTCTGTCAAGGCAGGATAGGCTGTTTTCAGCACCTCCTGCCCAGATATGGTAGCAGTATTCCATCCTTGGACGTACTTGGATTTTATATAGATAGAGAAGTGCATCAGTAGTGAGATATCTTCTGGAGCGGTAGAAGGATCCCACCATCTTTCCAGCGACCTTGGCAACAGACTTGATGTACGTGTTCCATTTCAGATCAGGAGTAAAGGTCAACCCAGAAGCTTGTCAAAACACGGGGCCTCCCCAAGACGAGAGCCATCCATCACAATTGATGCAAGATGGGGATCAGAGCGTTGATGATGTAAGGATAGGAGTTTGGTTTTGGATGCATTAAAGGTAACCAGCCACATCTTCCCCCACTGAACCACGCGCTTGAGATCAGAGGAGAGAGAATCAGAGAGAACTTTGTCATTTACAGCCTTTGATGTGTTGCCGTAGATGGTCGTGTCATCAGCATAGATGTCAACGAATGATTTAAGTATGTGTTTAGGGATGTCATTGATGTAGATCAGGAAGAGAGTTGGGCCTAGGATTGACCCCTAAGGGACTCCAGCATTTATATTGCAGGCCTCCGATTTTTGTCCATCTACCACTACTCTTATGAGCCTATCGGAGAGAAATGATTTAATGATTGAGAAAACATTTCTAGTAATACCGTAACTGGAAATCTTGTGAAGTAGACCCTTATGCCATACCTTGTCGAAGGCCTTTGATATGTCAAGAGCAATTGCCCTAGAAAGGAAGCCTTTGTCAAGAGATTCACTAATCCTGTGGGATATAACCGTCAGCACATCTGCGGTAGATCTTGCAGAGCGGAAACCATATTGTGTGTCACTAAGAAGGTTATTACTGCTGATGTGGTTGACTATTTCTCTATTTAATATGGATTCCAGCAACTTACTCATAACACACAGGAGACTTATTGGTCTGTACTGAGAGGGAGATGACTTATCACCTGAATTCTTAAATACAGGGCAAACTGATGAGGTCTTCCAGGGAGTCGGAAAGCACTTCTCCTTAAGGCAGCGCTTAAACAGTTTCGTAAGTATGGGAGCAAGTTCTGGTTGAAGCTTTTTTAACACTATAATTGGGATGCCATCAGGGCCAATTGCTTTACTGGAATCTAGGTTCTTGATTAGCTTAGCGACCTCATGCACGGATATTTTTATGTTACCTAGCTTGTTCTGTGTTATAGGAGGAAATATGGGGAGTTGATGGCCTTCGTCGCATAGGGTAGAATTAGCTACAAAGTTCTTTGCAAATAGTTTGGCCTTGTCTGACGCTGACGAGATGACCTCTGGTCCATTGATAATGGTTGGGATAGAACGCACACTTCTGTTCAGGATCCTATTTGTTATTTGCCAAAACTGGTGGGAACCAAGCCACTGATCAGCTACCTTGGATTTAACAGACTGGGCATATAGCTCTCTTTCATTTTTTATTACTCTTTTACAGTGGTTGCTGGCAGTCCTGAAAGTAGCTTTAGTCTCAGTGCATCTTAGATAGAGTTTGTTGTGTATGTGACTATGTGTGTATGTGTGTGTGCCATGTGTGTGTTTGTGTTCGTCAACTACAGACTACGAAACAGCCAACCCGATTTTTATGAAATTTCACACAAATGTAATTTATGTGTCTAGCAGTGTTCTTAGATAGAGTTTGTATCGAAATGTCTTCGATAAGTGTCAATAATCGATAATCGGAAAAATCCGACGAAAGAAGAAACAGGCGATTTTCACCAAAGTTAACACCTTATACAGCTTAACATCACAAGAGCATTTGAGAAGTTAAATAACCGCACAAGCAGAAAGGCTCGACATATAAAATCAACAGTAGTTTTTTTATATGATAGGGGTACGATGAAAGTGATTGTTCCTGTTTAAAACAGAAATGCACTATGATATTTGAATTTTCAGGCCTTTATGTGCTTTAGAATTAGCATGCAACATAACATTAGCTACTTATATTTTTCTCTATCGCCCTTCCTTGACGCAGGATTGTACTCTAATAAACAAAGTCTTTGACAGTATAGATACACCTCTCTCCCTCGATACTAACGCACAAGTACATGTATTTGGTGACTTCAATGTCCATCACAGTAACTGGCTTTGATTCTCTACTTACACAGATGCAGCTGATAGCAACACATAGCTTCTCTATATCTTATCCCCTATCACAGACGATTATATTTCCGACACATTTCCCAGACTAGCAAGATCAACATGCCTCACTTCTAGATCTATTTCTGACAACATGGTTGTATAATAAATACCCACAGTCCACTTAGGAATGCTGATCACGCTGTGATAATGGTAGAAGTCGCCCTGGATTCTCGACCCAAAACGGAAGAGCCACTGCTTAAAATAACGAGATATTATGAAAAAAGCTGACTGGGAAATCATCGGGGATCTCATCAGAGATGCCCCATGGGGATTTTTTTTTCTTCCCGTTGGACAGTGCGCAAATGAGACCACTGAATGGTTCAAAACGGCAATTGAAGTACATGTCCCACACAAAAATTCTATAGCAAGTCTCACTCTCTCCAATGGTTCACTTCTACTTGTGCAGCTGCCATTGCTCAAAGGCAGCATGCGTACCGCAGATTAAACCGTCATGAGTCCAGTTCAAACAGACGGA
The DNA here is from genome assembly GCF_053919585.1 of Euprymna scolopes. Lineage (NCBI taxonomy): Eukaryota > Metazoa > Mollusca > Cephalopoda > Sepiida > Sepiolidae > Euprymna > Euprymna scolopes. Next base: position 97,596,028 of record NC_136509.1, read on the forward strand.
CGTTTATAGAAGCTAGAAGTAATTGTAGGAAAGAAATAGCGAGAGAGAATATACTGCAACCACCAAAAAACGCATCGAAGCACACAAATTAGGGACCCGTGATTTTTGGAAAATCTACAACAATGTAGTAAATAATGTGTAGTCAAGAATTCCCCCACTATCCAACATTTATGAGGTTGTTTGCACCGTAACCGAGAAGACTAACATGCTTGCCAGTCAGTTTGCCTCAAACTCCATATTGGACCCAGCAAACCACTCCCTCTCTGACTTTCCTTTGCGGAGAGACGGCACACTGGATGATCTGAAAATTACTCCTTCTCAGGTGCATGTTATTATAAAAAAAACTAGACACCTCGAAAGCACATGTACCCGATCTTATCCCGGCTGTGCTATTTAAAAAATGCTCCGCTGAAGTTGTTCCAGTTCTCTACAAACTTTACAACAAATACTTAATGAATCTTGCTTTCCTGCCTGCTGGAAAACTGATTCTGTGGTACAGTTTTCAAGATTACTGGCGAAAGAACCGACCCATTAAATTATCGCCCCATTAGCGTCCTCCCGCTTGTTGCAAAAATACTTGAGTCTATAATTAATCAAGCTCTAGTCCATCACCTTACAGCTGCTAAACTTACCAACATTATGGATTTAGGCAAGCTCGTTCCACAGCACCTATCCTTACTGTAATCTTTGAACATATACACCATTCACTGAACAAAGCAAGGGAATGTAGAGCAGCAGCCCTTGATATATCTAAGGCTTTTGACAGAGTATGGCACGATGGTCTTCTAAGGAAAATTAGATCATATGGTATCACTGGAAGAATTCATAACGTAATTAAATCCTTCTATAGTAAGAGAAGAATACAGATTGTCTTCGACAGTCGTACATCTAAACAATATTATATAACTATCCTTGGGCCTTTATTATTCCTAATATTCATAAATGACCACCCTGATAAAATTATCTCTGAGATGGGTATATTTACTGATAACACCACGCTCTATAACAGGCACAAGGGGAAACAAATGAACACGTATCTAAGGCAATGGCAGAAACACTAGAGGAGACCTCCAATCTGTAGTGGAATGGAACAAAAATGGATGGTTACAATCAATGTTGCTAAGATTAAGCTTGTTTACTTCATCAGTTACAAGAAATTTTCTCTACCACCAATAACAATGACCAAAAACATATTATCTGAAAGTACTTCTTTTAAACTCCTCGGACTAACGTTCACAGAAAGAAATTACAACCGCCAGAAAAAGAGGGATAAAAATGGAAATATAAAATATACAGTGAAAAAAAGAATGAGAAAATGAAGGAATAAATGAAGAAATAAATAAGAATGAAACAATAAATGAAAGAATTTTGCCTCTGTTCAGTCTCAAGTCTGTAAGGGTAGCTGCGCGTGTAAATGCGAGGCAAGGGTTGCGCAATCTCCAACCACACCTGAATTGGCACTGCTTGAGTTCAGTGGCCAGAACTGCTAGACAACTGGAAACAATGCCGAGATGAACGGAGACTACATACAGCACTGGGAATTCCCAAATGGTCACCCATTTTAGTACTGTCCAAGCTCAACGTTGCTTAACTTCGGAGATCTAACGACAACCGGCGTTTCAACGGGAATTATGCCGTGAGAAAGAATTACAGTGGTGTAATGAATATGAATACAAGCGGTTTCTTCTTCACAAGAATGTGATTGGCTGATTAGTTCATAAATACGGACGGGCATATAAGCCTGGGAGAGATGTCGAAAGAAATGCCGAAAGCCTAAAGCTTAAGCATATCACATCTATGACCATGAATAACCGTTTTTTTAAGGCGATTTTTCCGGAAGATATCATGAAGCGTGGCAGAAATAGACAAAAAATGACGAAAGAATTGGCAACACACAAAAAAGAAAGAAAAACAAAATTTGGTGGAAAGAAATAATGAAAGGAAATGAAAGAAGGGGAAGAAATGAAACAAAAAGTAGAAAGAAAAAAATAAAGGAGGGAAAGAAGGTAGGCTGGAAAAAAAGCGAAAGAAATGGAAAGTAAATAAAAATGGAACTAAGGAAGAAAAACAGAAAAGAAAAAGAAAATGATTGAAGAAAAAAGAATATAAACGAAAAGGGATCTTAGAAATGTGAAATAAAAAAAGTAAATAGAGAATGAAAAATAAAGAAAGAAAGGAGAAGAACGAAAGAAAGATATGAAGAAAGAAAAAGATGAATAAATTATGATAAAAAAAGAAAAAAAGACTACAAATGAAAGAAAGAAAACAATGGCGAAAGAATTGGAGAAAACGAAAGGTAAAAAAACGAAACTAGGTGGGAAGAAAAAATAAAATAAATGAAAAGGTGACAAATGAAAAAAGAAAGTAAAAAGATGAAAAAAAAAAGATTGGAAAAAAGGGAGAACGAAGAAAAGAAGGAAAGAAAGGAAAAAAGGGGGATTAAGAAAGAAAAAGAGGGAACGAAAAAGGAAACGAATGAAGATACAAAAATATAAGCGAAAGAAAGAAGAAATAAGAAAGAAGAAATAAAAAGAGAAATATAGAATGAAAAATAAAGAAAGAAAGCAAAAGTCACATATAAAGAGAGGAGAGGGAAAACTGAAGAATGATATAAAGGCAGAATGAGGTGAAGAAGAAAAAAATGTACAAAAATAAAAAGAAAGAAAGACAAGACCTAATAAATGAAGAATCGACTGAAAAAGTTGTAAAAAAAAAGACGAGATTAAATAATGACAGAAAAAAAATATGAATGGAGATAAAAAAAAATTATGGACGAAAAGAAAAAAAAACGATGAGAAAGGGAGAATGAAGGGAAGTAAGAAAGAAAAGAAGAATGGATAAATAAAGACGAAAAAGAAAACAGAAAAAGAAAGAAACCGTGAAGGAAAAAAGCAATAAAATGACCGACAAAAACGAAATAAAATTGGAACAGATAAAATGAAATGAATGGAGAAAAAAATTAGGGAAAGACAGAAAGACGAGAGAAATAAATGAAAAAAAAATGGAGTAAGAAATAAAACAAATAAACGAACGACGCAACGAAATAGGCGTGGGTGAATAAAAAAAGAATGAATAAATAGTGAAACAGTTAAAGAGAAAGAAAAGGAAAGAAAGAAACCGTGAAGAAAAAAAGCAATAAAAACAGCCGAAAAAAAAATGAAATGAATAGGGAGGAAAATTAAGGAAAGGGGGAAAAAATGAGAGAAATAAACCAAACAAACGAACGACGCAGCAAAGGAAATGGAGGCGGGAAAACAGAAAGAATAAAAGAGAAAAAAAGAAGAAAGGACTGAATACAGAAAGAAAAAAGTGAAAGAAAGATTGAGAGAAAGAAAGAAATCGCAATGAAAAAAAAAATAACAATAAAAACGACCGACAAGTGGATGTTAGGGTTCATTTCAATCTCTTTCCTAATAATAACGCGAAAGAAAGGAAGTAATGACGGATATCCAATTTGAACGTCGACACTCAATCGATACGTTTACCCCCCCCCCCAACACCACCACCATTAGAAGTTTGTATGTTTAGTTCACAAGTCCGCATTCAAGTTGCGTCTTTATTTAACACAGGAGCGAAAAATGTCACATTTCCAAAATGGCACCACGAAAAAGACGCGCGAACAGCGAATATCGATCGAGCGAGGTCTTTCAAAAATCGATACTCTATTGAATCTTATTTCAATAATAATTAGACATTTTTCAATATAAACTGCCAATCTCTTTCTTTACCCCCCCCCCCATCACTATCATTGTTATTCCATAACCAGACTTTGTATTACTATTTTTTTATTGTTATTGTTGAAAAAAATTGTCTTTCCCTATTCTCATCTTGTTCAACAACCAATCGCTACATTTATTTAAGTAATACGTTTTCAATGTCATAAAGCATAGTTATTTATTTCATCCCCCGCACCAGCAACAATAATAGCGCTTATAAATATGATATGAAAAGATAACAAGAAACGTCTATAATAATATCGCATATGTTTATTTTCCTGTTTGTCTATCTGTCAGTCTGTCCGTCTGTCTGTGCATTTGTGTTTTGTTTATCTTTATTATTTACTAAAGGATCAGTACGCTAAAGATTCGCAGATAAGGGCTAGATAAGCGCTTGGATCATTCTACTGCTCTAGAAGGAACATGACTCCTCGTGCAATCTTTCACCTGAACAAGATGTTAAGTAGTCGCTTGCTCTGTCATTAAATGATTAGCCAGGAACGTATGCATAATCACGACTCACGTGCTGAGTTTATGTCGCATTAGCATTTAAGTCGTGGGCGTGAGCGTGAGGTCATGGAATGAGATGTATGTATATATATATATATATATATATATATATATATATATATATATATATATATATATATGCATCAAAATCGAAAGAAAAAGAAAAAGGAAAAAGTGAAAAGAAATTTGATCGAAACACTTGAAAAGCACACGATTCTCCTCCTCTCTGTCCGAAAGCGAACCGGCCGATCTGTGGATCCTAGAGAGAATTACTGCTACATAACAGCTGATTGTAGCTATAAACAGAGGAATGACATTTGACCAGGAAATGGGGGAAAAAGAAAGAACATATTGAGTCTGGTTTTTTAATACGTGTCGGCAACTTGCATATAGAACATGAATAAATAACTGTTTCGTTCATCTAAAAAGTTCGTGTGAAAGTATTATTTGCTTTGCAATTATCTAAATACAATATTTGGCCATTTTACAAGTAATAACAAAGTTATGTTATAAAGTAATAACAACGTTATATTTTAAAAGTAATAACAACGTTATATTTTAAAAGTAATAACAACGTTATATTTTAAAGGTAATGATAACGTTATATTTTAAAAGTAATAACAACGTTATATTTTTAAAGTAATAACAACGTTACTGTTGGAGACGCTCCTCCATGGGATTAATGGACTCATGTGACTTCCTCTGGTGACGTCACTTCCGGTATCCAGTACCGGTGCCCGGCAGTCTGAGATTGCTACGCGACGAAGCAGGTCGTGTGCAAACGCCCACAGTTAAGAAATGGTATTCTCAACTCGCTTTGCCTGTAATATATATGGATACATGTTCGTTTCCTAAAAATCCTGTGTTTTTTTTTTTCGTTTATTACCATTTAACCCTATAACAGTTACATTTTAAAAGTAATGTTTCATTTTAAAAAGTATTAATAATGTGTTTCATGTCATAAGATGAAGTCATAACAACTTTATATTTTAAAAGCAATAACAACGTTGCATTTTAAAAGTATTATAAACGTTACATTTAAACGGCAATTACAACGTTGCATTAAAAAGTAATAACAATTACAACGTTACATTTTAACTGTAATAACAAAATTACATTTAAAAGTAATATGAACGTTACATTTTAAAAGTAATAAGTTATATACAAACCGTGCTAACATAATAAAAGAATAGCATTACAGTTTTAAATTAATAATAACGTTACATTTTAAAAAGTAAAAACAGTAATTTTAGAATAACAACATTATGTAGTAAAAGTAATAGCATTAGATTTTAAATTTGTTTCTATCCAAACCAAATAAAGCCGTTATCCATTCCTTCATTTCTTCATTTCTAACGAACACGATGATTCTGTAGTTAGCATTGGTTTCACCGATATCTTTCTAGTTAGTATTCTCGCTTTAAAAAACCGGGTACTTGCTGGATGGACCATGTGGAGGTTGCAAACATCCTAAATTTAAGTATTTCTGTAAAGCAAACTGAACTGGAAGATGGCGAACCTAAGAAACTTTCACGAATAGTGTATTAACCTATATTCCCTTTCCTTGCTTAAAATGGATGGCTAATGGATCAAAAACGTACTCAGTCCTCTTTTAATATTAGAGTCGTATTCGTCATAAGATGGAGTTAGATACGTCATAAGATGAAGTTTG
>NC_136509.1:97604425-97684425 GCF_053919585.1 Euprymna scolopes
ACTGTGTTGCTGTATCACATCACTTCAGTGCGATTAGACTAGCAACTACCTCGTTAGGATTGAAATTCGACCGCCTAGGCGACAGTCGGCGCTTATAAGCGTTACGTAATTTTGCTGGTGTTAATCCAAGACTTTACATGTTTGGATTCTCTTTCCTGTGATGCATTTTATAAATTTTCTGTTTCAATTTTGTTCAATTTTTGATTTTTTATATATTTCTCTGTTTTTATTTATTTATTTTTTATTTTTTTACAGTTTGACGCAATTGTAAGTATTCACAATTTCTTTTTTTCCCTGCTTTGAAATTTTAGTGTTCATCTAAATTCAATCAGTTCTCATACGTTTTACATTTTTTGTTTCGATTAGAAAATTATTGATTTCCTTTAAAATTTTATTATTTAGCTCAGACTTACTTTTATTTAATTATTCATATAAAAATGCATTTTACTACGGTTATTGCAGTAACTAAGGTACGTAGATAGATAAGAATGCTGTAGATTTAACAGCTCCTACACCCGGCTAGATTAGCACTCATCTCGAGTCAGGGATCGAACCTACAATTATCTAGTTGATATTTGACAGATATATATCTATAATATAAAGCTGAACGTCTGTGTGTGTGTCTGGTCACAAATAGGCTCCTATATGGTTGACTATTATATGACTATTATAGAAAACTGATTACATATAATGATAGAAGATGTATCGAGACACAGGAATGGGTATGTTTGATCTGGCATAATTATGATTCATTAAAATTGTGGGGTCTGCGTAAGTGCCTGGTCCACAAAGTACGGAAATAAAAAATAAAAAAACTTTACAGGTGTTTTTTATATAGATGTACATAATAATACTTTGATAAGTATGTTTTAACTTAAATAGGGATGGTATAATAAAATTGTGGGATCTGCGTTCGCGCCTGACCTCCATAGAATGGAAATAGGCACAAACTTTAATAAAGACTTTTCATATCTATCTGCGTAAGTATACTTTGATAATTATGTTTCAGTTTGAAAAAATATGGTATAATAAAATAATGGGGTGTTCGTTCGCACCTGACCTCCATAGAATGGAAATATGTCACAAAGTTTAACAAGGTTTTTTTTAATATAGATCCACAGAATATTGTGATAAGTGTTTCAGTGTGAACAGGTATGGTATAATAAATTATGGTGTTTATCTATTTTATTTTTACTTTCATCATATTTTGCTTTGGTTTTGATACCCCCAAATTCGACGCTATCTCTTTACAACCCTTCTTTTTCATAAGCTATCATACTTTCATAAATCAGAGTCCATTTTCTGTAGGTTGTTTTTGAACCCAGTCAACGACGGGTACTTTTGCTAGTATATATATATATATATATATATATATATATATATATATATATATATATATATATATCGACATATATATATATCAACACAACATATATATACATATATATATATATATATATATATCGACATATAAATTAATATACGAAGATATAATTTTATGTGTAAATTTCTCAGTATTTACTTCAACAGTGCTCAATACATAGGTAGAGCTAGGGAGTAAGGTATTTAAATATATATGGCAATTAAGCTACACAGAATATTCTGCGTGTCATTCTAGTAAGAAGCCTGATGAATTAGCACGAGAATGAAACGCAGAATATTCTGTATAGCTTAATTGCCATGTATATTTTTATAACTTTATAAATATATATATATGAGTGTGTATGTGTGTGTGTGTGTGTGTGTGTGTGTGTGTGTGTGTGTGTGTGTGTGTGTGTGTGTGTGTGTGTGTTATAGACCCTCCCGTCGATTTCGACAGCTGAGCTCCGGCACAACTACTAAGTTGCTTGGAAATCCACACAACTGCTAATCTTTGTCGGTGCAAAAGCTGCCATAAGACAGGGAAGACAGTAGACCCCCGGTTTTAAATCGGAGTTTTTCCTTCTTCTAGATGCATATCCTAACGAAAACTGGGTGTGCATTTCTCCCCGTGAATTAAACTCGCCCTCGGATACTTAACCGAAATTTTTACATCTCGGCGCAGTACATGCAGCACCTAGCCTTCCCAAATGGTCACCTGTTTGGTGCTAGCCAGGCTCATCATTGCTTAACATTGGTGATCTTGCGATATGTATATATGATATTATTATGGCAATCGCTCCAGACAAGGCATGAAGCTACTTGATGTAAAAAGTTAAAAATACTACTTCAAGGTCAAATACTTGCCAACGGTAAGTGTTAGATGGAATAAGTTCTATCACAGAAAACGGCAATTTTTTCCTCTTTGTCAGAAACATCGCTCATTATTGAACGTGAAGACTATATGACGAAATAATGAAGGTTAGAGTTACATGACTGCTGAAAGTAAGCCATATTGACTCTTTTGCTGTATCACAGATCTTTAGTGCAGCTAAACTAGCAACGGCCTCAAGCTAGGACTGAAACTTGACCGTCTAGACAACAGTCGGCGCTGCTAACCGTTACGAATTATGGCTGCTGCTAATTAGGTAGATGATTGTGTGTCTGTTAATGTGGCATTCTTTCATTTAAGCAAACACATTTTTTACTTGATAATCACCACTTATCAAGGCCCTAAGGCCATTCGAGGATAAGGGTTAATGAATATAAGGTGGTAGTGTAGTAATCGTTAATTGTGTAACTTGGGTAAAATTTGATTATTTATGGAAACGGCTCAACAAGAATTTGTTTACATTGGATTTGAAAGCTATCATATTGTAATCAGCCGGGAAGCAGGCCAGCGGAACAGTGTTCCGCGGACGGGCAGTTCTAGGAACGGGGCTTAGTTCATGAAATCTACATTTAGATTTAGGCACAAATAGACTGTGGGAGAAATTCCATATAATGGTTATAGCTAGTCGAGTGTTTTTTGTGAAAGTTTTGCGAGGAGGGAACCATAGTTTAGAGTTAAGTCGAGCACTTGCTATGAAAGTAGAGATAAAGCAAAGACAGGCTTGCAAGGTCTCTTCTGTGGGAAAGGGGTTGCAGGGAAGAGAAAAAGAATCACTTACTAAGTTTCGAAACCGATTTTGAACTCTATCAAGGCAAGATAGATCGTGCCGAGTAGGTCCTGCAGATATGTGAACAGCACTCCATTTTAGGACGTACCTGGCTCTTATACATATAGAAGATTGTCTCGGCAGTGAGATACCTACTGGAGCCGTAGAATGATTCAACCATTTTCCCAGCGATCTTGGAAACAGACATGATGTATGTTGCGTCGTAACACAGTAGTAAAAGAAAAAAATCAAGTCGAGGTTGGTTTAACAAACGAAGTTTATTAACATCACAGGTACAAAGGTAGGAATACGGGTATAACTGACTAGTACTCAGCTAGGCAGTGGAGTACTGTCGCTCCTTCTCACCGGTGTAGACATTACTGGCACTATATATATATATATATATATATAGTGAGAACCGGTGTAATTTCCCTTATGAATAGAAAGGCCGGTATGAAAATGTATGTGTTCCATTTCAGATTAGTAGTGAAAGTTAGTCACAGAAGCTTATCAGGACATGGAGCTTCCCCAAGACGTGATAGGGGTCAGAGCTATTATGATGAAAGCAGAGAAATTTGGTTTTCGATGCATTAAAATACAACAGCCATCTTTTTTTCTATGCACACCGTTTTCAAGATTAGAAAAGAGAGAATTAAAAAGATCTTTATCTTTGCTGGCCATTGAAGTGTTTCCATAGATTGTAGTGTCGTCTGCATAAATGTCTACAAACAATCCAAGAATGTCAGGAATAAAGTTAGGCCTAGGATGGAATCTTGAAGGACGCCGGTGTTAATGCAATGAGTTTCTGATTTCTCTTCATCAACGACTTCTCTTATGTAACACACAGACCTGTCACTCAGATCCCAGATCGCTGACCAAAATAACTTGAGTTCTCTCATAGGAAGCCGACGTCACTGTTGTTTGGAGTGATCTTCAACCGATGCCGCTTGCGGGCGGTGGGGATGTCGTTCCACCGTCCTGCTGTCGGTGATAGTCGTTCGTCGCGCGTTATTTTGTGAATGAAAACACAGCAGTCACTTCTGGTCGTCGTTAAACAAAACGGGTGGCCGTCGCTTTCAACAATCTCACAGTTAGAAAGAACAAACTCCGAACATCAGATATGGAAGGAAAGAAACAAAGACCAACTCCGCGTAATTTCTGATTACGTAGAATAATTATTACACAAATTCTATTTACAAAGGCCAGCAAGTTCGTTCAGAATTCTCGTTATCCAAATCATTTCCCTTTTTTAAAAGAACAAAAAAAGTCTTTCCTGCTTTAGGGGTGGTCGTTAAAGAGGTGGAGGCGGGTTTGCGCGGTGAGAGGGTTCACTCGTCAAATAAATTGACCAGCTTTGAAAAACTTCTAGAAAATCTGCAAAAACCTGTCTTTTTTTGCTCTGCAGTAATCTTTATAGACGTTAGGTGAGCACCTTGGGGTGTCCCTTCAACCAATCACTCGCCAATACGTCAACTTCCAGCGGATTTGGATTGGCTCCTTCAATATCTGGGAATTTTCCCAACGAAACACACCTGCAGACTTACAAACGGCTTCTCACGACCCCCCGGGTCACTTCCGTAACCTTTCGGCCAGAGAAATTGTAATCAGGGACAAAACATACCGTCTCTCAGTCTGAGTCATCATCCATTTCTATAAACTCACAAAATATTTTTTTATAATTCACACATTGAAATTGTCATAAAAATATGTATTATTATTTTATTTCAGCAAGGATGGTGCCGTCATCCGGGCATGCCGATACTTAATAAAAGCCACATTTGCCCGTTTCTCCTTTCAGCGACCCGCTCCTTCGCCCCTCCCCCTTTGGGGAGCCTGTCCGCCCTCTGGGCTGGTCCTGTCACACTTTTAGCTTATCAGAGAGAAATTATTTAATTCTTGAAAGGACATTTCCATCTATTCCATAGCTGGCGATCTTTTGAAGTAGAACTTTATGCCATACTCTATCAAAAGCCTTTGATATGTCAAGAGTTATTGCTCTAGAAACAAAGCCCTTGTCGAAAGATTCACTGTGTGATATAACATTTAGTATATCAGCTGTAGATCTTGCAGAACAGAAACCATATTGCATGTCACTGAGCAGGTGATTTTTGCTGAGGTGGTTGACCACTTCTCTGTTTAATGCAGATTCCAGCAACTTACTCATGACGTACAGGAAACTGATTGGTCTGTACTGAGAGGGAGATACCCGATCTCCGAATGTTTTAAATATGGAGCAGACTGATTTTGTCAGAATAAAAACGAAATGATTTATGTTCTGTATGTATCACGAACGTTTTTTTTATTCTTTGTCGGATCATCTTGAAACGAATTAAAAGGCTGTACAAAAGAAGAAAAAAAATATTTTTATATTTTTGACGAAGAAGTCAAGGCCCGAAGGCCACTTGAGGACAAGGGTTAATGAGTGTACAGTGGTCAAAGGGGAACGTGTCGTAGTAATCATTAGTAGTGGAGATTTGGTAAATTGGATTACAGTATTTGTTCATGTTGGATGTGAAGACGACCATATTATAGTCAGTTAGAAAGAAGTAAAACGGAACAGAGTTCCACGGGCGTGCAGTTCTAAGAAAGAACCTTTGTTCATGGAATCTACGTTTACGTTTAGGCACAGATAAAGAGTGGGGGAAATTATTGATAATAGTTTCAGTTAAACGAGTGTTTTTCGTAAAAGTCGGGACAGGGGGGAACAATAGATTGGAGCTTAGAATATATATATATATATATATATATATATATATATAATACAGACCGAAATGCATAATGAATTTAAAAAATAAAAAAATAAAAATAAAAGTTAGCTAACCAGGTTTCGTTCCTCACTTATCAAAGCTAAATCGAGCAAAATACGATTGAAACTTTTACATTTCTTTTCTATTTTGCATTGCGCAATTTATAATCCCTGACCTGGAATTTAAACAGTTTTGTTTTTTTTGTTTTCGTGATAATTACATTTAAAAAAGCCAGAAATTTTAGAATGTGATTCTTGCTCAGAAGAAATATAAATTAACAAGTAAGATAATAATCTCAACATTATCTGAGTATGTATATAGTCAATAACAATACTTCCAACAAATTGTTGCTGTTATTTAGTTGCCAAATTAAAAAAGGAAGAATTGTTTATGTAATCTCTGTAAATTCTAGAAGTGGTAACACTTACTTATTTAAAAAAAACATTTACAGAGAATCGTGATGTTTATAATTAATTTTCTCTAAACGAAGGATAAACGTGGACGGTATATTATGTAATCGATTAAATTGATTGGAATTCCATTTTCTGTATGTGGATAATACGGATTAAAAAATGTCGAACTTCACTCGCCTAACAGAATCAAAAATCGATTTGGTATAATCAATATCATTGAGTTTTTTTAGCAAAAAAACATGTTAAATCGATATAATATATCTTAAGATTTTGTATAAATGTGCACCCCGATCGAAATGAGATACACGACAGAATAAAAATAAAAAATAATGAAAATAATGAAATTCATCTGGATATATTTATAGTTACCTGGAGAGTCTTAGACTTCCGGTTCGTTGGCTGGCATATCTCTTCTGGGCTGCGGCGTTCTTTGGGCTGTGGAAATAATGATATATATATATATATATATATATATATATATATATATATATATATATATATAGGGGGGTATTCTACATGAATTACCTTATTTCATGATTAAATATTTTATGGAGGAAAAATAGGAAGAAGTTTATAATACAAAAATATTTTACTTACACTCAAGTTCGATCTCACATGTTTCAATCTAATGTAGAAATGTTTCTCAAACATATGGAAGCACATCAAGATAAATTGAATTGATCACTTTTGTTATTCGATGTTTTAAATTTTCCAGGTCAGTTGGTATTGGCAAAACAAAGACTTTATCATGTACAAACCCCCGGAGAAAAAAATCACTATCCGTGAGATTAGAAGATTTAGGAGGACAAGCAGTAAGAAAAATGTCCTCGGTCTCTATCCGACAAATCTATCGCTGATGCAGTTTTTCATTTAAAAATGCTCTAACTGATAAGCTCCAGTAGAGAGACATCCCATCTTGTTGAAAAATGAACCCATCTGAATCAATATCCATTAATTGGAAGAGCCAGTTTCCTAACTTATCTTTATAGCTTTGCCCTCTAACAGATAAACGATAAAGAATTAATCATAAACTTTGTCCCAGGATGCATCACAGAAAATCTCTTATGTTGAATAATTTTATAAAGATTTTTGTCTCCAAAAATTCGCACATTGTGTCAGCTGACTTTGTCATTAAGATGAAAAGTGGGTTCGTCACCGAAAATTAATAGTGAACTGAAGCTTTCGTCGCCCTCCATCATTTGCAGCATCTAGTTGCAAAATTCCATTCGTCGTAGGTAAGTCATTATTTTTAATCGCCTGAAAGAGCTGCAATCTCTACGGTTTTAAGTGTGACCATTTTAAGCAGACACCATACCATGGGTTGAGGAATTAACAGGTTATGACTTGCGCGGCGTGTGAATTTCCATGGGGTAAACGCGGCGCGGATTCTCTCCACATCTTCCGCTGAAGTTCGCGGTCGCCCGGGACTTTTACTTTTACACAGATACTCGCTCTCTTCAAACTGCTTAGATAACCTGAGGATTATCTTGGGGAACGAGCACCGCAATTAAATTTCACTCTGAATGCAAACTATTTAAAATGATTTAGTTTTTGCAAACTCAAGAACACAAAAGGCCTACTGTTGACGGGTCGCCATTTTGTTTTGCTATCGGTGCCAGACGCATTAGTCTTAGAAAACTAGGAAACCTGCTCTTTCAAACACTCACTCCCTCATTCTGATGCATAAATTTACTTACGACATAACTGATCATTCTTTTTTAATCATCTTGCAGATATATTTGTATCTACGTGTCAACAGCACAATTCCGGATTCTTCTTATGAGAACATTGTCTCCTATTATTATTTTTTTTGTTGATAATGCGCGACATTTCCATATCTTTTATCTGTTTTGTTTTCATCTTTGGGTTTTAATTCATCCTTCTATTAAAAAAAACAAAAAAACATTTTATAATTTCTTTACACATGTTTTTTTTATTTTTTTGCATTTTTCACTGGTTTAAATGTAATACTGTTTTAATTAATATCATTGCCAGCAAATCTATGGCTTCGCTATGATATGCATTTGCTAATATCATTCCTCTGATAAAAAGAACTATTCTTTGAAACTCCGCGTATTAAGGAAATTTCATATATCTTATGGGAGTATCCTGTCGAATAATAACATGTAAAATATATTTTTCATGTAAACACACAAACACACTCTCTCTCTCTCTCATATATATATATATATATATATATATATATATATATATATATAAACTACATTTACTCACATAAAATTAATATACAAAAGTATAAATTTATGCGTAAACTTTAAGCATTTACTTCAAAAGTGATCAATACGTAGGTAAAGCTAGTTAGTAATTTATAAAATATATATGGCGATTAAGCTACACTGAATATTCCGTGTTTCATCCACTCTAGGATTCTTCAGGCTTATGTGCGAATTTTGTGGTTGTTTGTCGTTTTTATATGCGCATGATGACAAACAACCACAGAATTCGCGCATTAGCCTGAAGAATCCTAGAGCGGATGAAACGCGGAATATTCAGTGTAGCTTAATCGCCATATACATTTTATAGCTTACTATATATATATATATATATATATATATATATATATATTGACGTTTGTTTACGTTAAAAAAATATGGGCAATTTTCTCAGGAAAAAGATTTTCCGTAATTTCCAAAGTTGAAGATGATATTAATTGTATTAACTTTTAAATTTAACAGCAAATTGACACACCCACACACATATATATATATATATATATATATATATATATATATATATATATATCTAGTTTCGTATATATATATATATATATATATATATATCTAGTTTCGTATATATATATCTAGTTTCGTATATATATATATATATATATATATATATATATATATATATATATATATATATATATATATATACGTGCCTTTACTTTTGTATAAAGGTGAGTTGGGGCTTTTTCCAAATGTTAGAGTCGACAATATAAAGATATAGATGAAAACCGCTGAATGTTGCTGGATATATTTATAGATTACCGTGACTTTACTTAACGAAATCTGCGTGAATGTAATTATCTGAACACTTGAAATAAACTGGTTTCCTCTTAGTGCATGATGCTTGTGGCTATCGTCATACAATGTTTGTCATTCACTTGTCTATCGCATTTTGGTTAGCAAAATATAATGCATATTAAACCCGCAGAACTGTACGCGTGCTTCCTCTTATTGAAAACTAAAAAAAAAAAGAATTCTCTGAAAGTGTTCGTCTATAGCCGAAACGATATTAAATTTATGTGACTTTTTTAAAAAATTTTATTATTTTTTAGTTACGTTTACTTTGAAGATAGATATTTGTGTCTAGGAATCATTATTCAAATTAAAATCACTTTTCGGAAACGTGACTTGTCTGCGAAAATCCATTATATTGAAAACAAATGTAATTTCAAGATCAGTTTCATTTTTATTTTGCAAACACATTTTGCTGTTGAATTCGATGTTTGGTAGCGTTTTGTTTTTGGTATTTTGACAAACGCCGCTATTTTAAAAGAAAAACATATGTGCACAAATATAATCTATATATATATAAATGTAATTCTTGGTTCGTACAACATCGATAAAACCATATTTCTACATTACCAATTTAATTGAAATTTTCAGAAAATCTATCTGTAAAGTCAATTAATGTTTGCATGTTATTAAAATAATTTAACATTGCGAATCATAAAAATATTAATTAAAATATAAATAGTTTTTGTAAGTCGTTTCTGCGAGACTGTCCGGTTTTTCCGGTAACTTCCGTTTAATCTACTCTCGAATTACAAGATAAGTAAAAAACAAAAAAGGTACTCATGCAGAGAATGATCCGTGCTGAAATAATAACGTTATTATTTAAAAAGCCATTCTTAACATGGGGAAGGGAGGGTATTTTGTACCTATTCTCTACTTTAACCTTACAATTGAATAAAAAACATAGCATAAAACATTAATTAAACGTGGAAGTACGATTTAAAAAATAGAGCGGATCACTCTCTGCATTAGCACAAAAAAATCCCATATTTCTTAAATTTACATTCATTTATGTATCTTACCAATTTTTTTAATTTTAAATATCTTAAGGCTTTTCACTCATGAAACATTACGTTTTAATTATTTAGTTTCTTTCACGGCATTGTTTACATAAAAAAGTTTTTTTTAACTTTTTCTAAACTGTTTCATTTTTACGACATGCCTCAGCGTATTATAAAAACTCTAACCTCCCCATGTTAAAAACGGCTTTCAAATTAAACACGCCCTTCCACAAACCTCGAAAGCCGTTCTTAACATGGGGAGGTTTGGGGGGGGTTCATTCCGAAAGCCATTTGAACACGGGGAGGTTAGGGTGTCTATAATATGCTGGGGCGAGTCGTAAAATTAACGAAGTTGCTATTCATTATTTATTGCAAAAATTGCTTGAATTTTTTTTATTTGACAAAAAAAATCTTGACAATTCAAAAGAATGTTTAAAATTATTTATTTGTTCGAAAAAAAAACTATTTTATAAAAGTCCAATGTTGCTTTCATTTCAAAATTGTTTTCTTAAAATTATATTTTTTACGCAAACGTTTTAATCAATGTTTTTACAATTATATTTCGATTCCCAGTAAAAAAAAAAAATAAAAAACAACCCACTTCTCCGTTAAAAAAAGACAATCATTTAAATTAATTTGTTGTTGGCCTTTCAAAGTTGCTTTAATTTAAAAGAATGTATAAAATTATTTATTTGTTCGAAAAAAAATACACACACACAAACGAAAAAATAAACAAAACAAAAAACTAATAAATGTTTAGGTTTTCAAATGGCGCTCGCCCAGTTTAAACTATTATGAATATGTCATTTCAATTTTCTGTTTTTAATAAAAAAAAATGTTCCATGAAAAACTTTTCCGTTCTCATTAATTAAATCGAACATTTCCAATTAAACAATTATGGATATATGTTCTCTTTCACTTTCTTTATTTACTTGTTTTCATATTTCTTTCTGGAAGTTTTTTTTTTCGAACAAATAAATAATTTTAAATATTCTTTTGAATTGTCAAGATTCATTTTCTCCAGTAATATCGGTTTACCAAGTTTCTGGAAGTAATAAATGATAATTTTAGTTTAATTTAACGTTTCCGGAAGTAATAAATGTTAATTTTGGTAAATTTATTCTTTCCCTTTTCGGAAGCAATCGTTCAACCATATAATGATGTCTCCCCTAGATTTGGAGGGCAAGTGCGTGAAAAAAATGGCGTCTCCAATTTTGGCAATAAAGAGTAGAAGCACGATTTTATTCATTGTTGATTTATTCAAACAGTCCTTTGGAAAATAAATATTTAAAATAAAGTGGGGTTCTCCTTGGGTGTTGAGTTCAATGGCGACCAGCAGAATTATTTAATGGTCGCTCCCTTAGCCCCCCCCCTTAGTCAAGGCTAACGCATGCGCACGTAACATTTATCATGTATTTACTTACATTGCCTTTCGCACTTTCACAAACATTATTTATTTACGTTGGTTTAACTCTTTTCATGAATATTGGAAAAAAAGTTTTACTTTTTATGAATATTAAAAGAAAAAAGTTACTAAACATTTATTAACAATTTTTCACTTTTACAAACATTTGTAATTCATGTATTTACTTACGTTGGCTTAACTCTTTTCATGAATATTAAAAAAAATAACTAAACCATGTATTAATAATTTCTCACTTTTACAGACATTTTTAATTTACATGAGTGGTAATTTTTTGGGTAAATACTTACATTTAGGTCCATCTCCACAATGTTCTTTTTTAAATGACGACTTTTATTGATAAATAAATCTACTTCTCTGCAACTTTTATTGATAAATCTACTTCTCTGTAACGGGCACTGAACCCCTCCTTTTTTTTTAAATAGTATTTTCGGGTCGGTATGATGACAACAAATATCAGTTAAATTTTGCAAATATTTTTCACACACCCCCCCCCCAAAAAAAAAATTGGTGTTTATTCCGGAAGCTGTTCTTAAGATGAGGAGGTTGGGGGTGATTATAAGATGGATCTAATCTAAAAAAAACAAATACCAAGTTTTTTAAATGATTAAAATAATTTCTCACTTTTACATGCGCAACTATTTTTTATTAACATTTTTTTTTTTAAATTAGTAAATTTCAATTAATAGAATAATAAATCATTAATATGTGTTCTTGGTTACAACAATAATGAACCAATTTAAATCTTCCTGCATGCGTTTAAGGGTTACGAAATTATCAATAAATTGTTTAGTTACTAAGCCAACGTCAGTAAATAAAAAAATGTTACGTGTGCATGCATTAGCCTTGACTAGGGGGGAGCTAAGGGAGCGACCATTAAATAATTATGCTGGTCGCCATAGAACTCAACTCCAAGGAGTACCTAAAGTGGCACTTATGCACTTATGTTATCGTGCTATTTTTAAAATAGTATTTTCACACTAAGTTCAAATTTTACAATATCTTTTTCTTTTATTAATTTGTTAGGTGAAAGTACAGATAAGGTAAGTTTCTAATGTGTGGAAAATCTAGCTCCCGAAGAAAAGGGATACTCTGGATAGTAATAAAAAATTAAAATTGCCTCAGTCTCGAAAGATTTCTTCTCTACTGAACGAGGAAAAAACGGTGAAGTGTAGTTCACCTTCTGTTTCTCTCCCCCTCTCTCTCTTCCTCTCTTAATATCTCTCTATCCATCTCTCCCTTTCCCTCTCTCAATCTATCTTTCTCTCTATATCACCCTCTCCATCGCTCTTTGAGCCCCTTTCTCTCTCTAACTCCCTCTATCTATCTCTCTTTTCCTCTGTCTCGCTCTCTTTGTTTCTAACTCTTCCCCTCCCTCTGTCTATCTATCAATCTCTTTATCTCTCTCTATCTCCTTCTCTTTCTCTATTTTCCTCTCGCTTTCTCTTTTCTGTCTATATATCTTCCTCTCTATCTGTCCATCTCTAATCCCTCATACTATTTTAGTCTCCTAAATTAATTAAATAAGGCATTGTCAAAACATGGATAAATCCTATTTTAGTCACGTAATTTACTGACTGTGAGAATAAAAGTTATTTGGAAATTACTGCTACCTTGAACAGCACTAGAAGTAACTGGTAAAACCTTTCTAATTAAATTGATTTGGGCAGCCATTAGGTAACAAAATGACATAGCCTTAGCCCTTGCTGCATGAGGAATAACTGCAACCTTGCTGCCAAGTAGAAGAATTATTTATTCTACTTTGAAACATTCAATTTTTCAAAAATCTCATGTTCGACATCTCCAAAACATCCAATATGGGGAAAAATATTGCAGAAATGCAAACTTATTGTTTAGGATGAATGCACAATGGTACGCAAAAGATCACTTGAGGCTCTTGGTCGATCCTTGCAAGATTTGCAGGCAGACCATTTGGGAATGCAGTAATATTGCTTGCAGGAGATTTCAGACAAATGTTACTCTTCAATCAACATCAGCAGATGAAATAGCTGCTTGCCTCAAATACTCTACTTTTTTGTGCCATGTGAAGACATTAAACTTAACTCAAAATATGCATGTTCAGTTGCAGACTGTTTGATCCGCACATGAATTTTTGCATAACTTGTGGGAAATTGGGTACGGAAAAGTGCCAGCTGATCAGAGATAAGGGCAAAATTCTTTGACTTCTGTAATTCTATTACATCAAAAGAGGAGTTAGTTTAAAATGTTTTTGCAGATATTCAAATTATAAGAATTCCACTTGACTGAGTGAACGAGCTATTCTTGCAGGTCAATACAAAGACGCCCGCGCTATTATTCAATGTAAAATTCCAAGTGAGGTAGTCAAATACAAATCCATCGACACTGTTGTGAAAGCAGATAAAGTGGTTAATTATCCAACAGCTATATTTGTCAGGGATGCCACCGCATGTATTGCAACTGAAATTTGGCGTACTAATTATCATGTTGTGAAATATAAACCAATCCAAGCTTTGCAAAGGCACATGGTTTGCAGTAAAAAAAATTAACAAACAATATCATAGAAACAACAATCATAACAGGGCTTTTTGCAGATGAATATGTCTTCATTCCATGCATTCCTATGATTCCACCGGATACATCATTACACTTTAGGAAATTGCACTTTCCAATTTTATTGTCGTTTGCAGTAACCATCAACAAAGCACAGGGAATAATCTTTATAATTGTGTAGCTTACAGTTACATACCGACTGTTTTTTCACATGGACAATTTATGTTACGCATTCAAGAGTCACCAAACCAGAAAATCTCTACATCAGCTAAGAAAATATAACAACAAAAACTGTGTACTCATACGAAATGGAAAATTATAACCTATAAGAAACATGCTTTTTCTCATTTTTGGAACTTTTTCCATTGCGCCAATTTGAGCCACAGCAACGCGTGGAAGGGTACAACTAGTTTATCTATATAAAAGGAACTTTGTTCCTTTTATGTAATATATTGGGTCGCCCGGCTTTGCCCGGTCGTAAAATACGCTTAAATATGATATTTTAATTCGTCCAGATTATGAATATATTACTAGCAACTTTTAGATTCAGTAGAGATAGAGTTTGAAAATACAGAGACAGACAGACAGACAGACCGAAAGACAGACAGACATAGAGCTATTATATATTCGACTAGCGGGGGGGGGCTGGTTTTGCCCGGTCGTATATACGCTTAAATATGATATTTTAATTTGTTCAGATTTCGTATATATTATTATAGAGTCGTGATTTCAAAAGTAAAAAAAAGTATTTGGGTGCCATCAGCTAGAATCGAAACCAAAAGCAAAACTGTAGCATTCAAAGCTGGTGATCTTGCCACTGTACCAACGTACTACGTATATGAACTGATTAAAAATTATAAATAAACTAAAACCAATGTACAAAATATAGAACGACTTTTTCAATTTTTACCTATTTTTTACCCCTTAAAACTAAAGACTCATAAAACACCGATCCATAAAAATCCAATCATTTGAGGCCCCTAGGGCCGCTCAGTGACTTTTAGTTTCGGAAAGAGTAATGTTTAAAATATGGAGGCAGACTGACAGACAGACATATAGCCTTTTTATATAATAGATAGATAGATAGATAGATAGATAATTTATTTTGAATTCCTGTGCAAAAATATTAATCGTCGAGATGGATTCGAAACGAAATTAAATGATTATTTTTAAGTGAAAATGTTTTTATTGTTTATGTAAGTTAGTTAAATAACAAAATCTGATTTATTTAACCCCACATATAATAGTATTACTTTGCATGTATCTATATAAAGAAAGCAATCGAGGTATGTGTGTCCGCGCGAAAATATTCAACCTATAAACCCTTTAACTACTGGTCACCTAACACTAAAATTTACAGGAAATAGTAATAATACACCAGCTATGGTTTATAACGAGTAAAATATTTGTTTGGTTTAGTGAATCAGTAGTACAGAAATATGTCGGCAAGTTAAAATGTAAAATGTTCATTTAAACTGTCCGACATATTTATATTACTTTTGCGCATGCGCAAATTCATTCGTAATTTGTAAATTGTAAAATTTGAAATCTTTTTTTATATATATCTATTGAATTCCCAAACGGTTGGGAATGCTGCTGAAAAAAAAACATATGCAAATTAGAATGTATGTGACAAAAGGCAAGTCGGAGAGAAGCGCAGTGTTGACTAGGGAAGATGGACGTGTAAAGTCGAAGGCAAGAAATGTTTGGCTATGGCCAGCGTAAGGAGAAGAAAACTGAACCAGCGAGATGGACGTGTGGCCAAGTTGTGGCGGCGAGGGATTTAAGCTGGTGTCGAGACGGCGGATTTTTTTACTTTCATGCCGAACGAAATGAGCAGTAAACCAGTAAAATAGAAGGTTTGGAAAGTCCTGGTAATAAATGCATTTTGCTAAAACTGCAAAACAATGCTGAGTTTGGTTCATTTATTCTTTTTTTCTTTTTTTTGCGACGGTACCAGACGGCATGGGTCCGTATAGGTTTGAATTGTAACGAACACGTTCGAGTGTAACGCCTATGTTACATAGACTCGTCAATGACTAAGACGACAGTTGTACATATTTTTATTCGTCCTTAAAATTAGGTCTACCTCGATAATTCAAGAACATAAGTCCAATGACGGTTTACCTTTTTACACAATACGCACATTGTTTCAAGCAAACTACAGTATCCTCCTCACACACAATATATATATATACATACATATATATATACATATATATACATATATATATATAGAGATAGATATAGATTCATTAATTGATTTAATAATTAAGTGATTGATTTTGCGCTACGAAACAGATACTGTCAAGAATTGTATAAGTCAACTGAAAATTAAAGGAATAAATTATAAGATGGTCAACATCATGAATTTTGGAATATAACTTTTTGTCATTTATTCTCTATATTGCTCTGTAATTACGAAACTTAAGAAACATGCAGAAACGCAGCAGAGACGGGTACGTCAGATAGCGTTAAAATAATTTTCTTTTCATTTTATTTTTATATTTATTTGATATTTGCTGTTTAAACCATCAAACATCGCTGAGAAATACGAACTTATTATTGTTTCGCTATTTTATTCATTTGTTTCTTTTTCTCTGCATTTATTTTTATCTTTTATAATTCCGAGTAGAAACACATAGATGTTTGTTTTTGTTGAATATCCACTTAAAATAACCGCGTATTTTAGTCTAAAATTAAAATATGGCGTCAAATTCATTTGTGGTTCGTCTTTTTTTTTTAACATTTATGCGCACATTTGAATTTCAGTGTCAGTCACAGCGCCGTCTGCACCGAATTGTTATTCTGCTTCTGCGTTTTCGTATCTTACAACCATTCAGTATATATATATATATATATATATATATATATATATATATATATATATATATATAGTGCCGGCAAAAGGAAAGTCCGCACTTGTAATTTTTTCAAAAAACTGCAAATTTAAGCTATATTTAGTGCAACTGCTTAAGCAACCTATGACTCATTTGATTGGCCTTTTATTTCTCTATAATTTTACCTGTTCATATTTGACTTTTTTTTTTAAAATATTCTAGTGTTCACGTCAATTTTAAAAAATAACTTCAAATTGACACGAATTAAATCATTATAAAAAATTATTATAGAAAAATGAAAAAAAAATTACTATAGAAAAATAAATAAAATTATGAATGAATAAAATTATGAATAAATAAAATTATGAATGAATAAAATTATGAATGAATAAAATTATGAATGAATAAAATTATGAATGAATAAAAGCCCAATCAAATGAGGTATAGATTGTTTGAACAGTTACATTCAATTTAGCTTAAATGTGCAGTTTTGAAAAAAATTACAAGTGCAGACTTTCTTTTTGCCGCCTGTGTGTATATATATATATATATATATATATATATATATATATATATATATAAGTTGAATGTCTGTGTGTGTAAGTGTGTGTGTGTCTGATCACGAATAGGCTCCTATATGGGTGACTATTTTACAAAAACTGATTACATATAATGATAGAAGATGTATCGAGACACAGGAATGGGTATGTTTGATCTGGCAGAACGGTGGTTCGCGCCTGGTCCACAAAGTATGGAAATAAAACATTTTAAAATTTAAAAAAAACAACGTTTTTTTGATATAGATGTACATAAGAATACTTTAATAAGTATGTTTTAACTTAAATAGGGATGGTATAATAAAATTTTGGGGTCTGCGTTCGCGCCTTGCCTCCATAGAATGGAAATAGGCACAAACTTTAATAAAGACTTTTCACATCTATCTGCGTAAGGATACTTTTATAATTATGTTTCAGTTGGAAGAAATATGGTATAATAAAATAGTGGGGTGTTCGTTCGTGCCTGACCTCCATAGAATGGAAATATGTCACAAAGTTTAACAAGGTATTTTAATATAGATCCACAGAATATTGTGATAAGTGTTTCATGTGAACAGGTATGGTATAGTAAATTATGGGGATTATCTATTTTATTTTGTTTTCATCATATTTTGCTTTGGTTTTGATACCCCCAAATTCGAAGCTATATCTTTATAACCCTTCCGTTTCATAACCTATCATACTTTCATAAATCAGAGTCCATTTTCTGTAGGCTGTTTTTGAACCCAGTCAACGACGGGTAATTTTGCTAGTGTATATATATGTATATATATATATATATATATATATATATATATATATATATATACCGATCGATTGATCTATGAAGTTTTCTTACAAATAACATACGTGCGCCAAAGTCTTTTACATGATTATATTTGCATGCGTAATATTAATCTCTATATATTACAAGAAAGATTATACATGCATGCACGTAGGTATGTGCAGGGACGTGTAAGCTTACTCGATGAGCGTTACTGATATCATGGAATCCAGTGCTAATAACTTTTTACCGGAGTTGATGGTGATGGATAGACACCAGACACCACTGATCGATATTGGCAGTAACCCACATACACACAAACACATATAATTATTAATATAATTATTTTTTTACGCTTATAGACATTAGTGTTTCATCTTTTCGGGAATTATCAGTGTAAAGAGTCATGTTTACCGCCGGTCGAGTGATTCGAACCCAGACACGAAACCATCTTTGACTTTATTAACAAAGAAACACACCCAGTTTCACCCACGGCGAGAATTTAGTTGAAATAAAGGTTATTCAAATTAGTATCGAGTGATCAGATTATTTTAATATCATGATCTTCGCACGTGGGCTAAGTGACCGACTGTTTTCATTTCAACGT
Source organism: Euprymna scolopes (assembly GCF_053919585.1). NCBI lineage: Eukaryota > Metazoa > Mollusca > Cephalopoda > Sepiida > Sepiolidae > Euprymna > Euprymna scolopes. The sequence continues at coordinate 97,623,364 of NC_136509.1, forward strand.
ACAGTGCTCAACGGCAAAAATAAAATTCTTACAAAGGCGGACTCAATTATTACTATGCTTATTTTTAATGCATACTAACGCGAGTGCTTATATAGTAATAATTGCGCCTTCCTTTTTAAGAACTGTGTTTTTATCGTTAAGCACTGCATGTTGAAATGCAAAAGTTGGTCACTTAGCCCACGTGCGTAGATCGTGATATTGAAATCATTTGATTACTCGAAATTTTAAAGCAATGAAAAAGCGATTAAAATTGTGTTTTATTCAATTTACGGGGAGAAAATGTGGGAAAACGATTAAAATAATACAGCGTTATGGTTGACTACCCTAGAGGTTAATCACGTTCAAACCCAGAAGGCATTCCCTTCGCTTTAAAAGGGGAGGTTTTCTAAGTCGACTGTGAATAGTATCCAAGATCTTAAAGTGATATAGTGAATGAGCACGACTCAGAATAGAAAAAGAGTCCGTGCTAAAGATCGCTGCACAAGGCGGGTTTTTAAGTAAATGATCAGTAATTGAAGACCCGTATGTGTTAGTAACAACGTCCGTTGCCCGGTAGGTTCCATTCCTAATTTTACTGGGTACATGTTGTTGAATTTTTCCATCTAATCTTAATGTCGTTCGACCCAAGTAGTTGACACCGCAACCACATTCAAAATTGTAAATAACGTTACTATTATGGTGGGGGTGGGGGTTGAACGTCTTTTCTAGAAGATGGTAATAAAGTTCTCGTAGAGAATACAACACGCAGCAAAATAACATCCATGAACTGCTGAACTTATTTGTTTGGTAAATGTCTCACTTACTGTACCCAACCAAGGCAAACGAAGATAAATTGGACATTTGGTCACTATATTCTCTTTAATTCGAGAGAATTCCGCCAATTTCCTTTGAATAACTGACCTAATCACATCTTGTGGGTACCCGTCTTTGGATAAAGTACCACTCTTTTTTTCTTCCCGTAAATTGAATAAAACGCAATTTTAATCGCTTTTTCATTCTTTGTTTTAAAAATTCCCTCGATACAGCTTTGAGAAGCGAGGGTCGAAACCGGTCAGCTGGCTCCCCATTTCTTTCTTTCCTCTTCTGTTCCCCTTTTCCCCCCTTTTTTTAGAGAAGATTAAAGGAATATATATATATATATATATATATATATATATATATATATGATTTTCAGAATGTGAGAGATTGTATATAATACATTCCACACCCAAACAACGTCGCAGCTTACAAGAGCCATGACAATCAACGAACCGGAAGTCCAAGATTCGAGTTTCGCCCACATTTAGGCTCATCAGTTAGACACATCCGAACTCAGGATTCGAAACCCGAGCCTCTTGCATGCGAGGCAAGCACTCTACCAACTGAGCAAACGCCCGGCACACACACACACACACACACACACATATATATATTATATATATATATGTACTTTTAATCATAAATCATAAAAGTCTTCCCTTCCTAATTGCAATACTTAAATTTTGTATCCCTAAAAACATTATGTGATATATATATATATATATATATATATATATATATATATATATATATATATATATATATATATATAAAATTATTACTAGAATTATTTTTTACACTAAAAACATTAGTGTCTCATCTTTTCGGGAATTATGATTGCACTAAGTCACATTTACATTTACCGCCGATCGAGTGATTCGAACCCGGACACGGAGCCATCTCTGACTCCATTAACAAAGAAACATACTTTTTTGTTTCAACTTACAGTGCTCAACGATAAGAGAACAGTTCTTAAAGAGGAAGGCTCAATTATTACTATAATTATTTTTAATTCCTAAAGTCACTAGTGCTACAACTATTAATGCAGGGAGCCACGATTTGCGCCGATCGAGGCCTTCGAACTCGACCACGAAGCCATCTCTGACGCCGATAGCAAGGAACATACCTTTCGGCCGGTTTCGTAAATGTCAGTAGGTCTAGCCTGGACATTCCAGACACCATACGTAGAGTGACATGAAATATCTTGGAATACAGAAGATGAATGTAATTGAAGAATCATGTTGATGACTATTATTGGCCAGACAGCGCTGATAAAGAGGCAGCATGCTAGCGACAGTACAATTATTGAAACTTCATGTATATTGGTGTTCGATTTTACTTTTGTTAGAAATATGTACTGCTCCCCAATAAGTGGGTAATCTATTTTCGGGTTTTAATTATTCGGGAATTTATTTTTATTTTTGGATATGTGTTATGTTATACAACACGTTGTAGCCTCAGTCGCAAAGTAGAGAAAGAATAGGAAAGAAATTTAACTAGCTTTTTTTTGTTTTACCACGACATTTATTTCCTCATTCTTCCGCCGCGCGTGACTTCTCATTACATTGTGATATCACCAACGTGATCGATCGCTTCTCGGACGTGCTCTCGGACGGCATTCACGTCTTTAACATGATCGACTTCTCTAACGTGCTCTTTCCCCTTTTTATATTTTTTCTTTATCATTTCGCATGTATTTGCATACACGCATCCGCGTTCTGTTACATATGGATCTTAGTTTGGTTGGAATAGTGTAAGCAACGCTTAACTATGAAACCGATCCTAAAATGTACATCCATACAATTTGTCTAATTGATTTCCCTCAGGAATGAAACGTAAATGTTTCTGTGAAGCTTACTTGCTATAAGTATTTTGTATACTAATCTATGTAGGATACATAGTTCAGTTAAGAAATGTTAAGTGTTAAAATATTACGCATATATTGTTAGATGTTTGAAAACGATAATCATTTATTTGATTCCTGAACCTTGGAATTTTTATAGTCACATGGAATTCTCCAGGCATTTTCGGGAGAATGAAATAAAAAAAGAAGAAAAAGCATTTCTTAAAAACACTTTTGTTTTTATCGCAAAAAATATATATTAAGTTCGATCGCACATTAAATCCTCAAATCAATTCTTATTTCTCATAATCGATTGTTCGCAATGTTTATTTTTATGTCTGTTCGCATAAAATATCACCAATAACGACAGGACAATAGTATATACAAGCTGTCCAAAAAGTCACTGAAGGATTTTGAACTTAAATAGATTCTTTATTTTTGAGGATATCTTTTTGTAATTTTAACACAATCTGACTAAGACATTGGGAAATGTATTTTTTAATTCAAAATTAAAGCAATTTTTATTTATAAAAAGCAATGCCTTTCAAATATTGCCCATTTTCAGCTTCGCATGTTTGTGCTCTTTCCAAAACATTACTTATGACAGATTGTAGAATCTCTGGATTGCGATTTAATTGCCTTATTTCGTTCTTGATGTTTTCCTTCAATTCTTGCAGGGTTTGGAGGTTGAGGTTTCGAGGTCTGCCAGCTCGCGGAACGAAATAAGGGAGTTAAATCGCAATCCAGAGATTCTGCAATCTGTCATGAATAATGTTTTAGAAAGGGCACAAATATGCGAATGTGAAAATGGGCAACATTTAAAAGACATTATTTTTTCATACATAAGGATTCTTGGAGTTTTGCCTTTTTAAAACCAAAAGTTTCTCAATATCTTAATCATATTTTTTTTACTCATGTTCACCCCTTACAAAGCATATCGCCACTTGGACGTAAGGGGCTACTATTTCGGGCCATGTCTAGGAAAGATTAACAAGATATTTGTTTATGTTACATTTAAACTTCTGCATATCAGTACAGCCAGGGAAGCAGGCAGCAGGAAGGGAATTCCAAAGTCTAGCTGTTCGGGGAAAGAAATTATTAGAATAGAAAGTTTTCTGGCATTTAGGGACATCAACAGTGAAGGGGTGAGATCTTATTACTAAGTGGGTTTGTTGAGGATATGTATGTCGAGGGGATACAAATGGAAAGAGTTCATCAGAACACATTCCATTAAAATATTTGTAAAACAGGCACAGTGATGCAAATTTTGCGTCGATGAGACAGGGGCTGGAGCTTAGTTGATAAAGCGGGACCAATTAGATTGACAACTCTTTTTTTTTACTTTATCTAAGAGAAAGAGATTAGTGGTAGATGCACCAGTCCAGGTGTGGCAACAATACTCCATGCATGAGCGAATGGTGGTCTTGCAAAGGTACATGATACTCTTAGGCGTAAGTAGTCTTCTAGCTCGATAGAGGGAACCCACCTTCTTTACGGCAGCCTTTGCAATATCCTCTTTTATATTTTATATTATATATATTATCTTTTATATTTTATATTACCCGCAAATGTTAGGCCGAGGAGTTTGAAGGTAGAATTCTCAGGTAGGGTGCTATTTGTCATGGATATAGGGGACTGGAGGGCGTCTTGTAATTGTTAAAGGAGAGCACCTTAGTTTTGCTAGCATTAAATATTGTCATCCATTTGCGACCCCATTCCACTACGGTCGGGAGGTCATTTTCTAACAATTCTGCCATTGTCTTAGATTTATGTACATCTGTTCTTCCCTCATGCATATTATAGAACGTTGTATCATCAGCAAATATACCCATCTCGGACACAATATTATCAGGGAGGTCGTTTATGAATATCAAGAATAATAATGGTCCAAGGATCAGCCCCTGAGGCACTCCTGCATTAATGTTATGCTTCTTGGATGTACGTCCGTCAATGACAACCTGTATGTTTCTATTGTCTAAGAAAGGTCTAATTATATTTAGTATACGTTCAGTTATACCGTACGATTTAATTTTAATTAGCAGCCGTTTGTGTCAATCTTTGTCAAAGGCCTTGGATATATCAAGGGCTACAGCTCTGGCTTCGCCCACCTTATCTAGAACATGGTAAATGCGTTCAGAGATGACTATTAAAATATTTGCAGTAGAACGACATTGCCTGAATCAATACTGTTTGTCAGAGAGAAGATTTGCTTTTGCGAGATGGTGAACTAGCGCTTGATTAATTAAGGTCTCGAAGATTTTAGCAAAGAGTGGGAGGAGATTAATGGGGCGATAATTGAGAGGGTCTGTTCTTTCATCAGAATTCTTCTGCACTGGTACCACAGAGGCCATCTTCCAGCTATAAGGGAAGCAAGATTTAGCAAGGCATTTATTGTAGAGCATGGAAAGTTTGGGGGCTAGCTCGGCTGAACATTTGTTAATTAGTAATGCAGGGATGAGATCAGGACCACACGCCTTTGAGGTGCCTAAGTTTTTTTATGATATTGCGGACATGAGAAAGGGTGATTTTTACATCATCTAATGTGTCTTCCGTCCGCATAGGGAAATTTTTGAGGGAGTTGTTGTTGGGGCTAAGGTGGAGTTGGAGTGTGTTAAAATTACAGAAAGATAACATCAAAAATAAAGAATCTATTTAAGTTCAAAAGCCTTCGGTGTATTTTTGGACGCCCTGTATATACGAAGGTCGTTCCAAAAGTAAAATCTCATATTTTTACTCCAAAAGTTGAAGAGCTACAAATGTGGGAGTGGTACAATTAAAATGAGTTATTTTTTCGTGCTTCAGAATTTATTTTTGCACATAGTCACCACCATTCTCCGTGCAATTTTTCCAGCGATGAACGATGACGGTGCATGGGCGTCTAGGGCGCGCCTTGTCATACAAGAGTCGTTCCAAAAGTAAAGTCTCCTATTTTGAACTAAAAATGTTGAAGAGTTACAAAGACGGGGGTGGTACCACTAAAACGAACGACCTTTTGTGCTTCAGAATTTATATTTCTACATTGTGACCACCATTCTTAATATACTTTTGCTACGAATTCAATAACGCATCTCTGCTTCTTATGCGTGTCCAAACAGGGGTTGATTTTGTAGAGTCTCACGTCGTCAATATTTGCAACAGAGACATGAAATTTTCAGGTTATCAATGCATAAGTTCAGTTATCATAACAATAGAATAGATCCATTTGGGCGGAATAAAAAAGGAGGCATTACTTTGGAAACGCCTCTCGTATGTGTTATACTAGGACATTAGTATAGCTATCATAATTATCAACATGAATAATAATAGGAATCGATTAAAATATAATATTGTTTTCTCATTTGATGATTAGTTTGGTTTTACGGCATATCAACTCTTTTCAGGTTATTTAATGCCGAATCCAGTGATTTTGAAGAAAAAATTTTAATAGAATGTATTTGTTTTTTTTTTAAGTCGGTTTCTATTTAATTCATAGTTGGGACCCTAACATATACTACCACTCCGGATCAGAGTGGACCTGGGAGCAATGCCAATTAAAGGGTGGCCACACTCCCCAAAGCCCGCAAGCTAGGGCCTAAACCATATATAGTTTGCGGGCTTTGGGGAGTGTTGAGCCACCCTTTCATTTTCATTGCTCCCAGGTCCACTCTGACCCGGAGTGGTAGTACCTGTTAGGGTTCCAAATATAAGGGCTTCTTGAGAAGGAATGCAGATAACATTGATGCTTTTTGTTTTTCTACTTTCTTTTGTAAACCTTAATTATGTTCTGCAAAACCAAACTAAAAACAACCCACCTTATCCCCCCCCTTTTCGTTCTTCACATTTCCCCTTTCTCTTTCTACCACCCCCACTTCCTGACTGGTTTCCTAACTTAAATTATACTAAACTTTAATACTGTAATCCTTTTCCCTCTCCCATTGCAAAACTCATTCATGTTCTGCAAGGCAGGGAACAAAAACGATAAAATACACTATAAAACAACCAAACCAAACACTACAAACCGGCGATTGAAGATACACAAAGCTTGTACAAAATAACTGGAAGCAACATGAATCCTATTTCCAAAATTCGGCATTAAATGACCTGAAAAGCGTTGATATGCCGTAAAACAAAACAAACAAACCACTTTAGAACCACTTGTTTTTGTTTTTTTTAATTAGAAAACGAATAGTAATGTTGTTGTTTTTTTTATTATTAAACTTCATGTCACAACAAACATGGTATGGAACACCGCGTAAAACCGAGGGGACTGAAACTGCAAAAAAATCTTTTAAACTGTTCCCACTAGAAAATGTCTTCACCGCTGTCGAGACTACATTAATTAGTCATTCAGGATCAGTGATAATGAAAATACTGAGGAGAAAGAGAGCTAGAGAGGTTGTGTGTGTGAGATAGAGAGAGAGAGAGAGAGTGAAGGGGGAAAGAGAGAGGGAGAGAGAACAGAGGAGGAGGGGGCAATAGTGTTAGGAGTATTAAAATATTGGATAGGTTCATTGCCATCCATATCCCAGAGAAGATCAATGGTCATTGCCAGCGAAAAATCAATAACAAGAGACTATTGCAATGACGCAAGTTTATTTTTAGTGATTATCGACAAACGTGGTGGGGAGTACTCGATATCTGGAAGTACTTTTTGTCTCTCAGACTCCATGAAACATGACTGGTTATATTCAGTGAACAATACTGGTGATGGCCAGTGTGAAAACCCCTACTGAGTAAAGAATTAATGATGCGGAAACTAATCGATAACCTGAAACTGCACCGTTTGTTCATTTTCATCAGGATTTTACGTTCCCTGGGGACTTTGGGGGCTAAATAGCGGGGTTGGGGGAGCAAATGCTGAACTTAGTCATTTTTTATGACTCGTTCATTGTCTACTCACAGGGGACCATACATACTTCACTTATTGCTGTTGTTGTTATAATAATAATAATAATAATAATAATAATAATAATAATAATAATCATGTTATAAATAATGTTACCAATTCTTCAAAAGTTTTGGTTTCGGTTTCAGTTATAGCTGATGGCACTTAAGTCATCTATTTTTTATAAGTAATTTTACCAAGAATTCTTCATAAGTTTTGGTTTCGGTTTTGATTGTAGCTTACGGCACACCAATAATTGATTTTTTTTTTGTAAATAATTTTATCAAGAATTCTTTATAAGTTTTAGTTTCGATTATAGCTGAAGAAACTTAGGTTATATATATATATATATATATATATATATATATATATATATATATGTGTGTGTGTGTGGTCATTGCCAGAAGCGGTTGCTGCGATAATGCAAATTCATTTGCAAAGATTATCGGAAAAGATGGAGCGTACCGGAAATCGGGTGAAACTTGTTGTCACACAGACACTAAGGAGGATGGAAAGACCGAGGAGAGAAAGCGTTAACAAGATCTGTATGAATGCGACAAATACTGACATCTTGGGGAAATGTATTGCCACTTAAATTCCAGTAAAAAAAAAACAATCATTTTTGCCAATAAAAATATGAAATTGTAGGCGAATGTTACAATAACGGAAAGTCATTTGCAAACTTTATCGAAAGAGGTGGAGAGTGGCAGAATTATGGGAAGACTTGCTGTTACTCAGACTCCAGGGGATACCATCGGTTATTGTCGGTGAGTAATCGTTGAAAACCGCCAACGTGAGAACTCCTAGTGAGTACAACTATAATAAATGCATCAGGAAAAGACAATAATAAGGCAATAATTTCATGAATACATTAAACTGCAAGGCAAGACAGTCATAAGGCAGAAATAGGATAATACAAATAAATTATTATAGCAGCACATTCAATTGTCCATTAAGTTGTAATTGCACATAACGCGCGGTGGTTCACGCACGATAGGGGCAATAATACATCGACAAAAATGTCTGAAATGCGTTCAAAAGAAAAGATTATTTCAACCAGAATCGTCTGTGACTGTCAAGATGGTGATTGGTGGATGAGAGACGAACCGGTATTTATGACCGACCAAATTGTCCCAGAGTTTCGATCGGCATTTTAGACATGCCTATAAATTTGTAACCGGAAATTATCAAAGATTTAAACAACGTACACGTTTGAATTAATGTAGGACACCGGATGATAATAATAATAAATGAGATCTTGGCGGGAAGCTAAAAGAATCGTTTACTGAGAATTACTGTGATTTTATTTTTTCGGTAATTGGGAGGGGGAGAAGAAGGAGGAAGAGGAGGAGGAGGAGGAGATAAACTGAAGGCCCATATGAATCTGTGCACAATAGCTGCAAAGGTAGCTAAGTAGTAGCAGCAGTAGTAGGAGAAGGAAGAGAAGGAGGAGGAGAAGGAAGAGGAGGAGTAGGAGAAGGAAGAGGAGGAGTATGAGACGACACGCGACACAACGTGATTGAAAGCAATAAAAAAAACAAGATAAATTCCAACGAATTAACTTATAGGGTCGCTTAAAAAATAAATCTACTTATTTTTTACTCAAAAAGTTAAAAGACGCGAGTGGTACCATTACAACTAGCAACCTCTATTCTCTTTAGTTGTTAATGCTGAAGAAAGAAACTATATATATAAATATATATATATATAAATATATATATATACATACATATATATATATATATGTGTGTGTGTGTTTTTGAAGGCTTGTCAATACAGGAATTATTCAATCGTTGTAAATAGTTAAATAGATAAATACAATTCAATAATTTAAATAAAAATTCATTTATTTAACTGGCAGTAGATATTAAATTCTCAAATATTTTCGGATGCAACATCCATTTTCAAAAGATAGAAAATATATGTTCACTTTTTATGCTATCGTTTTTTGGCTTAATCTAAAATTGGTCGTTATATTTAATTTGTTTTGGAACGCTATGTTTTAAGTTTAAAATGACGTTAGACGTTCAGAGGGGGGATAAGCCTGCTATCTTTCTTTAAAACAAATTTTCTAATCTAGGGGAGATACTTTTGTAATTCTGATCAAGTTTTCTAATCAAAGGGGAAAATTCTACATCTCTGTTCAAGGAAGGTAATTTACCTGCTTGTGTCCTGTAATGCAAATTAGTATATATATATATATACATATATATATATATATATATATATATATATATATATATGTGTGTATATATATATATATATAGATATATATATATGTATATATATATACTAATCTCGGTGCCTGACGTTGCCAGGGTGTTTGGGGGTGTGTGTTGAGAAAAATATATGAGTAGTAGTAGGCAGGCAGGCTCGAACACGTACCGCGAAAGAGGAAAAGAACGTAAAAAACTGAAGTCTTTGCTGTTGCGTCCATCGCCAAACAGGAAGTGACGAAGTTTTAAATTAAGGCTAGTCAATTGAACAGAGGGAATGACTTTCGAAAATCACGGCGAAAAAAAAAAACGACCTCTCCCTGTAGAAAAGTGCCCATTGTCTTCCAAGAGGTGCTGAGCTGAAGGAATAAATTAAAGATTTTCTCTTACAAAGTGATTTTATTATTTGTATTGAACTATGTAGCACAATATTATTTAATAAATATTAATAAGTACTTGTTTATCTTTTGGGAGGGTAGTTCTTTATTTAAAACACAATGGATATTATTTTCATAGAGATCTTAATAGACTCATATTTGCTTCGTGTTATTTTTTCTATCCAAACAAAAAGCTAATTCTTGGCTCTATCCAGAAAGATATCAGCTTTATCCAAAAATATCTGTGATTCAATATGTTTCTCACTGCATGGAATTTCCAGAGGTTCTGCTAGTTGACAATATTTTCTTGAAAATTACCTTAATTAGAATTGATAAAGTATATGGAAGATATTGTTTAAATTTTTGGAGCATGGTTGCAAAATACTAGCAGAGGGCGCCCGGTGTTGGCTGGTGTTGGCTTGTCGTAAAATACGCTTAAATATGATATTTTAATTTATGCAGACTTCATATTTTATATTATAGTCAATTATTTCTATATATTGTACCCAACATATGATCGTGATGTCTAAAGTAATATATATATATATATATATATATATATATATATATATATATATATATATATATATATGAACAAATGATTAATAAAACATGTTAAAAGACATCTTGAAAAGGAGTTAAAAACATATTTAATTTTAAAAAAATGAAGCACAAGATAAGTGGATAGTCTTTAATCCGCGGAGTTTCGAAGAAATACTCTCCTTCTCATCAGAGGGCAGGAATTAGCAAAATGCAGGATCGGATTTTGCATGTAAAAGTATTTAATGAAACTACAAGTAAGTCACAGATCTTACTTGGCTAAAAAAAAAAGGGTGAGGTAAGGGGAATTGGAGGTAAAAGAAAAATGATAAAACGATTTCACATGAATGAATAGTCCGGTGAAGGGTAAAAAATCCAAGAATTGGTAATCCAAAACGGTCGAATTAAAAATTTCCAATCCAATGGGTAAGTTCCAAATGGTCCAAAATGATCCAAAGGCAGAGTTCCTTTATATATATATATATATATATATATATAAGGTGCAATCAGCTAGAATCGAAACCGAAACCAAGATCTATAGCGCCGCAGCCTGAGACGTTATTTTTTGGAAATGTAATAAAATTAGCAATCTTCCTCTTTGAAAATATAGGAATATATATATTTAATTAGCAAAAAAAGAACAATGGACCACTGCGCACTTCGATGTATCGATGTTATTTTTGCATGTTTGTTTTTTTTTTCAAAGGAGTCACCACTTATAAAGGCGCGAAGGTCACTCGAGGGTAAGGGTTAATGGTTATACATTAGTCAATGAGATTATAGCATAGTAATCATAAGTAGTGGAGATTTTGTAAATTGGATTACTTAGGGGGGGGGGTTCATCAAGAATTTGTTTACATTGGATTTGAAGAGGACCAAATTGTAGTCAGCTCGAAAGCAGGCAAACGGAAGGGAGTTCCACAGGCGTACAGTTCTAAGAAATAAATTTTGTTCATGGAATCTACGCTTAGATTTAGGCACAAATAAAGAGTGTGGGAAATTATTGATAGTAGTTTTAGCTAGACGAGTGTTTTTCGTGAAAGTTTATCCGAGGGGGGCGTAGATTGAAGATTCTGTTGAAAAGAGGTTGCAGGGGAGAGAAAGGGCATCCCCCACTAGACTGCGAAGTCTATTTTAAACTCTTTATATTTAACTGAGAATGACATATTTAGTAGATCTTGCATCTTATATAAACTCGCTAAGGATATTGATGTTGATTCAATAAGTCTTTATAGGGATGAATGGCTTCTGGTTGTAAAAAATTAAAATGGACAAAATACGAAAGAAATTAAGAAAGTCATTCTTAAGGAAATAAAATAAATTAACCTAAAATCTAAAAATCATAAAGGAATATACAAAAACGCAAATCCGATTTGTGTGCACTCAAATTATAATCACTCAAAATCTATTATCCAACGTATCCATAAATCGATTGGTAAAAAAATTAGCAATAACTTCTCGGACAAGGAAATATTCAATACTCACAAAATCTTTTATAATAAAGCTCAAAAAGATAAGTGGTTACAGAAACACCTAATTAAACTACATTGCATATATATATATATTAATAATGTGCCTCCGCAAGAAAGAAAGAAAAATATTTGGTTTAGACTTCCTTTTAATTTAATGGTTAAAACTAGTCTTAGATATGAGATCGAAACAAAACCTAAAGGCAGTGAATCAAGTACGATAACCATTGGACCAGCTTGACATGACTTTCAAATAGTGTTTTCAAACCAACTCTTACTTTACAAAAGAAAACTGTCATATTTCATGATCGCAGTCATGAAACAGCAAATAGATAAAAATGCAGTGGCCTCCCACGTACCAATTTTGTCAAATTTGATCCCTTAGCAGCCCTTTTTCGGAATGAATTCGTATTAAAAAGTTTTTCACATATCTGAATATCCTATATACCGAATTTCAAGCATGTAGATAAAATATTCATTAAGAATGTAAGCCGAGAAGTGTCCCCACTCACACACATTTTCACTTTTATAGATATACTAGCAGTAACTTAGTCCAAAACACATTGCACTCTAAAGAACCTATTGTTTCTTTTATAAAAGTATTTTATATAAACTTCTTTCCAGTTTACGAAAAAATATTAAGAAATTTACGCGTGGGGTTTGAACCTACAGGCCACGTCATGCAAAGAAAAAAAAAACACGGAAAATTTTCAAGTTTTATAAAATTCTTTGCAGTTAATGAAAAAAATTAAGAAATGTACGTGCGGAGTTTGAACCTACAGACCACGTCATGAAAAAAGAAAAAAGAAATACGCTATCAACTTACCCACAGTAGAATTTGCACGGCCTGCTGTTCTATCACTGTTGCTAAGCGACGACATGGAAAAATGGCTTTACTGATGATAGATAAATTAAAATAACGGTTTCGATTATCGATTATCGGTAATTATCGGGGGTATTCTGAGACAAAACCTGACTAAGATCACTCCCAGACTTATACATTAAAGTTCTGTAAATGTTAACGAAAATCTGTTCAACCGTTTCAGAATCTATAAGGAACGAGCTCACCCATACAGACAAAGTTGCATTTATATAACTGAAGAGATAGATTTTGTTTTTCATTTCTATGAATTATTATTCATTTTTACAGGGGTTTTTTAATCAAAATTAATGTAAATTAATCTTAGACGTTAATTTAATTTTATTTTAATCTAACAACTTACATTTTTTTTATATTCCTTAGAAGCAATTTAGCTTTTAAACTTTTTTTCTTAAATAAATGAAAAAACAAACATGAAATAAAATGAATTATAGCAAATTGAATTTTCAGGCTGTACAAGTCCTCTTCATTCCCCACCCCACCCCTCTTTCTTAATAATCTTTCATGTCATGAGATTTTTAGCTACTACGTGTCACTGTACCTTTCTTTCTTTCTCTGCTCAGCATCGGAAGGGAAGTCGGTATATCGTCTTCCTTTCTCTCTTCGTTCTTCTCTTTTCTTTCTTTTCGTTTTCTATTTCTTACTTTCTTCCCTGGATAGCCATGTGACTTTTTGAACTTCAATGTTTGTAATCGTTTTGTTTTTGTTTTGTTTTGTTTTTTGTCTTCCTATGAAGATCTGCCTCTTTAAAGACTGAACCGTTTTATTTTTTGTTTATTTATTTCATTTCATTATTTATAACTGACTGACCGAAACATTGTCATAATAGTGTAGCGTTATAAAAAAATAATGCTCATTTGAATGTAAATAAAACTATACATTGTCCTACTCATTATTGAGCACTATTAGATATACAATTATTTTTATCTTTGAATATTATTAAACTGATATATACCATCTCGTATATACATATATATATATATATATATAGTATGTTAGAAAAATATATATGGCAATTAAGCTACACAGAATATTCCGCGTTTCATCCACACTAGGATTTGTATGGAATATTCTGTGTAGCTTAATTGCCATATATATTTTTCTAACTTACTACGTATGTATTGAACACTGTTGAAGTAAATACTTAGTTTACGCATAAAATTATACTTCCGTATATTAATTTATGTGATTCAATGAAGTAGTCATATATATATATGTGTGTGTGTGTGTGTGTGTGTGTGTGTGTGTGTGTGTGTGTGTGTGTGTGTGTGTGTGTGTGTGTGTGTGTGTGTATTAGTGTTGGGACGATTAATCAGAATCGGGAATCGAAACATTTAGAGGTATCGGAATCGGTATCGGAAAAATTAGTGTCCATTTTCCGATGCCAAAACGATTCTTTTGATTTCCTTTGCTTATTTGATTTTGTTTAAAGCAAAATCTTTCATTGCTGGTAAATATTTATTGATTTTATATTATATTTATAGTTATATATTAACAGATTTATAAAGAATCGGAATCGGTAATTGTATCGGATTCCTGAAAAATATTGGTATCATTAAATAAAATAGACTTTTTTTGTCTATTAATTCCATTTTCATCATTTCCAATTTCCGAATAACGATCTCCACTTTTAACAGGAACTGGTTGATGTGATAGCCATATTTATCATGAGTCCGAGTGCTTCCAATTCTTCTGGATTCATCGTCAGGAGTAGATAAAATAATTAACCAATGAGAAAAAAAAAACACTTATATAATTTTTTTTAAAACGAGTTAGATTAATCTATCCCCGACGATGAATCAAGAACGATTGGAAAGTACTCGGACTAATGATAAATATGGCGATTATATCAGCCAGTTCCTGCCAGAAGTGAAGACCATTATTCGGAAATTGAAAAGAATCAAACATAGAATTAATAGACAAAAAGCGTCTATTTTATTTAATGAAATATGCTTACGTGGAAAAATGTTGCATAGTATGTGTGTATATGTGTATGTGTATACATATGTGTGTATGCGTGTGTATGTGTATTGTGTGTATGTATAGGTGTGTGTGTGCGTGCGTGTGTGTGTGTCGGGAAGCATTACATGCTTTAAGTCCAGTTACTGAAGAAATCGATTATTTCCCTTTAATAGTCGTCTTGCCTAAGGGTAGCCTACCTTAATGCTGAGGCCTATAATGATTCGGGAAGGCGCAGAAAATATATAATTTATTTGGCCTTATCACGTGTGTACATGCATCAACTTGCAGCTGCAACCCTTTAATTTCAGTTCGTTTTATGAATAAAATGCAGCAGCAATTGCATAAACGGAATAACGCAAATAAAAACCCATAAAAATGATCTAACATTTTTTCAAATGATTTGAATAAAAACAGGCGCACATAACTCGTCTCCTTCGATTAAAAAATAAACAAAAATATTGCAATCATCATAAATTAAAAGAAAATATGAATAGCAATTCATTCAAATTAAATATACGTTACAAAAATCTTTAGAAAACTGATTTATGCTGTAATTTTTTGTTATTAAATGAAAAATGATAATCATGCTTGTATTACTTGTTTTGCTCGGACTATTGTTCTCATCTTGAGTGTTAGTTGATTAACGTTTCGGTCGGTGTAGCCCCCGACCTTCGTCAGGCATGTTAGTCGCCATCTTAGAAAAGAAAAGATAAAAGATGGCGATCAACATACCTGGCGAAGGTGGCAACCAACATGCCTGACGAAGGTCGGAGACTACACCAACCGAAACGTTAATTAAATAACACTCAAGGCCGGCACAGTATTCTATCGCAAACAATTAGTCATCATCTCAAAAATTAAGAACTGAGAATCATGCAGTTACGAAATAATGATTTGGAAGAACTGTCATCTAAGCTCCAGCCTCTATCCCATCGACGAAATGTTACCTCCCTCTGCCTGTTCTACAAGTACTTTAATGGTGAATGCTCTGACAAACTGCAAGCACTTGTGCCCCCACAACGTAAACACCCTCGAAAAACCCGACAGGCAGCTAAATCCCATCCCCACACAGTAGAAATCCCTAGATGTAAAAGAGCTTTCTACTCCAGTAGTTTCTTCCCCAAAACCGCTAGACTTTAGAACTCCCTTCCCTGCTTCCCCAACACTACTGGCATACAGAAGTTCAAGTGTAGCTTGAACCGACATCTTGCTGCCCAACTCCCTACATAGTACCCCAGTAGTTGTTGCCCCTGATAGTAGCCCCCTACACCAAAGTGGCGATGTGCCTTGTTTGGGGTGAAAATGTAATAAAAAGAAAACAAATTACGCGCTAACCACATGACTGACATCAACATGACTTTGATACAATCGTCAACAAGATCGGACGTTCAATTTTCTCTTCAAGGAATCATCGCCCGTGAATCTAATACCACCAACAAAATACAAAAAAAGCACACACAAAATCACAAATGACAAAGTCTTCTATGATTAGGTTCGATTCTACAGAAAAAATCGCGTCACGGGTTCGAGCATGACTACCTAGTATCACGTTTTTTTTTTTTTTTTTGCTTAATACACACCTTTAAACACCCGGGCAACGCCGGGCATCCAGGCTAGTAACAATTAAACGACAGTCACTCGGAAGAAAAAAACAAGATATAAGCGTGACACAGAAAATAACGCACACGCTATCATATTAATATATAGATGATTGAACTTATGCATTCACTAGTCTGGGTGACCGGCGTTGCCCGGATGTTTGGAGGTATGTGTTGAGCAAAACAAAAGTGACTCGAGCTCGTACCGCGAAGGAGGAAAAGAACGTGAAAAAACCGGAAGTGACGAAGTTTTAAATTAAGGCTAGTCAATCGAAATGAGGAGTTGACTTTCGAAACGTTCGGCGAAAAAAAAAACGACCCCTCCCTGTAGAAAAGTGCCCAGTTGAGAGTGAAGAATTTAATGTTTTGGGCCAATTTTTCGATATTTGTCTTCCGAAGGGTTGAGCTTCACAGCGATATCGATCTCGTGAAAATCCGCCGCCTCTGTCGAAAGTTTTAGACAGACATACAAATATACATACATACACGTAAACAGACAGGTGAGATTTATATAATAGACTAGCGGTGGGGGTACCCGGCGTTGCCCGAGTGTTTGTAGGCGTGTTTGGTTGTTAATGTAAAGCTAAGAATAAGCGAAGTAAAAAAAGAAAACATAAAAACGCACCGGGGGGGGGGGGTAATCAAAACATCGAAAAAAAACACAAAAAGGCTAACGTAAGGCAAACGAACAATGTTAAATGTAAAAATCAAAAAAACAAAAACAAAAAAGAAAACAGAAAAACGAACGTTAAAAAAACACGTGAAAATGGCTTAAATAAGCCTGTTTCGATATTAAAATTTACAAAATCGGTGGGTACCCGGATGTTTTTGGGTGTGTGTGGTCGATCGGGGGTGTTAATGAAAACCTAAGAATAAGCGAAGTTAAAAAAAAAAAAAACAGAAAAACGAACGTTACGTGAAAAATGGCTTAAATAACACTGGTTCAATATTTAAATTTAAAAAATCAAAAAAAAGACATCTCACACCACGATTCGAACCCAAAACGTTTAGATATTGACCCAACGCTCTAACCAACTGAGCTAACACGACGTACATGAAATTCAGTCAGTTCTTCAACTATTTAAACTAAATCAGGTCACGACGTCATCTGACGCATCCTTAGAACCAATCTTGTCATGAGAGGGTGGTTTTTGTTGACCGCATCCCCCTGTAGAAAATTGTGTATTTCGGGGTGAAAAAATGAACGTTTTTGGCCAATTTATCGATATTTTTCGGGCGAAGTATGGAGCTTCAATATGATACCAAGTTTGTCAATTTTTGTTCTGTCTGTCGAAAGTTTTTAGCGGACACACAAACACACATACATACAAACATATATACATACATACATACACACGTTTCGCTTTTATATATATAGATGACCTGAAAGTTTAATCTTTCTGTTCTAGATATTGACGGTATTAGACTCTTAGAGAGAAACCTGTGCGTAAAAAAACGATTTGTCATTGAATTCCTGACAAAAGTGCCTAAAGAATGGTGGTGATTCTGTAGAAAATAAAATCCAGAAGCACAAAAGGTCGTTCATTTTTAGTATACCACCGCCGTCTTCGTAACTCTTCATCTTTTGGAGTTAAAAAACAATAGGCGACTTTTATTTTGGAACTACCCTTGTAAGACAAAGTGCGCTCCGGATGTCCATGCGCAGCCATCGTTCATCGCTGACAAAGTACATTGAGAATGGTGGTGACTATGTAGAAGAATATATTCTAAATCACAAAAGGTCGCTCGTTTTAAGTGTAACACTTTTGTATTCGTAGTTCTTTAACATTTTAGATTTTAAAAATTAGGTTTTACTTTGGGAACTACCCCTGTTTGTGCAATTTCAATTCTTTATCGACTAATTTATAAAGAATATTTTAAAGGTTATAGGGTTCAGGTGAATATTATTCACATAAAAACCACGATTATGTTACACTGAATTCTGCGCTTTCGACGGAATCCAAAAGAACCAAGTCGCGAATTCGATATTAAAACGTACAAATAGAATTCATTGCTGAAATGAAAAGCAGTCCATTGTAGAAAAACATGGCGTCGTTGATTGACCAACTGATTGACCTTTATGAATAATGTATTCAATTACTGATGGCCAATGCTAACCACTTTGCAATCTACACGCCTGATGGATTTCAAGAAAACGCTTCACAAAATACACGTCTGCTGATCAACTTAATGGACATAGACGTTGAGTATGGAATATGCAATGCGGTATTCAGATACTCTTGTATATGTGCGTGATGACTGTCCTAGACTCGTATCTGCATATATATATATATATATATATATGAATAAAAAATAAAAATTAATATTTATATCTAAAACATATAAGACATATATAAAATCAATCTGTGCCCAAATCTAAAAGAAGATTCCATGAACAAATCTTCTTTCCCAGAACTGCCCCTCTGTGGAACACTGTTTTACTGGTCTGCATCCTGGTTGAATACAACATAGTAACCTTCAAATCCAATATAAATACATTCTTGTTGAGTCGTCCTGATAAATAGTCAAATTCTAACCAAATTACACAAGTAACGATTACAACACCTTAGAATCATTAAGCTTTATCCTCGAGTAGCCTTTGGCCCTTTCTTAACTTTGGAATCCTCACCTGTTTCCTGATTCCCTGACTGTATTCACATGCAGAAATTTAAATGTAATGCGAGCAAACATCTTGCTGCTCAATTCCCTTCATTATATGGCTATTAGATATACTTCTAAATAATAGCACCTTGCATCAAAGTTGCAGTATGTCTTATTTAGGGTGAAGAAAATATTTTTGTCACAGACATAGTTTGGTGCTTGTGTACATTAGTGATGTTTTAAATAAATGCATTTTAGATGAAAATATTACCGTAAGATTGCTAAAAATAAAACAAAATATACGGCTATCTTTTTACATTCCGCATTTAATTACGTATTCATAGTTTAAACGAAAAATGATATCGATTACGTTTGTTGTGATCACATGACATATGCCGTTAAATCTGTCTTTCTCTTCTTGCTATCTCGCTCTAAATTAATTTTGTATTTACAGAATAAGCGAAAAATGATTTCGCCTTGTTTGTTTTGATCACGTGACATGTGCGATCTCTCTCTCTCTCTCTCTGATTTAATTACGTATTTACGGTTGAAACGAACAAATGATATCGAATACCTTTGTTTTGTGTGTCATGAATCTCTCTCACTCACTCTTTCTCTCTCTATATATATATATATATATCTCGCTCTATCTCTATCGACAACGTTTGAATTACTTGAATTCTTTGACTTAGATAAATAATATAAAACAATTACTATTTATTTACTTATTTATTTCTGGACCGTTATCCTCATAACTATTTTCTTAGTTTCTTAATTTATTGGAATTCTTGAGAAAAGTAATTTGTTTATTTATTGGTTTACTTGCCGACTGTTATCCTCATCAACGTCGTAGAACAACTACTATAAGATATTATAATAACAGTCCATAAATAAATATGTAAATGAATAAGCTATTTTATGCATTTATTAACTTATACCTATTAGTGTTTGCATGAATGTGACATGGCTTTTCAAAAGTTGCTGTTGCTTAAACTTGAAAATGATTTTTTTTTTTTCCAAATTTCGATACAATATCGATACAATGTTTACGAATATTGTCATCATTTAAATTTGAATGAACTTTTTTCCATGAAAAAAATAACAGGTGCAAAAATAAGGATATTTTTTATAATAAAAAAAACGGTTTGGCACAATAAACATACAGTTTGCCATTTTTTTGTTGTTGTTTTTTTCTTTCCGGTTAAACAAACTGAGCCACTGCAACACGTACCCGGTTACAGCTAGTTGCAAATAAAAATCGAATTTGTCAAATTATCGAGTTTTATCGTGTGTTTTAATGTGGAAGAATTGTGCAACCAAAACTGACTTATCTCCCTTGACTTAAATAAAGGGTCCGCTGATTTTAAACACAAAATAAAAGTAAAAGAGGAAACTGCTTCATCTCGATATAGATTAATTCTCGGCTAACAGTAGTTTACTAATACAAAGCGAACATAATCAGATAACGTCGTTGCCGTTAAAATTGGACATTTTGATTCTTAATGTCGTTTTAGCTAATACAAGAACGTGCGGCTGAATAATGGTGAGAATTCGTTCGTGTGTTCACAGAGAATTCTAATAATCAAGAAAAACTGTCAAAAGATAAAAGTCAAAAGGAATGAAAGATTCATTAAGCTTTGACAATGTGTTAAGTAAAACGGCAAAGGCAGTTGTGTAGAAATCTTATTTATAATGTAAGTTTTCACTGTTATTTGATGATTAAAAGTTTATTTTTTATTTATTTATTTACGGTGATAAGTGGTACGCTAGGTGTAGTATCAAATCGTCTAGAAGGACATTTTAAAAAAATACGAATTTCCGACGTGTTAGGCGGCGTTCAGATCTCTGCTATTGCAGGTACCATTAATATCCTCAAGAAAAACCGTGATTCTTGAAGCATCTGGTTTGAAGCCGAGTTGAGGCAGAGTCCTCAGAGAATGAAATCCATCTCTTTTCACAAAAGTATTATTATTATTATTATTATTATTATTATTGTTGTTGTTGTCGTTTTTTGTTTTTTTTACCCACTAGGAGTTTTCACACATGCCATCATCAAAGAATTTTTTGAAAACAAATTGTGGAGTTATCTGGGGTCTAAGTGACAACAGGTCACTCTAGATTTTCAGTACTCTCCACCTCTTTAGATAACCTTTGCAGATGAATTTACGTTATCGCAATATCCGCTTACCATTGATTTCTCGTTTACAGCGACCATTGGTCTTCCTTGCAATTTGGAGGACAAGATGCCTCCCCAAGGTCCCAGTTCTCTTTGCACTCATCCAGCCGAAGTCTTGCAAGTCCTTTCTTTCCATCCTTCTTGGCTCTTGATTATTTGGTGTGGCATTAATTTTAGTGACACAGGAATAACAGAAATGGGGGGGAGGTAGCTTACATTATCATATTTTATGGACGTGGTGGTTGATACGCTAGGTGTAGTATCAAGTCGTCTGGAAGATCATTTGATAAAACTTAAAACTACGAATCCCCGATGTGTTGGGCGGCCTTCTGATCTTTGCTATTGTAGGTACTACTAATATCCTTAGGAAAACTCTTGATTTTTTAAGCTCCTGGTTTGGAGTCGGGGTTGAGGGAGAGTCATTCGAGATGAATTCTGTCACTTTTCAGGGAGACGTTTTTAAATGAGATCAGGATTATTATTATTATTATTATTATTATTATTGGCTCACGAGGGGCTTTCACGCAGATCATTAAAGATCTCTCCTTGAAAGCAAGTTGTGGTGTTCCCTGAAAGCTGAGTAACAACAAGTCTCCTAAGATTTTCAATACTCTCCACTTTCGATAGCATTTGTAAATAAATTTGCATTATCACAACAGTCGCTTACTATGGAGTTCTCTCTGGCAGCGGCCATTGGTTTCCACTGGAATTGGAGGGACAATAAGTCTCCGCAATGTCCCAGTTTTTTTCGCATTTGTCCAGAGAAGGTCTGGTAAGCGCTCTTTCCTCGGTCTTTCCATCCTCCTTGACCCTTTTCGACTATTGGTATCACTCTTTGTGGGGGGCGGTGATGGGGCAGTTAGGGAGATGAGGATAGCTAACTTGTAGATATGGAGCTTCAATGTTCTTGGTTCCATGTGACGCTTCTTCATGTTTTGCCTCTGCAGCAGTTTGTCTGGACCGCGTATGTGGCTCATGTGTATTGATCTCCGCATTCAATGGTTTTCTTAATCTTTCAGCTGTTTTCATTATTGTTATTCGTTGTGTCTTTCCAGTCCTTCCTCCGATTCCAATTTCTCCCATTCTTTTTTCAAAGTTTTTCGGAATTGTTCCTAGTGCTCCTATTATTATAGGTATTATCTTTTTTTATTTATTTTTATTATTATTGTTATTATTGTTATTATTATTATTATTTATAATAATAATAATAATAATAACTAGCGGGACCTGTGGAAATCCCCCTGCAGCATTTTTTCATATGTAATATGTTGTTGCTGGGTATGCTGTGGGCGTTCTCTTCAGCATGAATGAAGGCACAATCATATCATTCTACGTTTTTATTAAAACTGTATGGCCCCCTTACTAAAATAATAACTTTGATGTCTTTCATGGGCTGATTATTTCATTACAAACACACCGGTCAATTAACTCACATTTCATCATTTTTCATAATTATTGAATATGTTACTATGTTCAACAATAATTTTTCATAATTTCACCTCACATTATCGCCCCTCCCTTTACTAAAATATTAAATTTGATATATTGCATTGGCTGATTATTATATAAAAAAACACAACTATCAATTAACTCACATTTCATCATTTTTAATAAATCTTGGATATCGTACTAATTTTGACAATTTTTCATCATTTAAACTCACCATATCGCATATCTCACTAAAATAATAACTTTGATATATTGTCTAGGCTGATTATTTCATTAAAAACACACACATCAATCAACTCACATTTCATTATTTTATGTAATTCTTGGATATGTTACTAATTTCGACAATATTTTTTATAATTTAAACCAAACTTGTCGCCCAACCTTACTAAAATAATAACTTTGATACATTTGCTGGGCTGATTATTTCTTTACAAACACTAATCAATTAACTTCCATTTCATCATTTTTCATAATTCTTGGGTGTGTTACTAATTTCGACTATCATTTTTCATAATTTGTACCTACATTATCACCCCCTCCTTAATAAAACAATAACTTTGAAATATTTTCTAGGCTTATTATTTTATCACAAACACACTAATGCATGAAATCACATTTAATCATCTTTCATAATTCTTGGATACGTTACTTTCGACAATCATTTTTCATAATTTTAATTTTACTAATTTCGACAATAATTTTTTATAATTTAAACCATCCTCGTCGCCCTCTCTTACTAAAAAAATTACTTTTATAAATTGACTGGGCTGATTATTTCATAAAAAAAACACAACTATCAATTAATTCACACTTCATCATTTTTCTTAATTCTTGGATATGTTACTCATTTCAACTATTATTTTTAATATTTTTAACCCACATTATCAACCCCTCACTATTAAAATAATAACTTTGATATATTATCTGGGATGATTATTCCATTTCAAACACACCAATCAATTAACTCACATTTTGTAATTTTTCATAATTATTGGATATGTTACTAATGTCGAAAATCATTTTTCACAATTTTAACCCACATTTTCGCCCTTCCCTCTTTACTAAATAATAACTTTGATATATTGTCTAGGCTGATTATTTCCTTACAAACACTCCAATTAATTAACTAATATTTCATCATTTTTTTCGTAATTCTTGGATATGTTACTAATTTCGACAATAATTTTTCATAATTTAAGCCCTCACTATCTCCTTACCCTTTACTTATATAATAGCTTTGATATATTGTCTAGGCTGATTATTTTATTATAAACACACCAATCAATTAAATCACATTTCGGCATTTTTCGTAATTCTTGGATATATTACTAACTTCGACAATAATTTTGTTATAATTTAAACCATCCGTGTCGCCCTCTCTTACTTAAAAATTACTTTGATATATTGTCTTAGTTTATAAAAAACACAACTATCAATTAACTCACACTTCATCATTTTTCTTAATTCTTGGATATGTTACTCATTTCGACAATTATTTTTAATATTTTTAACCCACATTATCAACCTCCCACTACTAAAATAATAACTTTGATATATTATCTGGGATGATTATTTCATTTCAAACATACCAATCAATTAACTCACATTTCGTCATTTTTCATAATTATCGGATATGTTACTAATGTCGACAATCATTTTTCATCATTTTAACCAGCATCATCGCCCCACTTACTAAAATAATAACTTTGATATATTATCTGGTCTGATTATTTCACACTAATGCATTAAATAACATCATTTTTCATAATTCTTGGATATGTCACTAATTTCGACAATTATTTTCATAGTTTAAACCATCCTTATCGCCCTCTCTTACTAACATACTTACTTTGATATATTTCCTGGGCTAATTATTTTATTATAAATACACAATCGATTAACTCACATTTAATCTTTGCCCATAATCCTGGATGTGTTACTAATTTCGACCATAATTTTTATACTTAAAACCCCATATTATGCCTCTCCCTCCTACTTATATGATGTATTTGATATATTGTCTGGGCTTTTATATCATTACAAACACACCAATCAAGTAACTCATATTTCATCATTTTTTATAATTCTTGGATATGTTAATAATTTCGACAATAATTTTAATAACTTTAACTCACTATGTCGCTCTTCCTTACTTACATAATAACTTTAATATATTGCCTGGGCTGATTATTTCATTACAAACAAATCAATCAATTCTGGTTATTTTCATAGTATATATGTTTCACCTATCTTATCAAATCCCGGGTGACGCTGCATATTCTGCTAATATATATCGTTCACCTATCTCATTCGATCCCGGGTGACGCTGGGTATTTTGCTACTATATGTTTTCCACCTATCTCATTCAATACTGGGCGACGCTTTCTGATGGTATATATTTTCACATCTCATTCAATCCCGGGACTTACTTCATGTCCGCCACTCCACTGTTGAAAATATACATTAAATAAAGTAATGTTTTAATCGTAAACTGTTTCAGCCATTTCCGGGACTGACTTTATATCCTCAACCCACTGCTAAAATATATATGAAATAATTTAATGTCTAAATAGTAAACTGTTACAGCCATTTCCGGGACCGACTTTATATCCCAAACCCACTGCTAAAAATATACATGAAATAATGTAATGTCTAAATAGTAAACTGTTTCAGCGATTTCTGGAACTGACTTATTATCCCCATCCCACTATTGAAAATATACATGAAATAAAGTAATGTTTTAATCGTTAACTGTTTCAGCCATTTCCGGGACTGACTTTATATCCCCAACCCACTGCTAAAATATACATGAAATAATTTAATGTCTAAATAGTAAACTGTTACAGCCATTTCCGGGACCGACTTTATATCCCAAACCCACTGTTAAAAATATACATGAAATAATTTAATGTCTAAATAGTAAACTGTTTCAGCCATTTCTGGAACTGACTTATAATCTTCACCTCACTATTGAAAATATACATGAAATAAAGTAATGTATAAATCGTAAACTTTTTCAGCGATTTCCGGGACAGACTTATCTCCCATCCTACTGTTAAAAATATACATTAAATAAAGTAATGTCCAAAACGTAAATGGTTGCAGCCATTTCCGGAACCGACTTCATATTTCCCACCCCAATGTTAAAAAGATACATTAAATAAAGTAATGTTTAAATCGTAAACGGCTTGATTAATTTCCAGGACTGGCTTCATGTCCCATAACCCACTACTTAAAACATACTTGAAATAAAGTACTGTTTAAATCATAAACTGTTTCAGCAGCTTTTATAAAGTAGTACATAAAAACATTAACACGGTTAGGGATTGGGCAACCATTGCTTCAACATGAATTTCTGAGTGTAGCATCAGTTTCAGCATTCCAGTGACTTAAATTCCCCCTTTTTGGTCTTGGTTAATGGATGAAAATCCTTCATTACTGATACAATTTTTATTTTTTATTATTGACCAGAGTGCCCCTTTTGGGGAGCTGGTTTCCTCCTAAATTTTTAACCGACCTCATGTCCAATTCCGCCCTTGTGGTGAGGCAAGTAAACAAAAAAAATAATCAGAACGGATATTTTCCAGGGCATTTTATAATTAATCAGAAATGACATTTCCAGGGCATTTTGTAATTAAATCAGAAATAACTTTTCTAGTTACTTTTTTAATATTAAAACTTTGTTACATTAAACGTAGTACCTATTCACAATGCCTTCCCACGGGACAGATTTAGACACCAGGGTGGTTTTTTTAACGTGAAGAAAAATTGTCTTAGTCGTAAAGGATGTCTCTTCCACTGAGAGAGAAGAAATTGAAATGTAGCACCTGAAGAACAGATACTACACTTTGATCTTAGCCAAAAGGCCAAGAAAGACAAATTATTTTTATTAGCTTTGCCTCAACAGCGACACCGATTTATTTATTTTTTTTTTTCAAGGGTGGCAAGGTTTATTTCCACTTTCCTTTTTTAGGGATAACAGCATGATAACGGACGGAGCGATAAGCGTCGTCGTAGTAGTAGTAATAATAATAGTAATAATAATTATTATTATTATTATTATGATGATGATGTTTACCAATGTCTCCCTGAAAAGAGATTGAATTTATTTGCAGAGGAATTTCCTCAGTCCCGGCTCCAAATCAGGAGCTTCAAAGATCAAGGATAGTGCTGGTATCTACAATAGCAGCGGTCTACAAGCCGCCCAAAACATCGGGGATTCGTAGTTTTTTCAATTGTCCTTCCAGACAACTCGATATTACACCTAGCGTACCAACTACGACCGGGATTATTTGTGTTTTAACCCCGTGTATACGCCTTATCCCCAAGGCTAATGGAGCATAATTGCTCCACTTCTCATTCTCCTTCTCTCTCGCATTCCTGTCCCAGGGTACTGAGAAGTCTACAATTTGCCAATTTTTTTTTTTAGACCTTGCCAATGATGACCAAATCCGGACGATTATGTTCCAAATGCTTGGTTCTCACCATACCTTTACATAATAATCTATTGTCATCTTTATTTTCACAACGTTTCGTTCGATATAACCTCCGACCTTCTTCAGTGTATCTTGTCGAACTCGGGAAGGTTTCTGTCGAACTCGGGAATTTGGACGGAATTTCGAGCGAGAGTAGCATGCTCACGGGGGTAGCATGCTCTTGTTCCATCAGCCATGATTGAATAGAGGTCATAAGTAATTCGCAATTGTATTTTTTGGTCGTCCACATTTAGGATTGAACCTTCAGGAGAATATGACTTTTTTTACAATTGATTTTTCCAAGTACTCTAATTCAGAAACGTAATAATAATCTAGATAGACAAGTATATTTCGTCATTCAGTTAATATTTTTATATGTTGGGTTTTTGATGTTTTAATATTAGGATTGTCTTATGTCTAATCATCATCATCATCATCATCGTCGTATAAATCAGAAGATTCTATTGTTTGCCTTGATTTCCCCTATATTTTTCTAGTCATAATTATTTCTAGAAAGACATCGTTTACTTAGGAAAGGAACCACGAGAAACTTGTCAACATACTAAGTCGAAGTGATTTTTGTGGATCCAACTGGATTCGAACTTGGAACACCCAGATCGTCAGTCCGTGCGGTTAATCACTACACTACCGTCACCTCCCTTATATCTTGATAATACGTGTTATCGCTTTGATATCCAATCAAAAATGACGAACAGACGAAGTATAATATTTAATCCATTTTTATTTAACGGGTTTACAAATTTGTAGAAGCCACTCTGATGGAAATGTGTTGCTTAACCCTAAACTCTCAACCAAGGGCGACAAATCTATCGTTTTTAGTCAAAGGGAAATAACTATTACTATTATTGCTATTTAATTATTATTTTGTTATCTTTTTAGATTGTACCTACCAATTGATAATTTCGATAATTTGGATTATTGTGCCAACAATTTCCGTTATCCTATCTGTGCCTGAAGAAAACGAAAATTCCATGAGCAAAGTTTCTTTCCTGAAATTGCTCGTATGTGGAACAATACCGGACTGCTTCCCAACTGACTATGACACGGTCGTTTTCTAACCCAATATAAACAGGTCCTTGTTGAGCCGTCCTCTTAAATGAGCGCATTCTCAAAATTACTTTGCTCTTGTTCCGTCGTGAAGCAAATAAAGGGTTCTGCTCGAAATTCTCTCCAAATTCCCAAGTTCGATAGAAACATTTCCGAGTTCGACAAGATACACCTGAAGAAGGTTGAGGGTTTCATCGACCGAAACGTTGTGAAAAAACATACTGAAGATGAGAACAGAAGTCTGGAGAATCCAAATACGAATAACCAATCCTCATCTAAAAAAAAAAAAAAAAAAATGCAGAAACGTTAGATTGATGTTTTTAACCAACATATTTCACGGGGAAAATATTACGTACTTACGGGTCATATCGAAATCAATAAAGTCTGAAAAAAAAAAACCAAAAAAAAAACCACAATAAATGATCCAGTAGAAAATTACAAATAAAATTTCTCGAATTATCAAGCTTTATTGTTTTAATGTGGAAGAGTTGTGTGTCTAATTCAGTATAACAAACTGACTTACCTCCCTTGACTTGACTTAAATTAAGGGCCCATCGTTTTTAAATACACAATGTCAGTACGTAACTGTGGATGATTTTTTTTAAATACATCTTAGCTGATCTTCTATTGGATCAGTTTTCGTATTTGGATGGGGGGTACAATAATTTCGACATGGGATATAAGTAAAATGCGTTGATTTAATACAATTAATTTAATTTAATTTAATTAATTATTTGGGGGGTACAATAATTTCGACATGGGATATAAGTAAAATGCGTTGATTTAATACAATTAATTTAATTTAATTTAATTATTTTGGGGGTACAATAATTTCGACATGGGATATAAGTAAAATGCGTTGATTTAAAGCATCACTAATCTACACAATCACTTATAGTTTTAACTAAATAGTTGTATACATATAAGATTTCGAATAGTGTGCCATTATTAACTGGATTCCTTTACAGTAATTAGTGTAGATAGATTTCATTTATGATTGGCTTGACCTGATGACTTTCCCATCAAACGCTCATTCATCAATCTACAAAACGGACAAGTGAAACCAATAAACCAATGTTCTGGCTTTTCTCAAGATTAGCTGCAATAATATTTTTAAAAGATTCCTCGTATCTTGACGAGATTTTGTCCGTCGCTCCGTCACACAACCATTTTGTAATCTATCACTATGCTATGAAGGGTCATTTATCTGAAGATATTTTTTTGTGAATCATAAGAACAGCCGATTTAAAAGCCGCAGCAAACGGTATCAGATAAAAAAAAAAATCGTATTTATATAAAAATGTTCCTCTTACTAAATCGGACTTCCTGTTTCAGTTTACCGTAAAAAATCAAATCGCTTTAATAGAAAATATGTTTTGCGCAATAATACAAAAAAACAATGCAATACAAATATCTGATACACAATACAAAAACAATAATGCACAATAAAATAGAAAAGGATACAAAAACAATACACAAAACAATACAAAAACAATACACAAAGCAATAATACACAATACAATAATTAAAACAATAATACAAAATAATAAAATATAATAATACACAATAATACAAAACAATAACAGAAAAACACTAACACAAAAAATATTAATATCAAAACATTTCATTTTTCTAAATCTAAAAGAAAATAAATCTTTCAGAAAGTAAAAAAAAATTAGTTGAAAGAATCAAATCGCTTTAATAGAAAATATGTTTTGCGCAATACAAAAAAAACAATGCAATACAAATATCTGATACATAATACAAAAACAATAATGCACAATAAAATAGAAAAGAATACAAAAACAATACACAAAACAATACAAAAACAATACACAAAACAATACACAGTTGAAAGAATCACGATGCTCAATAATACAAAAAAAGCAATGCAATACACAATACAAAAACAATGCACAATAAAATAGAAAAGAATACAAAAACAATACAAAAACAATACACAAAACAATACAAAAACAATACACAAAACAATACACAAAACAATAATACACAGTTGAAAGAATCACGATGAAAATGAAAACATTAAACACGTGCATTATTTTTTGTTTTGTTTTTTAAATAAATATTCGTTTATTAAAAATTCCGATTTTATGCCTATACAAAAGCCTTCATCAGAAAGGTTTAGACAATACTTCAACTTCGACAACTAATGCTGTACATTTTTATCTAGTTCTTATTTAACCGTGCGTTATCTAACCGCTTATTTACAGACTATTCTCCTCTGCCCCCTTAATGTCTATTTAGTTAACGACCCGTGACTTAGTAGTTTTATAGGTCCGTGCGTGTTAGAACATATAATATACATAATATAACGACATACCTGTCTGCTGCTGACCACTTCTGTCTTTTGGCCGTTGCCTGGGGTTTCACAAACGTCTTGTGGGGGGCTGGGTTCTGCTATAACAAGTATGCATGCAAGACACACAAGGCAATATATATTTTTATATATTGGTTTATTTCACTCCCAGGCATCTCGTCTTCCGCAGTATGGAGTGAAATCGACCTCGGACTTGTAGCGTTTCTCGTCTATATCCATTTGGAGACTGTCGGTCACTTATGGGGAGAACTGTTTAACTCATCTTGCTTCCTCGGCTTCTCGGACAAAACTCAACTAAACTTAACTCAGCTTATTCAAACCGGAGCACCTGACACGTCACGTCCGTTACCCGCTTCATACTTCAGTGGTCAACAGGTTGATACCTGTCACAACATAACCCTTTTGACCCTTTCTGCACGTACATGCTCAACATTGCATCTGTTGTTTACCCCGCTAGAAACATAGCTAATTAGATAGACAAACATACAGATAGATTACTAAATAAATTCTTTCTACCCGGCGTTGCCCGGTTAATACTTAACACTAGAGCCTGCACCAAACATTATCAAGTTAAAACAAGTAAAAAAAAATAGTCTAAAACTTCCTGGTGAAGGTTTTTGTATAAGCTGAAAATAAGAAATTTTTAATAAATTAATATTTATTTAAAAAATAAAAATACTGATCTTTAAACCGGCATGTCTACAAAGTTATATATGTATTTTTTAGAATACTAAAAACATAATTTTGGTATTTTTATGACTTTCTTTCCACCTCAACACTAACCTTTAAAATGACGACTTTTTTCGGGTATGCTGAAAACGAATATCACATTTAAATTTGGAGGCAGATAAATAGTTTTCTGGATATTAATACTTCTATTATTCAATGTAATCTATTGTGTTTTTATTGGCGGCCATGTTTTTCCCGACTGAAAAGAACTATGCGTATGCATGCCTTTTGCAAAACATTCCTCTCCTCCACATACTAAGAATGGCGAAGGCCATCTATATTTATTAAGTAATACATCGGCATAAAGTTTTAAGTCGTCAATTTAAAAGGTAAATGTCAAACTGGAAGAGTAAAAATTTACGAACATTTTATTATTTTATACAAAAAAAAAAAAAAAGTTGAATGTTCTTTCGATTCACTGCTTTCTCTGACTGTATATCTTTTGATCACACAAATATTCCTCAGTTTTGAGATTGAGTTAACCGTGAAAACATCCGTTTTAATGAGTCTAATTAGCCGTATTTTGTAATTTATTCACATTTAGCTTTACTAAATTTATGTTCACTGCTCTTACCATCTCTCACTGTTATACCCACCTCTGCCTTCATTGAAGCATCTATCACTCTCGCTCCTACCCTCCTCTCTGTCTATTAAAAGACAAAGGTAAAAACAAATAAGTATAAAGCAGACTAGAATATTCCATTATACCATTATATGTGCATTATTTACAGTAATATTTCGGACCCCTATCGTATTGGATAACGTACTAGGTAAAATTCAGTAGCAAAATAACATGCATCTGAAAGTTGAAAGTTCAATCCTCAGTGCGGGTAGCACTCGAAATACAATTGCGAAATTCTTAGGAATTCTATTCTGACATGCTACTCCGGTGGATTAAATAAAAGAGTTCTGTGTGAAATTCCCTGCAGATTCCCAAGTTCGTTCGACAGAAAGATTCCCGAGTCCGACAAGATACATCCGAAGAAGCTCGGGGGGGGGGTAACATCGACTGAAATGCTGTGATACCATTAGTCCGTAGAATCCATATAACATTAATAATTAATCCTCATCTGAAAAATTGAAATTTAATTTGGCGCGAGAAGAAAGAGAGAAGGGGCGAATAGTAGCGAACAGGAAAGCGTATTTCGGATTATTTTTTTTTACTTTATTTTAAACTAGCATTTCAGCCCGGCGTTGCCCGGGTGTTTGGAGGTGTATGTTGAGCAAAAAAAAAAAAAAATTTCGTCTGTAGACTGAAAATTAACAGAGTTATTGCGTAGGGAAGTGTACACAGACACTTTCACAGATATATAGATATAACTGATTTGATAAACTCCATTTCCTCCCCCCCCCCCGATTTAGAAAGCGTAATCCGAGCCTAATCGTTGACCAAACGTGTCACGTTTTTCTTAGAAGTAATAGTAGTAATAGCATTATTATTGCTAAGCGCGGAGATTTTAGGTCTGTTCTAGCAGGTTTTATCCGTGTGCCATCTTGTCATCCTTATATTCGTAACAGCACTTCCGGTACTGATCAAAAGAAAGTCGGAAGTGAAACTTGGAGTTACTTCCGGCAGCTTTTTTGACTTTAACCCCTCATATTTTGTCCTTTCATTCTATGGGTGATGTTTCTGACAAAGGAGAAAGAATGGCTGGTTTCGGAGACAAAATCTATTCATCTAACATATTGTTTTTTTTTTTATCTTGAAGTATTTTTGGCTCCTTACATCAAGTGGCTTCATGCTTTGTCTGGAGCGATTTCCATAAAAAAAATAAAACATCGTTCAAATTCAGCGGAGGCATCTTTTTTA
Organism: Euprymna scolopes; assembly: GCF_053919585.1. Taxonomy (NCBI): domain Eukaryota; kingdom Metazoa; phylum Mollusca; class Cephalopoda; order Sepiida; family Sepiolidae; genus Euprymna; species Euprymna scolopes. The sequence continues at coordinate 97,656,560 of NC_136509.1, forward strand.
ATCCGATTCCTAATTATCTTTCACTGGAATCGCGACATATTCGAATGCCAGTCTATCCTTACTCGGCTGCTTCATAGGGAATGTTCATTTCAGCTTCTGGCGAACCGGGATTACATTTCTTTGACCGTATGTGATAGCAATATCGATTTTACCTCCGATCTCCCGTCACGTCTTCAAATAATGACAGGCTGTGATTAGTGCTCGCCTAATACATTTGCTAGATCTGCCTTGAATGTCGAGAATTTTGGGAATTTATTTCCACGCTGTTAGCTACATTATTTGTTCCCCCTTACATACATACTGTGGCGATTTAAGGACCAGGAAAGAATAGCAATGCTCCTGGATATGTACACATATATACACATATACAGGGTGACCCCCAAAAAACGGGCCTCAACTCTAATTAGGCCCCGTTTCTTAGTGTTTTGTCCGAATGAAATGAAACTTTGGTCATAACTAGTTTATTATATTCAAAACATCACATCAAAACACTAGGGTCTTTGGCCTTTTTTCTCCGTTGATTGTAAAATGCCCAGAAAAGCAATTGAATGTTTTGTTTTTTGGGGTCACCCTGTATATATATATACATATAGCATATAAACACACATATATACATACATATATGTACACATACATGTATATACAAACATATGCACAAACATATATGCACAAACAAACATATATATACACACACAAAGGAATCACTACTTATCAAGGCCCATAGGCCACTCGAGAATAAGGGTTATTGAGTGTACAGTAGTCAACGGGAAAATGTAGTAATCTTTAGTAGTAGAACTTTGGTAAATTGAATTACGTAAGGGGTGGCTCATCAAGAACTTGTTTACGTTGGACTTGAAGACGACCATATTGTAGCCAGTTAGAAAGCAAGAAAACGGAACAGAGTTCCACACGTGCAGTTTTAAGGAAGAAACTTTGTTCATGGAATCTATGTTTATGTTTATGCACAGATAAAGAGTGGGGGAAATCATTGATAGTGCTTTCATCTGGATGAGAGTTTTTCGTGAAAGTTAGGTTTCAGCAGCTTTTCGGCCTAGCTTGAATTGAAATTAGAAAATTGTGCAAATTTGCTTTTTTCCATCCTATGTTCTGCAAAGACAATTGTTTTAAAGCGGTTGTAATTTAACTGCCATTGTTCCACTGTTTTGACTCTTGAGTATATATCCGTTAATATCTTATATAGATTGATGTGGTTCTCGATTGATTGTGTCGGATATGTACTCATGTCAAAAGAATGAAAAGAATATTCTGTTGTCACAGTCCTACTGATTAGATAGAACAAAAAACGCTCTTTAATTTGAAAATACACTTGTAACCAAAATAAATTCCGCACGAACTTGTCAAGCTAATTTCAGCTTCTGGTTGGTACCATATATTAATTAATAATAGTTATGGTCATTTATGATTATTCGGACGGATAAATTTTGAGCATTAATAGCAATTTAACGAGAAATTTGTAAATCTGTTATTCAAAATATAGACAAGTACATTCTCTATTATATAAACAGAATGTTGTCTGTGAGAGTTCGGTCCCTATGAACTCCAAAACGGCTGGGTCGATTTTTACAAAATTTCACATGAAGGTACATTATTTACCTGACAGTGTTCTTAGGTTTTGTATCGTTAATCGAAATAATTCGTTGAAAGAACCGGCTATTTTGACCATAGTTAACTCATTACACAGCCTAACATCACACTTGCATTTAAGATCTTTTATTACCACAAGCCGAAAGGCCTCACATACAAAATCAAGTCCTTCGGTATGACAGGGGCGCATTCGAAATAATGTTTCCGTTCAGAACACAATTCAAGCACGATACTTGACTTGCTTTTAAACTTTAATTCAAGCAATTAGATATATAAAAAAAATCTTATAAAATCAACAGTAGGTTCTCTACAGGGCAATGTAATGTACAATGAATTGTGGGCCAATTCACTGGAGAGGCATGTGAAGTTTGGGTTCCCAACTAAAGCAGGTGATCAATCGATTCGATTGGAAAAAATAGGTGATTTCATCGATAAAATGCTAGTGTGAAACTAGCGTTGATCATTATAAACATCCCAGGCAACCGTGTGTCTACTTGCTAGTTGCCAGATCAAATAAAGTCTAAAAGATGAGTATATAATTGTTTTTGCGCAGGGGAATTCTTTGAGATATGAAGTTTATTTTAAGGATAAAAAAAATCGTGAAACACTGCTCTAAGTGAACCAATTAATCCACGTGGGCAGTCCATTTAGAAAGCTGGAGATTCTATGAAATATTTGAAAACAAGCCATTGGATTAATCAAATATATGTACACAATTATATTTGTGTGGGTGTATATACGAATACATATATATACGTACGTATCCAAAAATATAGGGTTGCTACTCAGATCTAAAAGATCACTTTCTTAATTCCCCAGACGCAAACACATGTGACCCGAGGAACATTCTGGCTTTCCTTAAAAAATAAAAAAACAGCAAAGGTTAGCAAGCCATGTAAAAAGGACAATTCAGTTTTTACATCTATAAAACTTTTAGATACATCAACTACTATATACAGTGTAATTCGGATATCAGATTTTGAAATCCGACCGATCGGGAATGAAAAGGCGACATATGCAAATTGGTCGAATTTGAACATATGTCGATGAGCATTAAATAAAACATTTTGTATTGGCGAGAAACTATTCTACAGCGAGTAAACGTTAATTTCAATGCTTCAAGTTTGTTTATTTTGCCACCGAAAACCGTTTGCTTAGTAATGTCGGCGTCTCGACGGAAAACTGGGCATTTCTGAACAGTTGGAGCTCATCTTTGTCAAAATGAAAACACTCAAACTGGCCGCTGCGGCCAAAAAATACAGAAACCGGAGCAAAAATTCAAGACGCTCTCCGATCTTGCATGCAAATGAACGGAAGCACTAATGGCAAACGAAAGCGCAAATCCATGCACACGGACGTTAACGAATCGCTTATACAATGGCTCACGCAAACATGTGCTCATGGAACTACCGTCACCGATCATGCCGTTAAGCAGAAATTATCACAACTGGCCGTAATTGTAGAAGTTGATTCTGAACCGAGCAATGGCTGGCTTATGCGCTGTAAGCAGGCCAATAACGTTTTGTTAAACGTCACAGCGAATCGCGGTTCTGCCAACGAATGGGTGACAAACGTTTTGCCGCAACTTTCTCGTGGATATGATCCAACAGAGATTTGGAACTGTGATAAAACAGGACTTTTCTACAAAGCTATGCCGACTGGATCTTTGTGATTGGCCGGGGACAAAGGTTTCTCAAAGAGACTTCCGATGCTTCAGTTCAAACATGAACGGCAGTGAAAAACAAACTAGTTGTTGATAAGTCGGCAAAACAACGCTGCTTTACAAATGTCAAAACTGTCGTCGTCTTATTCAGGCTTTACGATTAGTGAACTGACTAGTCAGCTGTTTACTGGCGTTATGAACACGCCTAATCGGAAAATGATTGCTCAAAATAGAAAGATTTTTCTGTTTTTGGACAATGCAACGTATCTTATTTACTGCCGGGTACAAATCTGTCAATATCAAACTGTCGTTTATGCCACCAAATACCAGTCTTATTCAACGTTTGGATCAAGGAATCATTTGTTCATTCAAAGCATATTATCGTCAGGAAGTTGTTCAAATGAAAATCGCAGCGATCGATGCTACATTGCTAGTGCCGCTGTCCGAAGTGATCAAGCAGATCACCGTTTTGAATGCCATGCAGATGAAACTAGCATTTTTTTAATGGTCAAATCGTCAATTCAAATTTTTTTTAATGCCGACTTCAATCACAGGTGGAAGAAATAGACAAAAATGGTCAAGTTTCTCCATAAGGCATGAAGCAGACTGACAAATTCATCAGCTTCGATGACAGTACACAATTTTATGAGAACTGAGTGACAGGGACATTACACGTCGTACAAAATTGAATGACCAAGATTGACGAAAATGATGCCGAAGGTGTAAGTTCTGAAAGTGACAAATTCTCTGGCTGCATTGAATGCGCTTGAAACTAACAGCTTTGAAAAAAAAAATAAAATAAAATAAAAATAATCCCGATGACGCATTGAAAACGATTTACGGACTGTATGAAAGTGTTCATGACGTTAAGATTTCTGTACAATCAAAAATGGACCAAGTAAAAAGTAATTTTTGACTAAATTATTTGTGAAAACTGATTGAAGATTTATTTTTGTGATTTTTATGTCTATAACCGTTAAATAAACTAGTGTTATGTGCGTAAAAAGCATATGTAGTGTCCCCATACTTATCTAAACGAATAAAAATGGGCCAAACCCTGATATATTAGAAAAACGGATATAAGAATTAGTCTCAGGTACTGACACCTATTTGGGTTACTCTGAAATTATAATATAATATATATATATATATATATATATATATTATATATATATATATATATATATTATATATATACACACACACATAAAAGACACCAAGTTATGTGTTCAGCATTTCGTCTTTATTGCAAGACTTCCTCTAGATTCATTGATTTTTTTTAATCTATTTTGTCGGAATACTATTTCCAATATTCTCATATACAGTGTGGTCGCTAAAAAAGCGGGAAATTTGTCAAACAACGATTTATTTTAACAAAGAATAAATTTTTACAAATTTTTTCAAAGACAAATGTTATATTATACTCATAGATACTCAAAATGTTGTCCGTGCCCTTCACTGCAGCCTCAAACAACGATTTATTTTTACAACACTCACGGCACCAATCAAAAAATAGCAATCACGCATCTTATTCATGATCCAAGGTGACCTTCAAATTTCCCGCTTTCTAGAGAAAGAGAGAAAGAGAGAGAGAGAGAAAGAAAAAGAGAGATCTATATATCGTTTGAAAAAGCAATTTTAAACCAGGATATAATGAGCATTATCACTATCGACTCTAGTAGGCTGTGCCACAGAACAGAAACACAATATGCTACCTTTTATCAAGACAACGAAAACAAGGTACATATGTTGCAGGGTACCACAAAAGCCAAAACTTCGCATTGGGATGAAAATCTCATCTAAATATGAAATCACCTTTGGCACGGTAACAGCTTCCGTTAATCAGATGAAGGACCATCAAATATTCTTAAAATTGGATAAACACGATCCCGTTAACTCTTGACTGATTGCGGATATCCACTGTAAAAAGGTGTCTGCACTTGAAAATTATGTAGCAAGCGTTGGCCAATCTCCAACCACACCACTATTGAGTCGGTATCGTTTTAATTCAAATAGCAAATGCAGAGATAAGCGGAGAAAGCATACAGCGCCTAGTATTCCTGAATGGTCATCATCTGGTACTGGTTTTTCGTTGCTTAATTTCAGTGATCAGACAAAATCACTGTGTCAACGGGATTATGCCATAGAGAAATCAGATTTATAGATAAAAACTATCTATCTATATTCTTAAAATTAGAGACGTTTAAATAGTGCGGGAAAAATCCAGAATTTAATTGTAAAGTGACATTTTAGTGTAGAAAAAATGTTCAGATCGGTGTTATTCAAAATGTCAAGTTTACATCGTCAGTTTAGTCCAACTGAAACAAGACGTTATATGAATTACTTAAAATTAAAAAAAAACGCCAAGAATTTTACAGATTGATGGATACGATGTTTTTTTATGAAGGAATGTTTAATAAAAGCAGATGAAAATGGATAAATTAAAATATTTAATCGATTCGAAAGAAGATGTCGTCGTCGGACGAGATCGATGGGTCTTCATCGAAAAAGTTAAAAGGCGTCAAGAGAAATGAACTCCTCGTTCCTAGGGTTATGGTGCTGGGGACGTTTTCCATTTGTGGGATATGACGAAATCCAAGTGTGATCCACGCAATTAAATCCTGTAGAAAGAAAAAATAAAGATTAGATACGATGTGACTAAACCTGATATGATTTAGTTATGAGCACTTTGTTACAATTTTTTTTTTAAATGATTTTCCTTTCCATTGATACGATTTAAGGCGCAAACATTTTATAGTTGTAATATCTATTGTTACGATCCCAATAACCATCTCCATTATTTCTTATGTATAAAGAGGCTGTATCTGTACGTGTTCGTTCTCTATGCATACGTAAACGACTGGACCGATTTTTATGATACTAACGGTGGGGGAGGGCGTTCGGCTTTGCCCGGTCATAAAATACACTGAAATTTTATATTTTAATTCGTCTAGATTTAGTATATCTATCTCTACAATTATATAAATGCAGCTGTGTGCAAGTTCGTTCCTTATAGACTCCAACACTGAATAGATTTTCTTTAAAATTAACAAAACTTTAGTGTATAAGTCCGAGAAGGATCTTAGTTAATTTTTTTTTCAGAATCCATCCCCGATAATCGATAATTGAAACCGTTATTAATTTATCATTGGTAAAGTCATTTTTTCCATGTTTTAGCTTATAACAATAGAACAACGGGCCGTGAAAATTCTACTGTAAGTTGATAGCGTTTTTTTTTTTTTTTTTTTTTGCATCACGTAAATTTAAAAAATTTTTCGTATACCGGAAGGAAGTTTATACAAAATAATTTTAGAAAAGAACCAGTAGGTTCTCTAGACTGCAATCTAGAATAAAACTTTGGACTAAGTTACTGAACGGAGGCATGTGAAACTTCCTCCCGGGTGATTACATGGATTTTGATGACAAAATATAGGAATGTGAAATATTCGTTGATCATTCAATTTCGGGCAACGTCGGCTAGTGTTATATTTCAAGCTAGTATTATTACAAAGTCGTGATTTCAAAAGTAAAAGTATTCGGGCGCCATCAGCTAGAATCGAAACCGAAAGCAAGATTATCATTCAAAGCTGGTAATGTTACCACTGTACCAGCGTGACGCACATGAATTGATTAAAAATAAACTAAAATGAATGTATAAAATGTATAACATTTTTTTCAATTTGGATCAGTTAAAATACCCATAAAACAACGGTCCGTAAAAGATCCAATCACTTAGCACCGCTCTGAGAGTTTCGGAAAATATGGAGACCGTTTTAAATATTAGATTTCACACGAAGGCACTTTATGTGCCTGATAGTACTCTTAGATAGTTTTGTATTGAAATGTCTAAGTATTGATCATCGATAATCGTGAAGATCCGATAAAAGAAACAAACGATTTTGACTAAAGTTAACACCTTACACAGCCTAACATCACAAATGCATTTGAGAAGTTTTATAAGCACACAAGCTGAAAGACTCAACATAAAATTAAAAGTAGATTGTTTTATGACAGTGGTGCCTTCAAAATTAAAATTACTGTTTAGATCATATTTGGAGCATGATACTCGACGCATTTTTAACTCATTCAAGCCATTAAAAAATTTTATAAAAAATCAATGATGGGTTCTCTCCAGTGCAATGTAAACTAAAATATTGTGAACTATATCACTGCGGAAAGGCATGTGAAGCTTCCTCTGTGCACCGCGATGGGCTCCCAACTAGAACAGGCAATCAATTCGATTGAAAAATTTACCGATGATAGCAAACTTAGAGAATGATATTTGATAAAAATAATTGTGTAAAGCTAACTAAAGAGTAAAAATTTAGAAAAGTATTCATTGAAAAAATTTTAGAAAAGTATTCATTGAAAAAATTTTAGAAAAGTATTCATTGAAAAAATTTTAGAAAAGTATTCATTGAAAAAATTTTAGAAAAGTATTCATTGAAAAAATTTTAGAAAAGTATTCATTGAAAAAATTTTAGAAAAGTATTCATTGAAAAAATTTTAGAAAAGTATTCATTGAAAAAATTTTAGAAAAGTATTCATTGAAAAAATTTTAGAAAAGTATTCATTGAAAAAATTTTAGAAAAGTATTCATTGAAAAAATTTTAGAAAAGTATTCATTGAAAAAATTTTAGAAAAGTATTCATTGAAAAAATTTTAGAAAAGTATTCATTGAAAAAATTTTAGAAAAGTATTCATTGAAAAAATTTTAGAAAAGTATTCATTGAAAAAATTTTAGAAAAGTATTCATTGAAAAAATTTTAGAAAAGTATTCATTGAAAAAATTTTAGAAAAGTATTCATTGAAAAAATTTTAGAAAAGTATTCATTGAAAAAATTTTAGAAAAGTATTCATTGAAAAAATTTTAGAAAAGTATTCATTGAAAAAATTTTAGAAAAGTATTCATTGAAAAAATTTTAGAAAAGTATTCATTGAAAAAATTTTAGAAAAGTATTCATTGAAAAAATTTTAGAAAAGTATTCATTGAAAAAATTTTAGAAAAGTATTCATTGAAAAAATTTTAGAAAAGTATTCATTGAAAAAATTTTAGAAAAGTATTCATTGAAAAAATTTTAGAAAAGTATTCATTGAAAAAATTTTAGAAAAGTATTCATTGAAAAAATTTTAGAAAAGTATTCATTGAAAAAATTTTAGAAAAGTATTCATTGAAAAAATTTTAGAAAAGTATTCATTGAAAAAATTTTAGAAAAGTATTCATTGAAAAAATTTTAGAAAAGTATTCATTGAAAAAATTTTAGAAAAGTATTCATTGAAAAAATTTTAGAAAAGTATTCATTGAAAAAATTTTAGAAAAGTATTCATTGAAAAAATTTTAGAAAAGTATTCATTGAAAAAATTTTAGAAAAGTATTCATTGAAAAAATTTTAGAAAAGTATTCATTGAAAAAATTTTAGAAAAGTATTCATTGAAAAAATTTTAGAAAAGTATTCATTGAAAAAATTTTAGAAAAGTATTCATTGAAAAAATTTTAGAAAAGTATTCATTGAAAAAATTTTAGAAAAGTATTCATTGAAAAAATTTTAGAAAAGTATTCATTGAAAAAATTTTAGAAAAGTATTCATTGAAAAAAAATTTAGAAAAGTATTCATTGAAAAAAAATTTAGAAAAGTATTGAAAAAAAATTTAGAAAAGTATTGAAAAAAAATTTAGAAAAGTATTGAAAAAAAATTTAGAAAAGTATTGAAAAAAAATTTAGAAAAGTATTGAAAAAAAATTTAGAAAAGTATTGAAAAAAATTTAGAAAAGTATTGAAAAAAAATTTAGAAAAGTATTGAAAAAAAATTTAGAAAAGTATTGAAAAAAAATTTAGAAAAGTATTGAAAAAATTTTAGAAAAGTATTGAAAAAATTTTAGAAAAGTATTGAAAAAATTTTAGAAAAGTATTGAAAAAAATTTAGAAAAGTATTGAAAAAATTTTAGAAAAGTATTGAAAAAATTTTAGAAAAGTATTGAAAAAAATTTAGAAAAGTATTGAAAAAAATTTAGAAAAGTATTGAAAAAAAATTTTAGAAAAGTATTGAAAAAATTTTAGAAAAGTATTGAAAAAATTTTAGAAAAGTATTGAAAAAATTTTAGAAAAGTATTGAAAAAATTTTAGAAAAGTATTGAAAAAATTTTAGAAAAGTATTGAAAAAATTTTAGAAAAGTATTGAAAAAATTTTAGAAAAGTATTGAAAAAATTTTAGAAAAGTATTGAAAAAAATTTAGAAAAGTATTGAAAAAAATTTAGAAAAGTATTGAAAAAAATTTAGAAAAGTATTGAAAAAAATTTAGAAAAGTATTGAAAAAATTTTAGAAAAGTATTCATTGAAAAAAATTTAGAAAAGTATTCATTGAAAAAAATTTAGAAAAGTATTCATTGAAAAAAATTTAGAAAAGTATTCATTGAAAAAATTTAGAAAAGTATTCATTGAAAAATGCTTGAATGTAATGGTGAAGCCTTTAATTTGTCAATTCGGACGGAATATTCAATACGACGATAAATATAATTGTTCTTTGCACCAGGTGTCCAAAAAGTCACTGAATGGTTTGAAACTATGATTTTTATAATCTTAATGCAATACGACTAGGATATTGGGAAACTTGAGGGGGGGGGGGAATATAAAATTTAAACAATCATGAAAATTGTCTTCAATTTTACCCATTTTCAGCTTCGCATATTTGTGCTCTTTCCAAAACATTCGTGGCAGATTGCAGAATCTCTGGATTGCGATTAAAATCCTTATTTTGTTTGTTTTCCTTCAATTCTTGCAAGGTTTGGGGGGTTCTTCCGATTTGTGTTGTGGCTTGGGTTATCTCTTACATGAAAATGCCGTCGATAAGCTCTTTCAGTCAAAATAAATAGACCCCTGATTTTGGTAAAACAATTTCACAACTTGCGTACGTTGTTTAATGCTAAATTAATCCATAATGAATTTCCAAAATATCTGTAAAGTATCTGAAAGAGAAAAACTAGGAAAATGACAGATTTTCATTCCTTTCAGTGACATTGTGGACACCCTGTATAAGATTACTAGCAGAGCGACGTTGCTCAGGATTTAAAAAGGATTAACAATTGTTCCACACTTCTAATACTTTTGTCATCGAAATCGCCTATTCCTTAATCAAATCTGTTGATTGCCTGCTCTAGTCAGGAACTCAGCGCTGTGAGGAAGCTTCACACGCCTCCCCGTAGTGACAGTCCATAATTCAGTGTAGTCTACATTGCACTGTAGAGAACCTGTTGATTTTATGAAATTATTGTTGATTTTATGAAATTTTTAATTTTATATAATGACTTGAATTAAGTTTAAAATGCAACAGTCAAGTACAATGGTCCAAATGGTTTTGAACGCGCCTCTGTCTTATCAAAGAACCTACTATTGATTTTATAGGCTGAGCCGTTCTGCTCGTGTGGTGATAAAACTTCTTGAATGCAATTATGTTGGTAGGTTGCATTAAAGTGTTAACTTTGACCAAAATTGGATAGTTTCTTCTTTAATCGGATTTCTTCGATTATTGATACTTATCAGAGGTATTTCGATACAAAACCTATCTAAAAAATACTCCCAAGCACACAAGGTACATGTGAAATTTTTAAAAAGTCGGGCCAGTCGTTTTGGAGTCTATACGGAACGAACACACACACAAAATGCCTTTTATATATAAGTAGATAAGCATAATTAGTTATTTAACAAAATCTGAAGTAGTCATTTTTATTACAACTATGTCATACTTAACGACTCCAGTTTTGTCTGGACTATTTCATAAATGAATATTTGTCGCAATTTTATCAATATATATAATTATTTAGTATAATTATTAAATAGCTACAGACTAGTATTTAATCCTTTCGGGAATCATCAGTGCAGGATGTCAAGATTGATACTAGTCGATCGATTCGAGTCTGGCAACAGAAGCAATCCGACTATTAGCAACGACCTAATCCATTCGGCCACCGTTAACCGCGAGAAATACTGTTGAAATTTTAAACATTTATAAATGCTTTTATAGTATATCAGAGTGATCTAATCATGATCTGCACATATGAGCTAAATCGACCGACTTTATTTCAACTGAAAGTGATCAACGATAAGAAACGAGTTTCTTAAAGGGGTTGACATACACGAGACTCGTTCCAAAAGTAAGGCCTACTATTGTAGGCTTAAAAAGTTACAGAACTACAAAGCTATTAAACGGAGCTTTTTTGTTAATTTTTTTTTTTTTTTTTTTTTTTTTTTTTTTTGCACTCCAGAATTTTCTACACAAATCTAAATGCACTTTTGCCAGGAATTCAGTGAGGCATGAAAATTCTGTTTATTTGTAAGAGGAAAGACTATTTTTAAGATCGGATTTTTTCGAAACTTGTTAGATGAACTAGCCTGGACGCCCGCAGTTGCCCGGGTGTTTGGAGGTGTGTTGAGAAAAAGTGGAAGAAGGCAGGCAGGCTCGAACCCGTAATGCGAAGGAGGAAAAGTACGTGGAAAAAATGTTATTCAAACAATCCAACCAAAGTTGAATAAGGAAACTTACATTCCTTATCACACGTTGATGCAATTTTCGATAGATTCTCGAAGTTAAGCGACATTAAGCTTGATCAGAACTAGATGGGGAACAATTTGGGAATATCGGGCACTGTATGAGGAAAGACGGAAAGAAACTATCGAAGACCGTTTGTGCATTTAATTCCATCCGGAGTAAAGGCTGAGCAAGACACCAACGGATTTCGTTTTTCTAACAACTAAGATAAAAATAAACAACTAAGATAAAAATAAACAACTAAGATAAAAATAAACAACTAAGATAAAAATAAACAACTAAGATAAAAATAAACAACTAAGATAAAAATAAACAACTAAGATAAAAATAAACAACTAAGATAAAAATAAACAACTAAGATAAAAATAAACAACTAAGATAAAAATAAACAACTAAGATAAAAATAAACAACTAAGATAAAAATAAACAACTAAGATAAAAATAAACAACTAAGATAAAAATAAACAACTAAGATAAAAATAAACAACTAAGATAAAAATAAACAACTAAGATAAAAATAAACAACTAAGATAAAAATAAACAACTAAGATAAAAATAAACAACTAAGATAAAAATAAACAACTAAGATAAAAATAAACAACTAAGATAAAAATAAACAACTAAGAAAAAAATAAACAACTAAGAAAAAAATAAACAACTAATAAAAAAATAAACAACTAATAAAAAAATAAACAACTAAGATAAAAAAATAAACAACTAAGATAAAAAAATAAACAACTAAGATAAAAAAATAAACAACTAAGATAAAAAAATAAACAACTAAGATAAAAAAATAAACAACTAAGATAAAAAAATAAACAACTAAGATAAAAAAATAAACAACTAAGATAAAAAAATAAACAACTAAGATAAAAAAATAAACAACTAAGATAAAAAAAACAACTAAGATAAAAAAAACAACTAAGATAAAAAAAACAACTAAGATAAAAAAAACAACTAAGATAAAAAAAACAACTAAGATAAAAAAAACAACTAAGATAAAAAAAACAACTAAGATAAAAAAAACAACTAAGATAAAAAAAAACAACTAAGATAAAAAAAATAACTAAGATAAAAAAATATAACTAAGATAAAAAAATATAACTAAGATAAAAAAATATAACTAAGATAAAAAATTACATAAAAAAATTAAAATAAAAAAATACTTGCCTCATCTATGATGCTATCATTGTTGATATACTTTTTAAAATCAACAATCGGATCGATAGAATCCCACAGTGCATAAAGGGAAGAGCTGGTTTCTTCGTATTCTTTGCGAATGGTCACCGCCATTTGAGTGTCCGCCCACGCAAGGCTCTTGAAAATATCGTCGTCAGCATTTTTCCGAGTGATCCCAGAGAGAATGATCCTGTAACTGCGCGGGTATTCGTTCTTGTTCAAAACTTTCCCCGTGTGAAACAACAGGTACTCCGGTTTGTAGAAATCATAATTGTAGCGTGCTTCCATCTCGGTTTGTATCAATTCCTGCGTCATCTTATCCAGGGTGTAGTGTTTGGTGGAATTGCGGCTGCTCCAAGAATCGGATTCTTTTATCTCGTGTATCCGCCACCGTGAGTGGCGATTGGTGACACTTATAATGTCCAAATCGACTTTGTAGTTGAATAAATGATTGTGTATATTAGCGAGGATGAATGGGTCAATTTCAACGCCGAAATTACTATCGGCATACGATGGGGCGGTAGTAATCAGAGCACCGGTTGAAAAAACCCTTGCTTCAATAGCACCATTATTATGAAAGACATAATCCATAATGTAATCGTATGAGAGGAAAGTTAAAATCACTCTGACGACGAGTACTTTGTCTGGTATTCCTTGGTAATATCTTCCCGAGGAGACTGATACCTTATGACGCCTGAGGGGAACTTGCGAGTCGTGTTCGAATATACACGTTGAGTTATGTTGTATGCGGAAGCCCCCGTCATTAACAGTATAAATGGTCGGCGATAGAAAAGTAGAGCCGAATGGGCAGTCTACGCCCTCTACAAGTCCCGCCATTCGAGAGCCAAACAGAGCTGTTCCATCAATAAAGTTTAAGTTTTGCGCAGCCGGAGTAGAACCAGAGTAGACAACCGCTACTTCCTGAAGATTCATTTCGTACACTATCAGCTTGCCGCGGTATTGGATATTAAGAAGCCGGAGGCCACCTGTCGGCGAGAGTTGCAAGTGAAATTTCCATTTTAAATAGGTCACAGTGGAAGAGTTGTCGGTAATAGTGTACCGTTGCGTCTGGGAATTTGTAGGTGGCGGATTTATTGGCAACGGTTTGCGTTCAGGAAATTCATTTGTGCTGTCCAAGACGGATTGCTTCCTACGATACCATGGTGTATACGGTTCGCGCTTGTTTCGATAATAATCCAGGAAACTATCGGTGTCATTAAAAAGCGTAGAATCAAACCAAACCTTCCCCAGCGTCCATTCAGATGGGTTTGCATTAGTTATGTCCACCTCAAACTGAAAGTCCAGCGGGTATACCTTATAAAAAGACTTAAGACCAAGCCATGCCCATATCTCGCGACGACCCTTTCTTGCTACCGTACTTGGTACAGGAGAAAACGAAATCTCAACGCATCGACTCATGCACTGTGAAAACAACATACCGTATTCCTCTTTTATAAAGGATGCCGTCGCTTTCTCGAATTTAGGTAAAATATATTTGTAAAGAGAAGCTATTTCTAGTAGCAATATTGGTCGCAGATTGTAAGGAACCGTCCGAGACTTCATGAAAGACGATATGTTAGGCAGTGGCCAGAGGATGTATTCTTCAACCACGGGAGGAACTAGGTCACCTCGAAATAAGGCAGTTTTAGCAAGACGTACCGGTTCGGGTCCGTTCCGGTAAACATAGTTAATAATGCTCGATTTTATGGGAAGCTTGAGTTCCACATAATGTACAAAACTCGAATTTAATCTTGCGTTTTGCGGCGATTCTAACGTTATGTTGATCTTCTCTTTGAGAAAGTCCAAGACTTTCTGGATTTCAAAGGGATGGAGTTCGTGGTACCATTTAATTGCTTCATGCCGCTCTATAGGGACTGGCGTTGGGGGATTGGAGGAGATCGTCAGGATAACCGTAATTATGACCAGGACTGCTGCAAGGATACCGAAGAGGATGGCTAATGTCTTCCACACACGTTTGTTGACACGACTAGTCATGCCGGTTCGTGGTAACCGAAGGGAAAGATCTGAAATTGTAAAATAAAAATATCTAAAATTTTAATCAAGGACTTTGCCCGATCTTATACGCTTAAATAGTATATTTTAATATGCAGATTGTATATTTATTATAGCACCAATAATATCGATCAATACATTGTACCCAATATATTGTAGTGCACTTCCAGCACGACACTGTCGTAAAAATAAAAAAAATAAATAAATAAATAGCTGAAATATACTTTAATTTATACCGATTTCTATTAGAGCCAATGCTGCATTAATCATATTGTACCCAATATATACTAGTGAGTTCAAAAGATCACTAAAAATATGACTCGAGTGCCATTAACTAAAATCGAAACCAAAATATATAACGTTCCAGTCTTAGTAGTTTTTTGTTTGTTTGTTTTTTTTTTTAACTCTAGGGTAAGGGTTAATGATGTAAGGTTGTAGTGTAAAGTGTGGTGTCAATTGGAGTAGAATTTGATTATGGGGACTGCTAAACGAACTTGTTTACATCGGATTTGACGGCTACCATGTATTCATCCAGGAAGCAGGCCAGCGGAACAGTGTTCAATAGGTGGACAGTTCTGAGAAAGAACTGTTCATGGAATCTGCATTAAGATTTAGACAGTGTGAGGAATCCTTTAGTGGTTGCAGTCTAGTCTTTTTGTGAAAATTTGGCAAGAGAACCATAAATTTCAGCCATATTAGCCAAGTAGCTTCACAGAAAGTGGAAATTGCTTACATACAAGCAAACTAAGATATAGACATGACAGCTGATGTTTTGGTACGGCCACTATTTAATGAAAATGTGGCACTTATGCCGAGTAGGGACAGCGTTATCGTAAGCAAATTCTAGTCAGGTCATGTAAAGCGTCCGAATTTGCCGAAATGCCTAGCCAATGAAATTACAACTGCCGACAATTAGTTAATATATTATAGTGGAACCTCTAGATACGGAATTAATTGGTTTCGCCTTGATTTTTGTATCTTGAAAGGCATTTTACGCGTAAATCGTTTAATCTGTTCCAAGCCCTGTGAAAACTCATTAAATTTTATAAGTGCAAAACCAAAATGAAATAAGAGCCGAACAGTATCCAAACTAACCGTTAATACCGTTTACCTGCTATTTATTTTTTACCTTTCTTTGACATCCAAATATAAAATTCTATATATAAATAAAACAGGTGTGTGTGTAAATAGTTAACAGATAAACTTTTAAACTATTGTTCATATAAGACTGAAACTAAGACATAGTAATTATACACCAAGGATGGTTTATGTACGGCACAGTCACGTTGACACACCGGTTCTCGTCAGATCAAAGTTAAGCAACGTTGAGCCTGGTCAGTACCAGATGGGCGACCATTTGAGAAGGCTAGGCGCTGTATGTACTTTCTGAAGGTCGGGCGTGGGACTAGCACCCTTACCCCGTAAAAAGAACTCAGTCGCTAGAAAAGCATCTACAAAAAATTGTAGATGGCCTATGCCCCTTCGTCGTTCAAGGTTATGGAAGGATGGTTTATAATCATCTGGGTTGATGAATGACATATCAGCTTGTTGAAATGCGAAATTTCTATTTCAACTGACAGACATGTTTATACTGATGTGCATTCACACAAAATTAATTTCCTCAAGTCTTATCTGTCTCGATACAAAGATCTGTAGAGAACGCAGCTGGAACGCGAAATGTTTTGGTTTCGATTCTAGCTGATGGCACCTAAGTTTTTTCGTGTTTTTTTTTTGTTTTTTTTTTAAACTTGCCACCTAACTTTAATATTAAATGCAAGTATCAGCACGCTTAATATTAAAACGTATTTTACGGCAACCGGAATATTTATTTACAGGCTTGGAAAATAAATTAAAATCTTACATATTTTTTACCGTTTTTCAAAAGGATAAATATTTTGATAATTATTTTTTTGCCGAAATCTCACGAACCAAGACATTAAAAAAAATTAAAAAAATAAAAAATTTCTTTAAAAAGGAAATCTTCCGACAGAAACAAATTCTAAGTACAGTTTTGAAAGAAAGCTTACTTAAACTAATGTCAGGTTCCTGCGTTTCTTTTTTCCAAATACCTAAATATTGCTCGAGATTCTGAAATTGGAAATGTTTATCGTTTAGCCTAACTTTAATGTGTTTTTTCTCTAAATTACATTAGTCTTGTTCCTCTAATCTTTTCTCTAAATAGCTTTTCCTTTACTTTAACTTTCTATAAATAATTCCTCCATTTTTTTTTGTAAAGAAATAAAACGAAGACATTTTTATTTATCGATTATATAAAACAAATCAATTTCAAACCAAACTTCTAAAGTTTTCGAATGCGCGTGTTTTAGAAAGTTTTCTTTAAAATATTTTAACAAAAAGGTTTAATTTAATATAAAATAGAAAATTTCGAAACTAATATCATTAAATTTTGAGAAAACATTAATTTCAATGACGCTTTAAATAATTGGTCTGACTAAAATACAATTTTTTCGATATACTTTTTACATTAACTACAACTCACCGACTGTATACGTTTTCGGGTATGCTAACAACGATTATTACCATTAAATTTGGGGTTGATAAGTTTACTAGATATCAAAACATTTGTTATTCAACGCAAAACCTATTTTAATCTTTCGTAACCATTTTTTCACAACCGAGAAATTAGCAATGCACACTTCAGAATAAACATCCCAACCTCCCCATGTTAGCGGCTTTTGGAATAAACACCCTAGTTTTTACCAATGATTTGGAGGGGGAATTTGCTTCGTTTCCGTTACACGCAGGCGCATTACGAACTAATCGGCCGTTGAAAAAAAAAAATGGTTGCCAGGGATTACATTAGCATTGGATATGTTTTCATATTTGGTAAACGACTTATCAGCCCTAAATTTAACTGATATTCGTTGTCAGCATACCCGAAAACCTGCAAATTCAATTAGTTACCTGATGACTAAGGTTTTCCCAGATATTGCTCAAAATCTTAGCAATGTAAGATGGCTTCGTCAAAGAGCAATCTTGACACCTAGACATTATGCTGCTGATATGATCAATTATAATCTAATGGAAGACTTATCAATCCATTGGTTATTAAGATAAGGCAGTAGAATTTCCTGCAGAATTTACGACAACTGCCTGGAATACATCATAATCTAATATTGAAGGAATGAGTTCCAGTTATATCAAGAAATAGTGATCCACTTAAACTGTAACGGCATACGGTTAGCAATAAAAATCTTTGAAAACTTAGTGTTCAGATGATTAATCTGAAATCGGAAAAAACGAACTTTGTGGGTATCTGAAAAATTATAGCCTATTTTCCGATTCCAAACAGATTCATTTTTGACAAGAAATGAAACCAGCAGAATTAGATGTTCATTTACAACACAAGACGGAGATTTTATTTATTGGTCATTTATCGAGAGATAACTTGGCTGTGCCCTTTTCGCATATATCTGATAAATGTCTATGCTACCATCCGAGGGAGTTCATTTAAGAATGTTTTAAATGCTATAGACGATTTCAAATTTCGTTGGTGCCAGCTGTACATCGGTGTCATCGGTTCTGAAAAAGTTTTGACGCTTTTCTTTGGACGCCAGTAAAAAATATGGATAATCTCCGAGGGGTTTATAAAAGTCTTAGATGAAATGTATAAAGAGAAAACATTGATAAAAAAAAAAAAAAAAAAAAAAAAAAAAAGCATTTTGTACACTAACGACGACTAATCTGGCCGTTTTTCAAAATCAAAGTTTTGTTTTACAATATTCAATCAATTACAAGGAAAAGATTGAGAAAATATAAGCGGAAATTACCCGAAAATTGGAAAATTTACAAAAAAGAAACACAAAATTGTATTATTTGGACCGTGATTCTCATCTTGTTCCCCCCCCCACAACGTTTCGGTCGATGTAATCTCCGACCATCTTCAGGTGCATTCACACTGATGTTATTGGTGAATAGTGAAAAAAATGTTTGTTTTCCCGGCGAACACAGCTGTTAGAAATTTAAAGTGCAAATAGTGCCAAGTCTTTAAATGTATAAATAACTCTTGGTCGATTGCCGGTGTTTCGATATGATCAAAGTATATTTTTGAGATGAAGATTCATAATTATTTTTGTATTTGGTTGGTTGTTTTACGGCATATCAACCCTTTTCGGGTTATTTAATGCCGAATCCAAAGATTTAAGAAAAATCTTTAATATAATATATTTGTTTTCACGTCGGTTTCTATTCAACCCATAGTTGGGACCCAAACAGGTACTACCACTTCGGGTCAGAGTGGACCTGCGAGCAATGGTAATTAAAGGGTGGCTCCATACTCCCAAAAGCCCACAAGCTGGAGCCTCACCACTGGATATAGTTTAAGGTCATATCCAGGACCCCCATTGAGGGACTTTTACCCTCTGCAGGGGGGCAGTCTGCGTATTCTAATGCCTCGCCGACAGGGCCATTTTTGTATTTGGACCGATTCTTTTTTTTTTTTTACTTAAATATATATTTTTTTTTAATTATAGTCCAAATACCAAAATAATTATAAATCTTCATCTCAAAAATATACTTTGATCATATCAAAAACCGGACTGGACCAGGATATATATATATATATATATATATATATATATTATTAAGACTTGGCGCTATTTGCATTTTAAATTTCTAACGACTGTGTTCGTTGGGAAAGAGAATAAATAAAACATTTTCATTAATCACCAATAACATCCAGCGTGAATGCATCTAAAGATGGCCGGAGGTT
This sequence comes from Euprymna scolopes, assembly GCF_053919585.1. NCBI lineage: Eukaryota > Metazoa > Mollusca > Cephalopoda > Sepiida > Sepiolidae > Euprymna > Euprymna scolopes. Next base: position 97,676,296 of record NC_136509.1, read on the forward strand.
ACATCGACCGAAACGTTGTGAAAAAACCAAAACCACCAAGATGAGAATCATAGTCAAATACCAAAAATCATTATAAATCCTCATCTCAAAAATATACATTCATCAAATCTAATTTTAAAAGAATCGGAATCAGTAATTGTATCGGAAAAATTTTGGAATCGTCTCATCACTAAAATTTATGTTCTGGAATCCATTATAACTGGAAATTTTAATCCCTCGGATACGCCTTATTCTTTCTAACATACCATTTCAGTTCAAGCGTTTACAATTACCAATAAAATTAGTTTTGTCAGATCTATAAATAATTCTCAAGGACAAAGCAAGTTGGGCTTAATCTTCAGGTACCTTGCTTTTCTCATAGTTATATGTTGGTTGCTCACGCATTGAATGTCCTTAAAACTATTTACAAACCTGTGTGAGGTCACACTCAAAATACTGTTTATGTATAGGCTCTTCAAAATTAATAAGACAGGTACATTTACCAATGTTTAGATATGCACTGCTGTAAACTGGATTTTCATTATTTCATTTACAGAATAGATTACTTATGGCATCTTATATTATGGGTTTAAGAGTTAAAACAAGTTCATTTGTGCGCGTAAGTGTACTAGAAATGATATACGAAAACGGGAAAGGGTTAAGAGAGTTCCACGAATATTGACGCAAGACCAAAAGGGGCAACAATGTTTGTGAAATCAGTACCAAGCCTGTCACGGGTTCTTTGACTGCAACGCCACTGGTGAAGAAACGTGGTGTCATCACTACGAACCGAAATAGCACCACTCACCCTCCCCAGCAAAGACGTTAAAGACGCAGTCATCTGAAAGCAAAGTGATGTAAACCAACTCCTACGACAGGAAGTCGATTCTCCTAGATTTCTTGGACCAGGATTAGCCGTCAGTTCAGAACTGAAACCCCGGATTGCCCTTGTAAGGCTAGAGAACAGGAAAATATTGTTTGCAACAACACCAGGCCACACATTCGAAGACCACGGAATGTAAAATTCGGCCTCGCCCACTATATTGTCCTCACTTGGCACCGTCAGACTACCTATTCGAACCCCTGAAGGTTTTCCTTCAACATTGCGGCAAAAAAAAAAAAAAAAAAAAAAAAAAAAAAAAGGCGCCGACTTTACGACCAACGCATAAAGGTTCTTGTTTGTTGCTGTCCAAAGTATATTGAGGATTGTGACCATGTAGAAAAATTCTGGAGCAAAAAAGAAAAAGATCGCTCTTTTTTTAAGGGTACTACTCCTTCGTAGCTTGAACTTACTTTTAGCACGATTCTCTTAGGAAGGTGGACTGCCAATTGTATTTTTTTTTTAAAGTTTAATCGTTTGAGAATTTGTAGTTTGAAAACCAAAACTGTATTTAATCTTTATTTTCTATTAGACTTTCCAGAAAAGAGGAAAAGCTTATGCATGAAATTTTAATATATTTCTTCGTGATGCTTCTAATCAAATATGAACCCATAAGTTTGTATCTAAAAAATTGAATTATATAAATAAGCATTGACTTCATTGAATTCAAGTTTCACTAAAATTTTTATGTTCATAAAACACTATGTATATATTATATACAATCTGTAGATAGAGATGTGTTATTGAAGGCGTTGACAATGCTTAATCAGGTTAACACCGATAAAAATGTTGAATACAAAAGAAGATAAGACGACAATGTTAATAAATTCAATTTTCGATAAAAATATGGCGCACAGAAAGACGTTTCGAATTTTTAGATTTTAAGTCGACAAAAAAGATCATTGATTCGCCACAATACATTTGTAATAACTAAGCTTTAATATATTGAAGAATGCGGATATATTTTGTACGCAACGCCTCAGGTTGCCTCTTCTACATACTAGCCGGCGTTGCCCGGTATTAAACATGTTAAATTCCTTACAAAATAAAATAAAATAAAACTTGAACAGAGATCGAAACCAAAAACAAAGACAGTAAGTCAAGTACGGTAACCATTAGGCCAACTTGATATGATCTTGAAAATGTTTTCGAACCTACTTATTCTCAGCATAAGGAATCTGCAATGTGAACCAGTCACGCATGCGCAATCGTGAAAGTTGACAAATAAAAATCCAATGACCCATGTTCCAATTTTTCACCCTTTAGCAGCCCTTTTTTCGGATGAAACCAATTAAATTTTCACGTGTCACCAAGTTTTAATATGTAGATAAAAAGGTCGTTGGCTGTATAGGTTGAGTTTTCCTCACATTCTCACTAAGATATACTAGCTGGCAGCCCGGCGTTGCCCAGTCGTAAAATTAACAAATTAATGCGCATTCGGGAGACCGTTGACAGACAAAATTTTGACCCTTTAGCAATCATTTTTTGGATGAAAACCGATTAAAAAGTTTTCCACGTGTCTGAATACCCTATATATTAAATTTCAAGTCTGTAGATAAAAAATTCGTTGAGTATATAGGTTGAGAAGTGTTCAAACATGAAATACGTTTGAAAGCCGAATTACAACGCAATATTGTGAAAAATTTGTTTAAAAGTAATATTTGGGATAGACTGTCAGAATTATTTTTCCTCGTGATGTTAAATTTAAAGAAAATCAGTAAAGTCTAACTACGAAATATTAATTTTAAACAAGGAAATTAATGTTTATTTTCACAATATTGCGTTATAATTCGGCTTTCAAACGTATTCCATGTGCATCTTATTTTAAAACTCAGCATTTATATCACAGAAAACACTGACTAATATATATATATATTACACACACGAGTGTGTGCGCGCGAGAAGTGAGGACAAAAAGTGGAAACATCGATGAAATACAGAGGGGGGGGGAAATAAATATTTGGACCGGGATCAGAGTTTGTAATGCAATGGCGAGGTGTATTGCATTATTAAGTTACGATTTTTACCCGGTGTTTGCTTAAACTAGATAAATCTAACATTTCCGTTAAATTTCAATTGCATCATTTTCGATGTACATGCGGCGTCGTAAAGCGGATTCATTTTTGAAGTTTGTAAAACCAAAATTGATGAAAATATTAGTCTACTCGATTAGTTTGTTAGTGAGATTGTGTTTGAGGTCTCCTTTATATTCATAAATGCGGGATTTTATATTTACATCCGTTTCGGAACTATTAAGCATGATGGGCATTATATTTTGTAAATGCTGGAAACGAAGTGTTCTTAGGATGTACACAAGGTTTGGTGTTAAGTTAATCTGTTTTACAAATCGATGGAACTATTTTATGTAAAATTGCGTTCGTAACGAAATATGCGATTACAGAGAATTATGTGGAATTGATTTTAACAAGCGTATCCTTATGCTGGTTGTCTTTGTATGATTGAAAATATTCGTATTTAGTTTTTGGCGTAGATATTAAAGGTTTGCATATAGCGTTGGGGATATTTTAACGCTTTGTAAGCGTTCTCGATATAGGTTTCTTCATTGATCTGCAAATTATAAGAGACCTGGGGGAACTCGCCCTCATGATCATTCTGAAATTTATTCTGTTGTGGCCGGAGTATAAATGTTAAAGATTCTTTTGATGTGTTTTTGTTTGTTTTTTTGTTGTTGTTTTTTTTTTGTTTTTTGTTTTTAACTGAACAGTTTAGATGTTCAGCTCAGGGTGTTTGGGGGGGTGTTGAGTGTTGAGCAGAGTGATATCAAGGAAGTCGAGTGTGATTATTTCAATTCCAACGTGAAGAAAAGGGAGTTTTCTAATTTTATTGCGTTGTCAACAGTGTCAAGGAGTCGAGTGAGATGCGGGTAAATAAGGAGCGCATCAATATATTTAAAGTATGATGGATTTGAAAAAGCCGTTCTCTAAAGACAGAGGCAAGAAATCAGCTGAGAGAAGAAACATCTATATTAATACGATAGCGTGTGTTATTTCCTGTGTCATGCTTACATCTGGGTCGTTAACTTATGAAGAATTCTTGGGAAAATTAATGACAAGAAATGGAAGTACATTAGTTTTGGTTATGGATGAAGGAACTCAAGTTTTAAGTTTATATTTCGGTTTCGATTCAAGCTAATGCACCCAAGTCAATTTTCGTTCAGCAAGAAAAGTTATAAATTTTCTGGAGTTCAAAATCTAAATATGTAAGGAGAGCGACGCTTTTTATGACTTCCATAGAAAGAACGTTGCTTCAGCGACTACTGTAGCTGCTAATTCACTGCTGTTGCTAAAAGTCGTAACAAGTGAAACGGAGAATGAAAGCATGAAGGAGATAATTGTGATTTTATTGAAAGCAGACGAGTGCCGTACATTGTTATTACATGTGGTTATGAGATGGGGGAACAAATAAGACTGAAATTAAAGAACAAGTGAATTTTTTGGAGTTTACTAGACAAATGGATTATGATAGAAAAAGGCGAGCATGAAAAGTAATATGGTTAAGCTTAAACATAGAAAAGTAAAGAACTAGTTAAAATTGGAAAAGAAAAAATTTTCTAGTAAAAGATAATTTAAAACTTAAAATATTGCAGCATTAAGAATTTTTTAATTTCAATTCTTAATGCAATATTTTAATTTCAATTCTTAATGCAATATTTTAATTTCAATTCTTAATGCAATATTTTAATTTCAATTCTTAATGCAATATTTTAATTTCAATTCTTAATGCAATATTTTAATTTCAATTCTTAATGCAATATTTTAATTTCAATTCTTAATGCAATATTTTAATTTCAATTCTTAATGCAATATTTTAATTTCAATTCTTAATGCAATATTTTAATTTCAATTCTTAATGCAATATTTTAATTTCAATTCTTAATGCAATATTTTAATTTCAATTCTTAATGCAATATTTTAATTTCAATTCTTAATGCAATATTTTAATTTCAATTCTTAATGCAATATTTTAATTTCAATTCTTAATGCAATATTTTAATTTCAATTCTTAATGCAATATTTTAATTTCAATTCTTAATGCAATATTTTAATTTCAATTCTTAATGCAATATTTTAATTTCAATTCTTAATGCAATATTTTAATTTCAATTCTTAATGCAATATTTTAATTTCAATTCTTAATGCAATATTTTAATTTCAATTCTTAATGCAATATTTTAATTTCAATTCTTAATGCAATATTTTAATTTCAATTCTTAATGCAATATTTTAATTTCAATTCTTAATGCAATATTTTAATTTCAATTCTTAATGCAATATTTTAATTTCAATTCTTAATGCAATATTTTAATTTCAATTCTTAATGCAATATTTTAATTTCAATTCTTAATGCAATATTTTAATTTCAATTCTTAATGCAATATTTTAATTTCAATTCTTAATGCAATATTTTAATTTCAATTCTTAATGCAATATTTTAATTTCAATTCTTAATGCAATATTTTAATGTGTAAATTTTCACAAGAAAATCTTGTAATCTTGTCCTTTTGTAGAAAATGTCCTTTTTTTCCAGTTTTAACAACTAGTCCTTTACTTTTCCATGTTTAAGCTTAACCATATTACTTTTCAGTCTTTTATTTTAGACTGCTAATCTTTAGATTATTTCGTTACAAAGACTTACATTTGCAAGATGCCGACCTGGTCCCATACTGCCTATCAAACGAACCCTTTCAATCATGACGCTAGAGTTTTTCTCTAGAGCCCCATCCTTTTGTTTTTTCATTTATGTCGGAGGCAATAGCAATGTTAGGCACAAACGTATTTTACCAGTGATCCTATCCTACCATGTCATAGGGTCAATGTTTCTCTTGTATATTGAGTGACAATTCACCATCAAGATTTTGATATGAAAAACTTATAGAAAGCTCTATTATCCGAGTAATTATAGGATGAACTGGAGTCAAAAGGAATTTCAAAAATTATCTGGCAAATATAGCCGGTAAACCAAGTGCAAGAGATTCAAAAAGATCTCAGAATATGCAAGATAGTGGATGAATGTTTGGCATCCGGTAAGATGCCCCATCCCCAGTTTGAGCAAACTTATAAGAAAATTGGAAAGATAACGCATCTTATTTTGCTACGTTATTCACGCACGTGTTCACTATCATTAGAATCAATCATGAAATTTAGAATCACCTATTCCCGTAACGTACACCAAACACATGCAAATTAAATAGCAAAACAAATCTATAAGACTCATTTCGCCATCTAATTTGCATACGCGTTCGTGGTGTATACTATGTAAATTAAATAGCAACGCTTAAAGTGTCTTGAAATGTTCACATTAGAGTCGTTGAATCAAACAATTATTTATGAAGGAATTTAAAACATTAACATTTCGGACAAAATATTGAATAAGCGGTACTGATTAAATATAACTAAAGAAAGTCGATATTTCGGACGACTAAATAATTAAGGTCGATTGAATCGACCGAAATATTGATTCTGCTTTAAATGCTTTTGTTCTTACTCCTAGTAGTCTTGTACTATACTTTTTTTTTCCAGTCACAAGAGGCTGACGACTTACTAGGTTAATTAAAAAATTAACCATCTAACCAGAATTAAAATGTTGGGTACTTATGCAGAATACGGACCGCACAAAAAGTAACAATTTTGAAACCAATTCTTTAATTGTAGGGGAAGGGCGTATGCAACTGCCCTACATGTTAAACTGTTTAATAAACAAGACACCGTAAAACTTGAAAATCTTATTAAAAATAGCATTGTCCGTATTCTGCAAAGATACCCAATTTTGTCAAACGACTGTTCTCATTTTAAGTGTGCTTTTCACATTCAATCGATGTAACCTCCGACCTTTAGGTGTATCTAGAATCTCGAATTCGGGAATCCGTACTGAATTTCGAACAGAACATTTTATTTAATCCCTAGGGTATGTTCTTGTTCTCTCAGCCATGATTGGGTAAAGACATTCATAATTGCATTTAGGTGTCGTTTGCACTAGAGATTGAAGCATCAATCCCCATAAGAGTAACTCTTCTAACTGAATTAACCAGGTACTTTATCCACTGCGCCACAGGCTTCGTTTGAAATTTAATACATATTCCAGAGTTTGACAAAATACACCTAAAGGAGGTCGGAGGTTACATCGACTGAAATGATTTTAAAATAACACTCCAGATAAGAACGGCAGTCCGAAGAATCTAAATGCGAATAATCGCAGAAGTACAGGATATTTTAGCATGTATCACGTAAGAAACGAAACGTTCATAGGCCTAGTGGGTAGTAGATATTTCAGCTAAACAATAAACTAAATACAATTAACAATGTGGAAATACCACGCAATCGAAGAAAAAAATGAAATATCAAGAGTTTCGCATACTAACCTTGTTACGCGTCCAGATTCAGAGTTAAAATAATCCGCCTTTTTAGACAATTGTTCTGTGCAACACATTACCTTCAGCTAAAGATACTGAAGATGTCCAACCTTCATACGTAAGGGAAACGCCCTTAAAGACAAGTTGGAGAGAGGGAGAGGGACAATGAAACGGCTAACAAGTGTTGTGATTAGCGGTAATTGTCAGAACAGCAGCTGACGTCTGTCCGGTTAGATTGGGCGTCGGAGGCGCGCGTACGTAGTTTATAAAAAAAAAAAAAAAAAAAGAAAAAAAAGGAGGCGGTTGTTTGTTTTAGCCGTTGCAAAACATTGATATTGTTTTTTAGTGAACCTCAAGGGAGAGGACACGAGGAATAGAGAAGGGAAGGAACCAAGTAGCAATAGAGTACGTAGAACTTTACATTTGTGAGTACCCTGTGGCAATTCCACGATGCTTTTTGCATTACTGTTCATGTTCCTGTCAGAGTTCATACCAAGACCATAAACAAAGTCGAGCATGCGGGGTCCCCTCTCCACGATTGAAAAAAAAAAAAAAAAAAAATTACCATGACTAATGTTTGTGCAATTTTTTTTTTTTTTTTTTTTTTTTTTTTTTTAATCCAAGGCGTGTTTAAGAAAGTGCGAACAAATAAACGATTGGAGTGCAATTTTAACCATATAAAAGTCCCTAGTGGGTAAGCATAGTTATCTCGGAAAATCTGATAGGGTAAATTACTTTCACCGTGACTGTTTGTGCAAAATTTAAAAAAAAAAAAAACCCAAAGTGCGGTTATTGAGAAAAATGCGAACAAACGGGAGTGGATTACTAAATCCAATCCCCCCCCCAAACAAAAAACAGCCGTTTGAAACGCGGTTCTGTTCATTTGGATTTCGTCTGATTC
>NC_136509.1:97691925-97729425 GCF_053919585.1 Euprymna scolopes
TTTCAAAATTTTATAAATCAAATTATAAATACAATAAATGAAGACGCAAATCGCTTTTTGATAAAATCTTCAGAAAATGTACATTTTCTTTGGTTCGGCATCTTAATTTTCATTTATTGTTGAAAGTTTCTGAAGACTGGAATCTTTCTTCAGGGATTTTTTTGGAATAGATTTATTCGGATATGAAATTTGAAGTTTTGTTGCTTTTTCAATTTGCTACTAATTTTTAAATACATAAATATGCATTTTTGGGACTCATTTTTGGAACTCATCCGTGCTGAAATAACATTTAAAAAGCCATTCTTAACATTGCAGGGTGTTTTGTACCTATTCTGTAATTTAACCTTACAATTGAATTAAAAATAATAAATAAATAAAACGTGGAAATAAGATTTAAAAAATAGCGCGGATCACTCTGCATTAGCACCACATTTATTTTAGTGATTAACTTTGGGTTTACTTTCAAACAATTAAAATTTAAGCGTAAAAAAAAAAAAAAACTTTTGAAAAAGCATAGTGTTTACACCCATACCAAATAATTGTTGGCTAAATATTAAAGTCAAAATGAGTATCACTTTAAAAATCTAGTTTTTATATTAAATTGTACAATGGTTTTAGATTTTAGAACTCTTAGAATGGCAATGGTCATGTTTTTTCACGTTAATGACAAATAATTGATAGCTCATTTTATATGCGTGAAAGGTGATAACGTACGTACACGAAATGCTTTAGCCTATCATTTTTCTTATTGTGTCATTTAGTCCTCACATTCCATAAGGATTCCGAGAAGAGGGAAAAGAATTAGTTTTCTTAGTCGGAGTCTAGCCATTTGACACTTATTCGATATTTTGACTGAAGTATTTTAACTCCTTACATCAAGGGGTTTCATGTCTTGTTAGTGATTTAAACACACGTAACCTTAAAATATTACTATTGAAATTTAGGAATTGATCCCAACTTTCAAAGGCCAAAAACCACTGGAGGACACTAGTTAATGAGAAGTTTAGTATCTTACATCGAGTGGCTTCATGTCTTGTCTAAAGATTTCTATAAAAACAAAAGTGGTTTAGCCTGAATGATCTTGCACTAAAAGGAAAAGGATCTAAGTACAGCCCCACCTTACGGTGTTATTTATGTTATTTGATTATATACATGTGTATGATATACTATACTGCATTTTGTTACTAATTTTTAATGCTGTATCTCGAGGTTTTACTGTATTCTAACCTATTCGACATGTATTATCAGTTCTGAAACTGCATTCCATCTTTTGTCTTCGGTCAGTGAAGGAGATCCTTATAAACAAAGGCATTTGTTTTTCAATTTATCCCAAATAAGACGTCATTCTGGGTAGATAAATTTTCACTGACATTAAAAAAGAAACAAACTATGTGCCCTCGTAGGGAGGTATATGATCATATTAAATGAAAAATATGTGACCTACCTTGTGGAACTTCCCTGTACGGCGAGCGGTAGGTGGAGAGCAGTTGGATCCGATTGGAAGCAATTTTGAAGCTTAGTTAAGAACGTAGCAAAGTAATTGATATTTTCTATTTTTTTTTTTTGTATTCTTGCTCACACCAAGCAAGGTACATTGCAGCCCCTTATATCAAAGTGGCAATTTGGGATTGTGAAAAGGAGTTGAAGAGTAGGGTGTTTTTTCACATTACATTTAAACATCTGCGGGTTAGCATGGTCCAGTAAGAAGGGAACAAGGAGGGAATTCCAAACTTTAGCAATCTCAGGAGAGAAACTATTGCAGTCGGCTTTCCAGCATCTATGGGTCTTAAGAGTGAAAGGATGGAATTTTGCTGTAACGACAGTATCACGTTGAGAGGATACACGTGCTACGAGTTCAGAGCAAATTCTATTAAAATACTTGTAAAATCAAGCATAGGAATGCAACATGGCGGCGATGGGACAGAGGTTGAAGCTTAGCTGATAGTGCCCGACCTTTTAAATTGGATATTAATGTAAAGGTTATTTTTGAACAAGAAATTTTACTTTAAACTCTATAGTAAACAGGTATTCTCGACAAAACTTCACAAGGATTAATATTACTTCAGACTTTAAAAGTAAATTTATTTTTACTTTGAATTAAATTTTCTTGCTTTACGAATCATGGAATGTTTGAACAGAAGTGCAACTATTCTTTTCAATTAACCGAATTAAATTTGCAGAGTTTTATTTTTTAATGCGTCACTTTATCAAGGCCAAAGCTAATCGAGGATACGGGCTAATGGGATTAATAGATTGTCAGTTGAACAGTGCAAAGGATTGAAAATCAATATGGAAATAAGATTTTATTACTCATGGGGAAGGGTTAAAACCATTTAACATTGAATCTGAAATGTTATTCGCATGAAAGCAGTCCGTTAGTGATGCCTTTTACAGACGGGAACCAGTTTGAAAGACTGGTAATGAAGTTTTGGCGGAAGGCAAATGGGAGAAGTCGTTTCGTTGTGGCAAGACAAATTCTTATTAGTCCCTAGTTACTCATCTTCCCAACGAGGAAACAGGTCTTTCAATCTAAAAGAGGGGCACTAAAATAGGACGAAAATAAAATTACACCGTCAACGTTTTACCATTTGAGGACAAAAAAAAAAAAACACTGATCCTAGCCTGAAAGTTGCTGCAATTATCTAAAAAGAGGTAAATAAATATAGATAAAGAAAATAGATTTTAAAACTACTGTAAACTTGTTTTAAATGGTTTCGTTACAGGTTTTCATAAATAAAAAAAAAACACTACTCTTATAGACAATCACTGTTTACGGAAATCGGTCTTATTTCAGAGATACATTAAAGTTCGACAAATGCACGATTTTACAGTGGCTACTACTTCAAGAAATGAATCGGCTGTTAAACCTTATAATGGCAAAGTAAGACACAAGATCAGTTTTAATGTGAGCAGATTTCAGTTACCAAAACGATACACTGAATTGAGAATTTTAAACTGTCGCAGTCTTGTAACAAAATACTACTAGCCAATTTTGTAAGGGGAGTCACCGTTTATCAAGGCCCGAAGGCCACTCGAGGATAAAGGTTAATGAGTATATGGTGGTCACCGAGACAGCGTAGTAATACTTAATGGTTAAAATTTGGTATAATTTGATTTAGGACCGGGCTCAATAACTTGTTTGCATTGGACTTGATGTAAATATCGAGGTCAGCTGGAAAGCAGGCCAGCGGAACAGAGTTCCATAGGCGGGCAGTTTTTGAAAAGAAGCTTTGTTCATGCACTATTGAAAGAGGTATGAGCCCATATTCCCCCCCACTCAAAATAGAAACATTTAACTGTTCACAATAGTCGTTTCAACATAAAATAAGGGGGGTATATGTGTAGCTTAATTTGTTTTAATGTTTGTTTATCTTTTAAAGAATCACCTTATCAAGGCTAAAGTTTGCTTGAGGATAAGGGTCAATGGGCGTCAGATACAAATACTATAAAAGAATTAAAAACGATCGGTTGAATATGATTACTAAGAAGTTGTTGATATGAGACTTAAGGCGAATATGAGGCAGTCAGCAGGAACGCAGTCTCGCTGTGTAGTGTTCAGGAATCTTCGTTTTAAGTACATAAAATAACAGTGATTTGCAGTGGTCGTAGAGTTCTTGCTGTGAATCCTTTACGGAAGAGAAAGAAATATCGATGTAGAATTTAGCACATTTCAGATATTTCAATTTATACAAGCCGTTGTGTATTTGGGAAGTAAAAGATTAAAAAAAATAGGTAAAATCCGAAAGAAAGCAGACGTTTAAAGCGATAGATTTTTTTTTATTATAACGACCGATTTAAAATGTCGTAAAGCTACCGTCGTGTGTCAAAGTGATACCAAACAAGGACTTCGATAAACGACGATAAGACAAAAAAAATTATGCAAATAAATCGGAAAGAATTCAGAGCACGCAATGGCAACGTGCTTGCCCATAGGAAAATTCGTTGTATAAAGAATTTTCTTACAAGGACATCAGCATGCATTTATCTTCTCGGCAAGATGGGACAAGGTCGAAAGGTAATTGGAGGGGGAAAAACCCCCGGTGCGTAAGGTTTGCACTCTGGCCGAAAATGCCCTAACAGCCCCATCTGTATTTCCGGTAGAGGGGTGCCTCAGCAGTTTCACAATACATTGACCCTTTCTCAAGCGATGATAAATCTTGGGAAGGTGGTCTTCCGAGAACTATCCCACCATCCAGACGAATGCAAAGTCATCACAGACTCAAAAATTACCCAGCCTCTCAGATTATCGAGGACGTATCCTCAAGTTGCTACAAAAGTAAATCTTTGCATGTCGACTTCTACGTGTACCGGATGGCGTACCACGAATTGAACAAGGATTCCCGGGTTTTGATGACATATTCCAGACATGGCCGCGATAAATGGATGTTAAATTAGACTAGTTTATGACTGTCGAGCGTTAGAATTATCAACGACTCTGAAATCCCTGTAAATACTAAAATTTAAATTCTTTGGGGACTTACTCTGCACAAGTACCGTAGATTCACATATTAAACAATTGAAGTGCAACACAGGTGTACGCGCGTGCTTGTTAATTTCAGACAAGAGTCTTTACGAAAGGATATTTTACAAATTCAATTTTGGAGCGGAGTTCAATACAGAGTACAGTATTGGAGTGAGGGAAGGTTTAAATAAAACTCAGTTGGTCGAATGGGACTTCATTTTAGTGCAGTCGAACTTATCCACCCTCGTAACCCAAATACTAAACGCAGTATGGAGGCTGAAGTTTTTTTTTTCGGTGAAGAATTTCAAATTCTGTAGTTATTTTGCTTAAATACTGACGTTATTGCTTTCCGAAACTGATGCTACTGCACTTACTGATCCGCGCAATTTTTTAAATCGTATTTCCAAGCTTAAAGTTTTTTTCTTATTTTTGTTTTTTTTTATTCAATTGTAAGGTTAAAGTATAGAATAGTTACAAAATACCCTCACTTCCCCATGTTAAGAAGTGCTTTTTAAATAACGTTATTTCAGCAGGGATCAATAAGTCCACTAGTATCTTGAAACTTAATTGCTTTGTTTTAATTTTCCCGATAACATTTTTTATTCTTTTAAATTTTACTTATTTTTTCTCACACAAAACGTGTTGAATTGCAGGACATATATTAGCAGTATGTTTCTTTACGTTTGAACTTTTCTAAGAATTTTTCGTTTATGGAAGACATTGCCATCGGTTTTATTCACTGTAACGTGATAATCTTGCAGTCAAATGTGAACACATACTTGTGTAGCCTTCGATAAATCAAATTCGGCCTATATCAACCATCTTTTCCAATCCTTTCATCGTATTGTACATCATTCGATTCAATCTTATTCTCGAGGGACTTTTCCCCCCAATGTTGATTCTTCAGTCTAAAAAAAAAGGTGCTAATGCATTTACTGATCCGCGCTATTTTTTAAATCGTATTTCCAAATTTAAAGTTGTTTTTATTCAATTGTAAGGTTCAAGTACAGACTAGGTACAAAACACTCCCCTCCCCATGTTAAGAATGGCTTTTTAAATAACGTTATTTCAGTACGGATCAATAAGTGCATAAGTAAAAAAAAAAAAAAAAAAAAGTAATAACATCGCAGCATGATGCGTCTCGTGCAGACTTCAAGTTTTTGAAGACGTCAACGAAAAAAAGTTTGATCCGGGACATTTTAGATTACTTGAAGGTAGAGGGTTTTAAAAAAAAAATGGAAAATTTTAAAAAAACATATTTGGATAGCAATAATTTTAAAATATCGTGAAAAGTGTTAGAATTAAATGGACCATACAATAGTTCACATTCAATAATAAAAAGAAAATTACTTGTCTAGCTACAACCACTGCCAACAATATCCAGCTATCTGTGCCGGAATCGAAATGCAAATTCCTACGACCCAAATTTCTTAGAACTGCTCACCTGTAGAAGTAGACCACGATAACCATTTACACCCGACTACAACATGGTCGTTTTCAAGTCCAATATAAACAAGTTCTTGTCGAGCCGTCCTCAGTCAAATTCTATCCAATTTCCACCACTACCGATCACCACGCTGTTGTCTCACAGACCACCTTACACTCATTTACCCTTATCCTCGAGTGGCCTTCAGGCCTTGATAAGCAGTGACTCTTGTAAAAAAAAATTTCGTTGATCATATTAAATGGCAATTTGATGGCTAAAAATAGTTTGATACGCAGATTACAAATTGTGCTAAATAACGTTATTTAGAAAACTATTCTTAACATAGGGACGGATGCTTTTTTTTCCTATTCTGTACTTTCACCTTATTCAAAAGAACAGTAATTTAAATCCTACCTTAAAAAAAAAAAAATTAAAAAACACGGTTCGTATTCTGCACGTGTACCAAAAGTTTTATATAACCATCAGCTATCTAATGAGATCGGTATACCTTTCCTAAAACAATACTGTAAAGGCACCCGCAAGAATTCAGTTTTTATCACTTAAGTTCCGAGTATTGAAATTACTGGAAATGAACGAATCAGTTTACAACCACTTGGTGGGGGTATAGACCTAACATACCGTGTCTGTTCCCATGAACTATCCTCGCCATTTACAGAATTGATTTTCCTATGATACTCATTCCTATCACTTAAAAGGATCGATAGATTTTTTGCATTACAGCCATGGAAATATTTTTCACTAGCAATTCAGCCTGGCTTTGCTCGAGCCCTAGGTACTGTTCAATAACTATGGGCATGAAGATATACAAGTTTGACATGTCCAAATGACCTACATCTAAAATTTCAACTGTTTAAACCCAAAATTGGCGGGGAATTTGGTAGAGTCTGCAGAGGACAAGTTTTTAAACTGACCTCTTGGCAGCCAAATTTTCGACCAAAAACTGATTAAAAAGCTTATGTCTTAATACCCTTTATGTAAAATTTCAAATGTTTAGACCCAAAATTGGCTGAATAGTTTGCTAGAGACCGCAAAGGTCAAACATTTTGAACTGTTACCCCTTACCAGCAAAATTTTCGGCTAACAGATTAAAAAGCTTGCCCTATGTCTAAATACACTTCATGTAAAATTGTAAATGTTTAGACCAGAAATTGGCTAAGTTATTTGGTAGAGACCGCTGAGGTCACATTCTTTTTACTTTGACCCCAATTTTATCCACTTAACATTTGTTTTGGGTTCAAAGCAAATTAAAAAGCTTGATCCATGTCCAAGTAACCTACATCTAAAATTTCAAGTGTTTAGAACCAAAATTGGCGGAGGAGTTTGTTAGAGTTTTCAAAGGTAAAAGCGTTGAACAGCCAAATTTCTGGCCGAAAACTGATTAAAGATTTTCCCAAATCTCAGTACCCCTTATGTCAAATCTTTAGTCTGTAGACTGAAAATTGACAGTAGTTTGGTAGAAAAATGTACAGACAATTTTACTTTTATAGATATAGATTTTAAAGATCTAACAAGGGGGGGGGCAATTTAATTACAAAAGTTTCAGAATTTGATTGTTACGAAAGTTTATTTTATTTAAGTTCGTTCAGATAATATGCTATTGATATTTTCGGATACAGTCTACTTGCATAATCTCGTGTTCTGAGATTTTCAGAATGACGATAATGCACAAGTGTCAATGTTCTAAATTCACTTTGAAGCAAGTTAGTACTTCAATCTAAAACTAATAAAATTAGATATAAAAAGAACTAGTGGTAGATAAATCTGACGATATTTATCTTTGATATTTTTTAAGTTAGCTTGTCTTATTTGTACAGCTGTTCGCATAGATTCATCCTGTTGGACACTGGAATCTGAACGGCATCTTAAACTGAATCTTTCATTTACACCACGAGGATAGATTGTGCATGGAATATAAATTAGATTTTTAATACTTTTAAGTGTAACATTTTTAAAATGTATTTTTTCTAAATCAACTACTCTGGAGACTGGTTCTACTACAGACGAAGCCAAACGAAGACGTTCAAGAATTATGTAAGCAGCCAGAAAAGTTAAGTTTTTAACATTAACTTAAATCAATACAAAGATAATATCTATAAAAGTGAGAATGTGTGCCTGTGTGATGACACTTCTCAACCTATATACTCAACGAATTTTTATCTACAAACTTGAAATTTCTTATATTCAGACACGTGAGAAACTAATTGGTTTTCATCCATAAAAAGAGACTTCTAAGGAGTCAAAATTAAAATGGGGGGGGGCTCAGATTTTTTTATCTGTCGACTGTTTCACGAATGAACATGCGTGAATCGTTCAAATAAGATTCTTTAAGTAGGTTTGAAAATACTTCAAGTGTCAAGCCGGCCTAATGGTTATCATACTTAATCATTGGTTTAGGTTTTGATCTCGGCTCTTTACTCACAAGTGAAACTGAAAAAAAAAAAATACTCGCATGCACACGTATCAGTTTCTGTATGAATTCAAAATATATGCATATTGATGACCGGGCAACGCCGGGCGGTCTGCCAGTATATACATAAAACCAAATATTTGATCATGCTACGTATCACATTGTCGTCTATCAAATCTTTTCTGCGACTTTCAAGTTTCAATTCGACAAATGATTCGTTTACGTTCGGCTATTTACGGAATTTGGCGTTGGCAAAAGTTGGTTTAGTTTGGATCCAATTCTGTAGAAAAAACAATTGTCTTGCAAAATTCAATATGACTAAGCATCGAAATGCAGTTTCATCCTTGATTGTAATATTTTTTTAAAGAGACCAGAAATATTAATCTTTAGAAAAAAAACCCAAATTGTTGGGGAATTAAAAATTTTTTGAAGGTAGGATTAAATATTTATCAAAATCTAAATACTTGTTTGAATCTATTTTTTCGGCACTTATGCAGAATACGGACCGTGCTGAAAGAATGTTATAGTCCCATTCTTAACATTGAAGGGACATCTATGGTCCCCCCCTTGCCAAACATTCACGAGAAACACTGAAAATACTATCAATAATTTCCCCTCTTTATCTGTGCTTAAACCTAAACATGGATTCCATGAATAAAGCTTTCTCAGAACTGCACACCTGTGGATCTCCAGTTTACCTGCTTTCCAGCAGACTTCAATATGGTCATCTTCAAGTCTAACGTAAACAAGTTCTTAAGGAGCTGTTCCCCTTAAGTAATCTAATTTCCATTAACAATTACTATGATATTGTTCCTTTGACTACTGTACACTTATCCTCGAGTGGCCTCTGGGTCGTGACAAGTGGTGATTCCTTTGTGAAAAGGAAAATATTCTGTACTTTGATCTATAACAGATGTGTGTAAATATTTAACCGATAAACTCTTAAACTACTGGTCACATAACACTGAAATTAACAGGAAATAGTAATCATACACCATAGGATAGTTTATGATTGGTTGGTTATTTTTGTATTACGGCATATCAACCATTTTCGGGTTATTTAATGCCGAACCCAAAGATTCGGGAGAAAATTTTTTTAATAGAATATATATTTGTTGTTTTCACGTCGGTTTCTATTTAACCCATAGTTGGGACCCTAACAGGTACTACCACTCCGGGTCAGAGTGGACCTGGGAGCAATGGTAATTAAAGGGTGGCTCCACACTCCCCAAAGCTGGGGCCTCACCACTGGATATAGTTTAAGGTCATATCCAGGACCCCCATTGAGGGACTTTTACCCTCTGCAGAGAGGCAGTCGGCGTATTCTAATGCCCCCCGACAGGGCCAGAGTTTATGAGTAAAATCTTTTTAATATTTACATAAATGTCGGCAAATTGAAATGCAAAATATTCAATTTGCTGATATTTTTAGTTTTGCGCGTGCAAAAATTCACTACATGTGGTTTGATTTTAAAACTTTCTTCTGTCGGGTTAGTTCAAACGGTAGGAAACGCGGCTAAAGCGCTAAATTTTGGTATCGGTTCTAGCTGATGGCACCCAAGTCCGGGTTTTACTTTTGAAATCAGAATATATTAAATAGAAAATTGGCTCCATAATATGAAATATGCATGAATTAATATATTTAAGCGTATTTACATCCAGACGAGGTCGCCCACCTCCTCTAATAGTTAAAAAGATCACTTAAAAGTTGAAAATCCTATTTAAAAAATATGGTCAATATTTCGAACAAATACAGTGTTTAGTGTATGTACGGGCAAAATTAATGCCGATGCTCAAATGTGTAAACATTTTGACCCCCTCCGTTAAAGTCACCAAAAATCAGGAAATTAAATTTTAATGAAATTTTCTGTATCAAATAATGATCGCGGAATATTATTTTTATTTAAAAATGAGTGGAAATTTATTTTGTTTAACCAAAAATACCTTTCAAGTTATAATTTTCAGTAATAAATAAAAAACGCAATTTATTTTTGCTTTTTTATATAAATAAAGCATCGTAATTTGTAACAAACTTTTCACAGGAACATTACAAAAAAAAAAAAAAAAAAAAAAAAAAAACTAAAGTCTGTATTAATGAATCGATATAACTCGAAGAAAAATGAATTTCTCGAACTACCGATATTACCATTGAATTAAGCGTTGTTTAATAGTTTCACAATTTTTATATGCAAGATTTTAATAATGAAACTTTCGGCGTAACAATTTGTATATAATCTCGAACAATTAAAATTTAAAAACGATTAAAAATTAAATCATAAAAATTGATACAAACGTTCAGAATAGGAATGTATGGATGCACGTCTGGGGAAAAAAAGAAAAGAAATGACAGCCCTACCTCCTTTTACTATCATAGCTTTATTTTGAAACAGCGTTTCGATTGGCTGGAATTTTGGGCTTCTGTATATTCGTATTTACAAACTTATCGGTTGCGTTTTGGCGAACGGCATAATTACTTGAGGGCTAATTAAGCTGTATTTTGTATAAATACGTTTTTTTTTATTCAATATCTTAGGATTTACTGATTATCTTTGAAATATACTCAGAAAACTAATCTTTTAAAGGATTTTTACAATGAATATTTAACTTCAAAATTTAACTATTGGTTAACTCGCCGTGAAAACATTTTTCACGACTTTTCACGTGTAAATTTTTCTTTTTTTCCTTTTGGAAAAACTTTAGTCTACTCTTTCAAATACGAAAAAAAGTAGTCGAAATCTACAAAAAATTTAAAATGTGGGCACTCATACAGAGAGTGATCCGTGCTGAAATAAGGTTATTTAAAAAGCCATTTTTAACATGGGGAGGGTGTTTTGTACATATTCTGTACTTTAACCTTACAATTGAAGAAAAACTTTAAACGTGGAAATACGCTTTAAAAAAATTGCCGGTTACTCTCTGCATTAGCATCAAAATATGAAATCAGCTTTCAAAACTATAGCCCCCTATTTTTGCCCGCCCATTTTTGCCCGTACCTAAAAGTTTATAGAAAATACAAAATTGCTGACGGGCTTCGTATAAATATAGTACAAAATTTAACTGATTTGAAATAAAAAAGGTCAATTACAAGAGATGTAACCCCTTTTATGGGAAAATAAGTACCTACGATAGAGAAACAAAATGGGTCCTGAAAAGAAATGCGGCATAAGGTAACACGTGTAATTTTATACTTCGTTACAGAAAGAAACATTAAACGCGTCTTAATGTCAATAGAATCGTTGAACTCTATAGATTATATTACGCATTAATTTTATGCAACCAAATCGTTAAAATAACATAAAATAAACTGCCGTTATCGAATCGTTTTAAAGATTCGAAACAGAAAAAGACTCTAGAATTATTAAAGTATTTTTACAGATTCATTTTGCTCACTAAACTGATTGCCTACTGTTTGGGAAATTAATAATTGGTACTTATGCAGAATGACTTGGCAATTTTCGGGTCAGTTTCGTAAACCGAACAAATATTTTTTTTGATGGGGAGGGAGATTTAAGAATTACACATTTTGGTACTAGTGCACTTATTAGTGCTAATGCAGAGAGTGATCTGCGCTATTTTTTTTTAATCGTAGTTCCACGTTTTATTAAAGTTGTTTTTTTTTTTATTCAATTGTAAGGTTAAAGTACAGAATAGGTACACCCTCCCCATGTTAAGAATGGCTTTATAAATAACGCTATTATTTCAGCACAGATCTCTGCATGAGTACCCACTGATTGATCCGTGCTGAAATAAGGTTATTTAAAGCTATTCTTAACATGGGGAGGGTGTTTTGTACTTATTCTGTACTTTAACCTTACAATTGAAAAAACTAAACTTGAAAATACGATTAAAAAAAAAAATAGCGCGGATCAGTAAGTACACTAGCACCCTTATTTTTAAATAAAATGTACGTACTCACAGAATAGGGGGGGGGGGTCATATTCCAAATTTTATCGATTTTTTTTTTAAGTAACGAGCCGGATAGGACAAGCAGTAAGAATCACTTTCAGGATACACTAAATTTTAAAGACGGACAACTCAATTCGACAAACTTAATGTTTTCGGGGGGGGGGATACCGATAACAATGGCCAGTGTTTAAAACATTAACATTTAAGTAAAAAATAAGTCATCGTATGATAATTTAAATGAAAACGGTACTAGGATTCTTAATTAGAATATACTTATAAACAAATACAGAAAATACAAAATCTATGTAGTACCCATCATAGAATATATTCCAAAAATCATAAGTAGGGTTTGCTTTTAAAGAAAAAAAATGTTTATAACTAGCCGGATGGAACAGTACGTGTCATTTTTTAGGGTGCATTAAAATTCAAGGGCGGGCAACGCAATTCGACAAGCATTTATTTTTCAAAAAAAAAAAAAAAAAAAAAAAAAAAATCAATGGCTGCCAAACAATCGCTGAAAATCGAAAATCCGATTTTCTTTAAAAACTGATCAATTTATGCGATTTTTCATATAACATTCGTTCCGTAAAGTACGTACACCATAAAGATTTCTGTATTTTTTTTAGTTCAAAATTCGCACTGGTACTTATGCAATTCATGGACAGTGCTGAAATAACGCCTTTTAGAAAGCCATTCTTAACATGGAGGGGTTGTCTTTTTTTTAACTATTTTAATTTCACCTTACAATTTAAAAGATACTATAAGTTTACCAAAAGATGCCGATTATCTGCTATTATTTCATTAGCTAAGCTTTTCGGTACCTTCCGGCAATTTACGTAATCTGCTCGGAATATGCGGACGATAACGTTGTTCCGGTCCTTAAAGAGTACGAAAATATTTGGTATTCGGATTTTATAGTTGAGAAATACAGTTTATTTTATCAAACGCAAAAAAAAAAAAAAAAAAAAAAAAAATCTTACCGACCTGTTTAATTTTAGCGTGTGAAAACTAAGATTTCTTATATCTGAAGATGCTAGCGTCACTTTCACTTCGCTAAACTAAAAAAAATTACAATCGATTTTGTTGGGAGATCGTCGCTAGAAAATCCTACCATCAACCCTAAGATCAGCGAGTTTCTAATCGGAGTTACTGTCAAGAGTTTTTTTTTTTTTTTTAGTATTTAAGGAATAAATACCACATTAATCGACTATTAGAGTTTTACTGTTTCTGGGATATCGGCAACGCCTTATACTGAAAATATTTTCAAACATTTTCGGTTTAAAACTATGCAGGTTATTGAAAACATTGTTACAGTATTTTAAACACTGCCTTAAACTTAGTTTTAGGTCGGCAAAAATTGGTTTCGTTTGGATCAAAAGGTACTTACGTAGAATACGAATGTTGCTATTTGTTTGTATTTTTTTTTTTTTAGAGATTTAAATGTTAAATTCAATTTTTAAGGTATCTTGTTTATTAAATTATTAGATTAAAGCACAAGATAGCTGTCTTTTCGTAGGATTTTAACCAAATAACGTTATTTCAAAAATGAGTTCATTTGTATATTTTGTTCTCCCATTCCAGATTTGGTAAATACACCGCATGCCAGTATTGAAATCGAAAAATCGCAGATTAGTTTGTTCGATAATTATGTATTTTGGTACCGTACTATTTTAAGTAGTTTTAAGTTAAATTCAAGTTTCACGATATTTTTAGGGGTATTTAGCAGGGAAGCCAATATATATATATATATATATATATATATATATATATTCAGTAATGTGATTGATAATTTAAAATTCAAATTAAAAATCCGTTTCACAAGGAACAAAATAATTTTAATTACATTAAAATACACTGCTCTTTAGACTATTGTTCTAATCTTATATATATATATATATATATATAGTATACACAAATGTTATCGTAGCCAATAAAAGTTAATTTTATACATACCTGGCTCATTTGTTTTGGTTTTTAAGTAGTTATTGCTCTTCATTTAATTTTAGCTTTTTCCGAGCGGATTTGAAAAAAAAAAAAAAAAAAAAAAAAAAAAAAAAAAAAAAAAAAAATGGCGACATCTTTGGAAGAAGCAAGCCTAGTTTTGAATTCAAGGTTAAAAGTGCTTTGAATAGTTTTTTTTTTTTTTTTTTTTTTTTTTTTTTTACAGCGTAGTATAAACATACCAACATCCCCAGGTTAAGAACGGCTTTAGGAATAAACCCCCAACGTCAAAATGCGTTCTTAACATGTGGAGGTTTGTGCTTATACTACGCTGGGTACTCTCGGAAAAAATACCAAGAAATTAACGAGGTTTGCTTCTTCTAAAGATGGCGCCGTTTTTTTTTCTTCAAATCCGCTCGGAAAACAAGGAATTTGAGAGTAAAGAAAAACTACTTGAAAACCAAAGCAAATGAGCCAGGTAGATTTAAATTAACTTATTGGCAACGGTAACGTTTCATATATCGTTGTAGTCGTTTGTTGGCTTCTCTGCCGAATTACCAGATTTTATATTAAATTGTTGGGAAGCACAGAATAGTTACAAAACACCCTCACCATGTTAAGAATGGCTTTCAAAATAACATTTCAGCGCAGTACCAAAAATACACAAGTACCGTTTGTTCTAAGATTATTCACATCTGGATTCTTCGGACTACTGCTCTCATCGTGAACATTTTCACAACCGCAGACCTTTAGATGTATTGTCGAAAAATTTAATTCCGACCCATATTTGGTCGGGATGGTCAGATGGGTAGGGTATACACGTTGCAAAGTGTCGTTTCGCGACCCAAACCCGAGAGTAGGTTAACAGCTTGAAATACGATGCATCGACTCTGGGAAGATGTTGGACTAGCTCCAAAAGAGACCAACGATCCCCGCATTCCACAGAAGCCCCCGGCCGCAGCATACTCACACCACGCCCGGACTTGGAAAGGTGCATTTATGTCGGCAACCAACTGGTAACAGATAAAATGTTCACGGAGATACGTGACGCGGTAGGTTGTTTGCAGTATCATCAATAGACGCAACAAGCTCCACCAGCAAAAAGGGAACACAGAACACGGACGACGTCGGCACCCCTCAGAACTTTCTTGAATGAAGTGGCGCGCACCAGTGATCAACCTCACTGGCTCAAGGCATGTTCAATGGTAATTGTACAGTTTAATCAAGACATTAAAAAAATGAAAATATCGAAAGTTTATATTGTACGCATCCGTTAAGCTGGGGAGCTGTTATTTTAAGTAGGTCCTGGTAAGAATGTTAGGCAGAACTGTGCATGATAGAAACTCTAGTGTAGGTTTTATAATAAAGTACTTGCTATCTGACGCAAGTCTAGCTAAGGACTAGAAAAGACCCCTTTCCCCCCACTTAGTGCCTAAGCTTTCTCGTACCCCAAATGAGGCTTTGGCAGTAGATAATGCCAAGGCCGGGGACGAAAGGCTAAATAAAACGTATCCGTTATGGAATAAAGTTCCCCGGAAAAAAAAAAAAAAAAAAAAAAAAAAAAACAATCAAATTAAGTGAAATGTTTGAGATCTTCAGTTCAAAACGGATACATACAGTATAACCTTTTTTCGATACTTTCATTTTTTTAATGTCTTGATTAACCTGTACAAGTACAAAATTATATATATCCAAGGGCCAGCGCCTCTCACCACTCCTCCCAGTAACAACGTAAAATGGCAGAGTTTCTTGACATTGTTACTTCCCTAATTTTTTCCACAGTATCTTGAATTCGAGAATCTAACTCTAGAATCTGCACAATTTCCAAGGGAACCTTTTTTAATCCGGGAGAGGGGATAGCATGTTTTCATTCCGTCAGCTATAAGTGGCTAGAAGTCCTCAGTATTCGCACTTGTATTTTGAGTGTCGTCCGCACTGAAAATGGAAAAGAGTAACTTTGCAACTGAATTTAACCAAGTATGTTATCCACTATGCCACGGGTCATAGGTTTGCAATATATGTACATTCTATATTATGACCTTTGTCTTAATTGTTCCCCAGACACAGCACCTGCCATTCTCAAACGGCCACTTATTTAATACTGACCAAGTTAAGTGCTGCTTAAGTTAGACAATCTAATGGGAAACCATGACAAACGGTTATGCTTTATATAACCGTTTAGTGTTTAATATACTTCGAGCTTTAAATTAACGCACTTCAGATCAAAACATTGTTTACTTACGGGTCATGGCGAAATAAATTTTTAAAAATTTTAAAGACTCAGAAGACGTGCTTGAACTATTTAACTTTATAAAAAAAAATCCGCTACAATTACGTTTCCCAGATACAGCGTTTAAAGATAGCGGACCCTTAAAGTCCAGCGTTTATTTCCTTTGTTTCGCATACTGAAGTGGTTGCATAACTTCCACATACAAAAAAAAAAAAAAAAAAAAGAAGCTCGATAATTCGTTAAATTCTGATTTTATTCGTAATTTTTCTACAGAGTCATTTTTCGTAAATTTTGGAACTCATAATTTCGCCAAGGCACGTAAGTACGCAACGTTTTCATCTGAAATGCGTTGGTTAAAAAAAAAAATCACTAATGTAAACAGGCACTAACAATTCTATAAACCTGCCAGTAAAATTCGCCATTTTAATTTGTACAAACATTAAAAAATTCTTACCGTCCATTGAAAACGTTCCATTCCTAATAAAGCTGCGTTTCTCGGCTCTCGACATTTCTGACGGTGGGAGGGAGTGGGCACCGAAAAAGAAACTTATATAACAAATCGATAGCAACTGCGGAAGAATCCATTTTTCTTGCTGAAAAGAGTAGGGTATAATAACAAGAATACGTTTGAAGAAACTAAATGGCACAAAAAGGCGTACAATTTCGATTCACGGCCGCATTTAAACAAGGCCGATAGCCATTAGTCGCGTGCTCTCGTGTAATGAATAAATGCGTGAATGTAGGATTGACATGAAATTCTTAAAGATAAACTAAAATGACCGGGAAATGGACTGAAATGACTTAAATAAATAAAAAGTAAATGACTTAGAATGACTTTAATTAACTTAAGGATGAATTGAATGACCTTAAGAATGACTTGAATGCTTATAAAATAACTGGAATCCTTCAAAAACAACTTGAATGATCTGGAGAATGACTTGAATGGCTTTGAGACTGACTGGTTGTAAAGTGAGTGATCATTTCACATTAAATTAATACAGAAAAGTGATCCCCCACTTTATATCACAAACTTAAGTACAGCATGTAGTAAGAACAGATGGTATTTATTTGCTCCCCCACTGAGCAAATTAGGCACAAGGCCGATTTTTAAAGTGAGGAGTGAAGGGGAAATGGGGACCAACTCCCCGGGGAGTAGGGGAGCTGGATAGTGACAATTGGTATGAAGGGTTGCCCCTACATTGACCAAGGTCTTATATGTGGGGTCGCCCCCACATATGGTCTTTGCTTGCAGTATCTGCCGGAACAGATACTACACTTTGATCGTGGCCAAAAGGCCAAGAAAAGGGTATTTATTTGCTCCCCCACCGAGCAAATTAGGCACAAGGCCGATTTTCAATGTGAGGAGTGAAGGGGAAATGAGGACCAACACCCCGGGGAGTAGGGGAGCTGGATAGTGACAATTGGTATGAAGGGTTGCCCCCTACATTGACCAAGGTCTTATATGTGGGGTTGGTATTTATTTGCTCCCCCACCGAGCAAATTAGGCACAAGACCGATTTTTAATGTGAGGAGTGAAGGGGAAATGGGGACCAACTCCCCGGGGACTAGGGGAGCTGGATAGTGACAATTGGTATGAAGGGTTTTTGGATTTATTTGTTTCTCCACTGAGCAAATTAAGCACAAGGCCGTTTTTTAATGTGGAGAGAGAGGGAGGGGGAGGGAAAAGGGGACCAGCTCCCGATGCGTTGGAAATGGGAGCTGGATAGTGACAATTGGTATGAAGGGTTGCCCCTACATTGACCAAGGTCTTATATGTGGGGTTGGCCCCACATATTGTCTTTGCTTACAGTATCTGCCGGAACAGGTACTACACTTTCATCTTAACCAAAAGGTCAAGAGAAACTTAAAAGCTAAGAACACCATCCATTAACAACAGACCTTTGATCTTAACCAAAAAGGACAAGCACAAAAGTGTTACTATAAGAACGTAAATTTATGAGGTGAATTTATTCGACACAATATGATTCAACTCAAAAAAATAAATAAAAGCTAACGTGAATTAAGATTAAAGTTAATGTGTTATTGTGGACCTTCACCCTTTTTAAAAAACCTTGTTAAACTTTGTGACATATTTACATTCTATGGAGGGCAGGAGCGAACGAACACCCAGCAATTTTATTATACCATATTTCTTCAAACTGAAACATAATTATCAAAGTATACTTACGCAAATAGATATGAAAAGTCTTTGTTAAAGTTTGTGCTATATTTCCATGGAGTATAGGCGCGAACGCAGACCCCACAATTTTATTATACCATCCCTATTTAAGTTAAAACGTACTCATCAGAGTATTCTTATGTACATTTATATCAAAACCCCTTGTAAACGTTTTTCTTTATCATTTTTTTATTTCCATACTTTGTGGGCCAGGCGCGAATGTAGACCCCACAATTTTTATGAACCACCATTCTGCCAGATCAAACATACCCACTCCTGATCCTCGATGCATCTTCTATCATTATATGTAATCAGTTTTTTTTTTTTAAATAGTCAACCATATAGGAGCCTATTCGTGACCACACACACACACACACACACACGTTCAGATTTATATTTTATATATATATATATATATATATATATATATATATATATATATATATATATATTGTGTACAGAAAGTTGTTAGTTGAGACAGATCATTGGTACCGTCGGTTTCAAGCCCGATAATAAGGCCCGTTTAAAGTATCCTTATCAAGCTCTCTTCAGCCAATATTCGAATATGGGCTGAAGAGAGCTTGATAAGGATACCTTAAACGGGCCTTATTATCGGGCTTGAAACCGACGGTACCAATGATCTGTCTCAACTAACAACTTTCTGTACACAAAATATAAATACGCTCTTACAATTTGGATTTTCCTTTTAATTGAGCACTCTGCTGGAATTCTTTTTCAAAAAAAAAAAATAATCATATATATATATATATATATATATATATATATATATATATATATATATTATTTCTAAAATGAAGATTACCGAATTCAAAAGCGCAACTTTACAAAACGAGATTTAATATATAAACGGCTATATGCTTGTCCGTTTGTCTGCCTCCAATCTTTTCAAACTGTTTCTCTTCCGAAACTGGGGCCTCAAATTATTTAATCTTTTATAAACCGTTCTTTTATGGGTTTTTAGCCGGTTAAAATAGTTTTTAAGGGGTCAAAAATGGGTAAAAATTGTAACATTTGTACATTCATCTAAGGTTATTTTTCATTTCTAATCTGTCCATATCCGTGTCACGTTGGTACAGAGGTAACGTCACCAGCTTTGAATGCTACAGTTTTGCTTTGGGTTTCGATTATAGCTGTTGGTTTCTTTAATACTCTTTTTTACTTTTGTAATCACGACTTTATAATAATATATACGAAATCTGGACAAATTAAAATATCATATTTAAGCGTATTTTACGACCGGGCAAAGACGCCCCCCCCCCGCTAGTATTTTATATATGTTTAATATGGAAGGTTACGTTGTAAACGTAAAATTTTCGTTAATATTTTAGTGTCTTTTCAAAGTTAGGAGTGCCTATACGTTGAGATAATTTAGAAATCTAATTCGATAATTTAAGGAATTTAAATTATCCACGGGTCTAAAAAATCGCAAGCAATACTTCCCTACACAATTAAAAAGATTACAGTTGATTAAAACCTAATATATAAGCCTCTCTATGTATGTCTGTCTGTCTGCATGTCTCCATATTTTCACTCTATCTCTTCCGAAACTAAAAGTTGCAGAGCGACATTAGGGGCCTCAAATAATTGGATTTTTTATGGACTTTACGTAGTTAGGCTGTTTATACATAAACATCGCTCACAAATGAAAACAATGTTACCTCGGGGCCCCTAAAGTTTCACAACAGTACAAACAGATAACTAATCATGGGCCTCGAAGTTTCAAAACAGACAGACAGCGCTTATGTATGTGACGGAATAAGAAAACTCATTAAGATGAATAAAATTACCTTTAAAGTAGTTAATAAATTTCTTGTACATCATATTAAATATGTTATGAAAAGTTTTATGATGTTTTGGTACTTCTACACGTTATCGCCGAAACTGGAGACGCCATTTTATTTCACGTACCTGTCGTTGAAATCCAAGGGAAGAATCAGTATTTTAAACTATGGCCGAAGCACAAAATAAATAACAAAATTAAATTAGATAATGGTTTTTCGGTTTCATTTAAATTAATTTGTTGTTGACCCTTCAAAGTTGATGTAATTCAAAATTCAAAAAAATGTTTCATTAAAATTATTTATTTGTTCGAAAAAAAAAAAACAATAAAAAAACTGTTTTATAAAAATTCAATGTTGCTTTCATTACAAAATTGTTTTATTAAAATTATATTTTTTTACGTAAACTGATTAGAAATTAAAAATAAACTACGATAAATGTACAACATGTATAACGATTTTTTTTTTCAATTTTGATCCCTTATAACTATTTAAACTGGCTAAAGACCCATAAAAGAACGGTCCATAAAAATCTACGTTAAGTCCATGCAAAAGTTGATGAATACTTGATTTCTTAAAGGAGCTTTTTTTTTCTTTTTTTTTAACATGGGCGTCGCCACTTATCAAGGTCGAGAGGTCACTAAAGGATAAGGGTTAAAGAGTTTTGTGAAGGAATGATAATAATAAATATATTGGTACCAGCATTTTTTTTTAAATTAAAATGAAGATTCAGGAGAGGGTGCACAGGAAGTTGCCAGGATAGCTGTTATATCTGAAATTCAGAAAAAAAAATATTTTAAATATTTACATATTTAAATATTTTACATATATGTGTGTGTATATAATATATATATATATATATATTATATAATATTTATATATATAAATATATATATATAATATTATATATATAAATATATATATATAATATTATATATATATATAATATTTATATACATATATATATATAATATATACATAATATTTATATATATATATATTGTAGTCAGCTGGAAAGTAGGAAAATGGAAGACAATTCCACAGGCGTGCAGTTCTAAGAAGGAAGCTTTGTTCATGGAATCAACGTTCAGGTTTAGGCACAGATAAAGAGTGGGGAGAATTATTGATAGTGTTTTCAGCTAGACCAGTGTTTCTTGTGAAAGTTTGGCGAGGGGGGACCATAGATTGAAGCTCAGTCGTGCACTTACCATAAAAATAGCGATAGCAGAGAAAAACTTGCAACATCTCTTCTGTGAGATAGAGGTTGCAGCGAAGAGAAAAGAACATCTACCACAAGGCTACGAAGTCTATTCTGAACACTATCAAGGCAGGACAAGTCTTTTCTAGCAGCTCCTGCCCAGATGTGGCAACGGTATTCCATCCTTGGACGTATCTGGCTCTTATATAGATAGAGAATTGCATCAGTAGTGAGATATCTACTGGATCGATAGAAGGATCCGACCATTTTTCCAGGGGCCTTTGCAACAGATTTAAGATCAGGAGTAAAGGTCAAGTCCAGAAGCTTGTCAAAACTTGAGGCCTCCCCAAGACGAGAGCCATTCATTTTAATTGATGCTAGATGGGGTCAGAACGTTGATGATGTAAAGATGATAAATATAATGTTTTTCATATATATATATATATATATATATATATAGAGAGAGAGAGAGAGTAAGATGATTGATAATTTAGGTCTAAGACATATATGTCTATCGAGCTTATTATATATCTACATTACAACGAGCACTGTTTTCTTTTATTTATTTTAATTGTATTAATGAATGCACTAATACATTAAAATATACTTTGGTCTTTAGACGCTTGTTCTAATCCCCTAAGTGTGTGTATATATATATATATATATATATATATATATATATATATATATATATATATATTAAAAAGTACTATAGTAGATATGTGACGATTCGAACTCGTTATTACCGATTTCATTCGCCATGGCTGTAACCATTAAACTAATCATACACAAATCATTCGCCCCCCCCTCTACTTCGAATACAAAGAGTAAAATGAAAAACATTCAAAGGCTAAAACTATGAAAATAATTTTACACACGAAATATCCTCGTCATAAAAGATGATACTGCCAGCGGCGGAAACGATATTCGAAGTAATTACATGACGTCGGAATTGTTGCAGCTGACAGTCTAAAAACGAAATTAATGGACACGACTTTATTTTTCGTTCGGCCGTTACCATAATATGATGATGGCGATCGATGGTGAAAGAGAAATATCCATCTATTTAATACCGCCATACAGGTTAAGGTCATGAAACGCCGGTGACAAAAAAAATGTAAAGCTGTAATGAAAAAAGAAAGATATTCATAAATAACTTCCTGATAAAATTGTGTCCGAGATGGGTATATTTGTTGATGGCACTTGCTCTATAATATACACTAGGGAAAAACGTATGTACACATATCAAATACAATGGCAGAACCCTTAGCAAACGACATTTATTATGGTATAGAAAATGGATGATAACATTTAATGCTACTAAGACTAAGCTTCTTTCCTTTCACGATTAGAAAACTTTTTCAACCACCGATTTCATGAGAAATATAACCCTACACATGAGCTTATCGTTCAGACTCCTTCGTTTAAGATTCAAATGCAACATGGATATACTGAAGGCATTGCCAAGGCTGTTGCAAAGAAGGTGGGCCCCTCCTACCATGCTTGAAAGCCATTCACACTTGAAAGCATCTTACATCTTTACTAAACCATGCAGTATTGCTGTCATATCTAGGCTATTGCATCTACCGCTAGTTTCTCCACCCTCCCTCCCATCAGCGCAATGTTTCACTCCTATGTATTATAAGTATTTATTTAATGGAATGTGCTCTGTCGTAGGCGTAGCAATCCTTATCCATATAATCCTACTTCGCATTGAATATGCAATTTACCCCGTTTATCTAGCCATCTTTTTATGCTTCCTTTTATATATCGTCACCACCCGCCCCATATCATATTATCCCCCTTTACTCCTTATAGCCCCTAGCCTATCGCAAGTTCCCAGCTAAAACTCACCTATATTAGTTTAACACCCCCAGACGCCCCGCTCACTTCTCGTCCATCACGCTCCTATATACCAAATACATTAATAGCCTTCCAGTTATCCCCGCAGCTATATATGCCGCATTGAGTTGTTTGCAACTTAGATCCCCTAGCCTCTTTTTTGATGAGAAACATTAGACTCTGAAATACCTAGGTATAAAAAGCATGTAACACCTCCCCCAGTTTTTTTTGTTTTTTTTACACAGTGATCACCACTTATCAAGGCCCGGAAGCCACTCAGGGATAAGGGTTATTGCAAGTACATTACGTTAGTGAGGAGATTTGCTGAAATGTTTACTTAAGGGGGCGGTTCATTAGGAATTTGTTAACATTGGACTTGAAGACAACCAAGTTGTAGTCCGGAGGGAAGCAGGCAGACGGAACAGAGTTCCACAGGCGTGCAGTTCTAAGAAAGAAGCTTTGTTCATGGAATCCGCGTTTTGATTTAGGCACAGATATAGAGTGGGGGAAATTTTTCACAGTGGATTCAGCTAGACGGGTGTTTTTCGTGAAAGATTGGCGAGGGAGGACCAGAGATTGGAGTTCAGACGAGCATCTGCCATGAAAATAACGATAAATCAAGGACAGGCTCGCAACGTCTCTTCTGTGGGAGAGAGGTTGCAGGGTAGAGAAAAGGGCATCCCCCACTAAGCCACGAAGTCTATTTTGTACTCTGTCAAGGCAGGATAGGCTGTTTTTAGCAGCTCCTGCCCAGATGTGGCAACGGTATTCCATCCTCGGACGTACCTGGCTTTTATATAGATAGAGAATTGCATCAGTAGTGAGATATCTTCTGGAGCGGTAGAAGGATCCCACCATCTTTCGAGCGACCTTGGCAACAGAGTTGATGTACGTGTTCCATTTCAGAATTGTGCTTCTTTATTGTATACGACAAATAATATATATATACCAACATATCACTTTTTGTTGTCTACAATTTCTCTAGCCGCACTGATGAGTTGTGAAACAGCGAAACAGTACTGTATGTGGATGACTATCTATCTATCTCTCTATCTATCTATATATATATATATATATATATATATATATATATATATATATATCATGGACATTCACGTCGATACGCCGTATGAGGTTCCGACATCCCGCATTCATTTGGGTTTTTTACCTCTGATGACTTTTCAGTCCAGCAAGAGATCTGCAAACAAGGTCGCATATAGAACATGATTATTGGCAGCTGCTGATAGTGGTTCGCTGCCAATCGTTTTGCTTTTTCTCTGTTTTCTCTCAACTTATGCTACCATATCGAATTTTTCGGATTCCTTCAAAACAAAACGATCTCCTTTCCTTACGATCACTCGCTTCTTTTTCAAGACTCCCATATGGTATGTTTACTGCAGACAGATCACTTTTTAACATGTCCTTGTACTCAAGCCAAGCCCGCCCAACATTTCTTTTCCCATCTGCCAGCTGACTGAAAATCGCAAGTTTTGATATTCTGTTAGCAGGCATCCTCAAGACGTGACCACGGCAACTGTGACTGGATGAGGAATGGTTCGATGCCAGATATTTTGCATTTGAATAATTCAGCATTTGAAACCTTGTCGCGGAGGGTAAGGCCCCAAATCAAGAGTAGACAACTTTTATGGAATACATCTAACTGATGAATGTGGTGTCTGTACGGAGTCCATGACTCAGAGCCGCAAAGAAGTAAAGAGAAAACGACAGAACTATAAACAAGAATTTTTGTGTTCAGTTGGATATCCCTTTCATCCCACAAGCGATGACGAAGGATTCCAAAGGCACAGGTTGCCTTAGCAATCCTGTGAACAATTTCATAGTCAAGGAATCTACTATGATTTACTTTGCTGCCGAGGTAGGGAAACGACTTAATATCAAGACCATTTACTTTCAGTTTACGCTTGGGTAATCTATACTCAGATGGATTTTGTCTTACGTCTCCAATTTGCTTTGTGGGAGGCTGATGTACTACCTCATACTTTTTTATGCTTATTGTCAGTCCAAAGGCTGTAAATGCAGCTGAAAAGCGATCGAGAAGAGACTGCGCTTCCTCGAATGGTTTTGCCACCAGAGCAGTATCGTCGGCAAAAAGCAAATAACTTCGGTTCAGAGAAGAGTTTTGGCTTTGAACCGTTGGTGGTGTAACAATCCACGAAATGACGGAAATTTAAACTTGACACCAGTGTCAATGTCACTAAATGCATGTTTCAGCATAAGTTGGTTGTTTTTCTTTTACGGCATATCAACCATTTTCAGGTTATTTAATGCCGAATCCAAAGATTTTGAAGAAAATTTTTTTAATAGAATATATTTGTTGTTTTCAAGTCGGATTCTATTCAACCCATAGTTGGGACCCTAACAAATACTACCACTCGGGTCAGAGTGTACCTGGGAGTAATGGCAATTAAAGGGTGGCTCCACACTCCTCAAGGCCCGCAAGCTGGGGCCTCACCACTGGATATAGTTTAAGGTCATATCCAGGATCTTCAGCATAAGCGAGAAGAAAGGTGCAAAGAGGACTAGTGCCATTACGCACCACTGTCTGTAACACTAAAGGCTTCGAACATCATGCCATCAGAAACAACATTAGCCCTCATTCCCCCCATGAAAAGAAATAATCACGTTCAGTATGCTCTCTAGGATACCAAGCTTTCTCAAGATCTGTCAAAGAGCGCCACGATTCACAGTATCGGCCTTCGTCAGGCCAACAAACACCATATACAATTCTTGATTCGCTCCCGAACCTTTACTGGCATTGATGGAGTGAAAATATCATGCCAGTGGTGGCGGGACCTGGCCAAAAACCGCACTGGGACTCAGGATATGCCTCATCAATGAGATGCCTGATGATTCGTTTAAGAATGAGTCCAGCCAGAATCATTCTAGCAATCGAAAGCAGGGATATCTGACGATGGTTGTCATAAACGTTCTCGACTCCCTTATTCTTGTAGAGGTGTTTGATGCAGGCGTCTTTGTAGTCCTGACTTGCCTGCCATATTTTCATAAAAGGAACATGAAGTTTTTTACTAAAGTGTGTCCACCATATTTATACACCGCACACACACACACACACATATATATATATATATAAGCAGTCCGCCTGGTGTTACCCGGTCGTAAAATACGCTTATATATTATAATTTGATTCATGGAAATTTCGTATTTATTATTATACGGCCAATTCCCTGTTCATTATTATATATAGTAACAACTTCAAATGTTTAAAAAATTACTTGGGTGCCATCCGATAGAATCGAAACCAAAGGTTGCAAGTTTGTAGACCGAAACTTATTGTAGCTGAAGGCTCATTACTTTTGAAATCACGACTATAATAATAATAATATGTACGAAATATGGATGCATTAAAATATCATATTATATATGTATGTGTGTGTGTGTGTATGTGTGTGTGTGTGTGTGACTTTGTGTATGTGCGATATGGTCTCTACTGAACTCCTCTCTCATTGTCGGTCTACAGACTTGAAATACACACACACACACACACACACATACGCACACATACACGCACACACACACACACACACATATATATATATATATATATATATATATATATATACTAGCAAAATTACCCGTTGTTGACTGGGTTCAAAAACAGCCTACAGAAAATGGACTCTGATTTATGAAAGTATGATAGGTTATGAAAAGGAAGGGTTGTAAAGAGATAGCTTCGAATTTGGGGGTATCAAAACCTAAGCAAAATATGATGAAAGTAAAAATAAAATAGATAAACCCCATAATTTATTATACCATACCTGTTCACACTGAAACACTTATCACAATATTCTGTGGATCTATATTAAAAAAACCTTGTTAGATTTTGTGATATATTTCCATTCTATGGAGGTCAGGACCGAACGAACCCCAATAATTTTATTATACCATATTTCTTCAAACTGAAACACAATTATCAAAGTATACTTACGCAGATAGATATGAAAAGTCTTTATTAAAGTGTGTGCCTATTTCCATTCTATGGAGGTCAGGCGCGTACGCAGACCCCACAATTTTATTATACCATCCCTATTTAAGGTAAAACATACTTATCAAAGTATTATTATGTACATCTATATCAAAAACACTTGTAAACGTTTTTTTTTAATTTTTTAATTTTTTATTTTCATACTTTGTGAACCAGGCGCGTACGCAGACCCCACAA
Organism: Euprymna scolopes; assembly: GCF_053919585.1. NCBI lineage: Eukaryota > Metazoa > Mollusca > Cephalopoda > Sepiida > Sepiolidae > Euprymna > Euprymna scolopes. Next base: position 97,719,537 of record NC_136509.1, read on the forward strand.
TTTTAATGAATCATCATTATGCCAGATCAAACATACCCATTCCTGTGTCTCGATACATCTTCTATCATTATATGTGATCAGTTTTTTATAATAGTCAACCATATAGGAGCCTATTCGTGACCAGACACACACACAGACGTTCAGCATTATATATATATATATATATATATATATATATATATATATATATATATATATATATATACTTCAACATAACTGTATATATATACTAGCAATTCCACCCGGCTTTTCTCGGGTCCTATGTACTGTTCATAAGGTCATATGCATATGCGTATATTAAAATGTTTGAATATGTAAAGTAATGCCTTTCTGTATAATAGTCTTCCTTAACTACAATAGAGAAACGACAGACAGGCATTTTTACTTTTATAGATAGATAGATAGATAGATAGATAGATAGATTGATGTAATATATAGTAATGGTTGAAAAAAAAAATTTTAAAAAGACTCATGCGCCACCACAGAGAATCGAAACCAAAACGTTCATCTTACAATTTATTTTGCCTCTGCCGTCAATGACTGGGCTATGAAAACATGTTCACTGCGAGGCTAAAAATTAAAACATGAACTAATTGCAACTACGTTATGCATTCGTAGTGCCGGCGTTCGACCTTCACCTGGCAAATTTCATTTTATTTTCATTTTCCCATTTTTGCATCAATTTTTCCGGGCTTAAACCCAAATATAAAGTTTTGCATGGATTCAAATACCTTATATATGTAGTTTTTTTTTTAATTTTAAATTTTTTATTTCCATACTTTGTGGACCAGGCACATACGCAGACCCCACAATTTTAATGAATCATCATTATGCCAGATCAAACATACCCTTTCCTGTGTCTCGATACATCTTCTATCATTATATGTGATCAGTTTTTTATAATTGTCAACCATATAGGAGCCTATTCGTGACCAGACACACACACACAGACGTTCAGCTTTATATTATATATATATATATATATATAGTCATCGACATACAGTCCTGTTTCGTTGCATCACAACTCATCAGTGCCGCTAGATTAGCCAAGAATCGAATCTAGACAGTCGGAAGATCTCCCACTCAACCACAGAAGCGATGCCCACAAATAACCTGTCCGAATGTCTATTTTAACAAACATCCGTCCACCACTTTTACAGTGCTCAAACCGCCTGTTTGTAAACTAATATATATATATATATATATATATATATATATATATATATATTTGTAGTCATCGACATACAGTCTTGTTTCGTTGTATCACAACTCATCAGTGCCGCTAGACTAGCACCTCTCCTAAGCCGAGGATTGAACCTAGAACCATCGCGTTGACAGTCAGCAGTTCTACCGATCCATCCACGGCAGCGGTGCCCGTAAATTATCTCGCCAAATGTCTATTTAAACAAACACTTGTCCACCACTTTACAGTGCTTTAACTGCTTGTTTATAAACAAAGAGCGAGCGTCGCATTTTTCAGCCTATTAAGTAGCGTGTGAGATTACTTACGACAGTACTCTACCCAAAGAGAGGGGCCTTATATATATATATATATATATATATATATATATATATATATATATATATATATATATGAGAGAGAAAGAGAGAGAGAGAGAAGGAGAGAGAGATATCGGTGCTTGAAGGTTTTCATTCTAAATGATACGGAATCATGCACAATGTAGAAACTATGCATGAATAGGCTTAAGCGTAAAAGTTAAATGAGACCAATCATCCAACCATGAATATGAATAATTAATTAATGAAAGTTTATTTTCAAAACAATATACAATTAGTCAATTTTTGTAAAGTAGCACGCACATCAATTACTCAGTTAAGTTTGTTTTAATGTTTTTTCAGTAGAAAATGCTTTTAATATCAATGTCAGTGCAACAAAACCCCTTAATTTGATCTCTTATATTATATATATATATATATATATATATATATATATTTAAGCCACTTAGTGTGTGTGCATGTGTGAGTTAGTACCTGGGGGCACGTTTAACTCACGGAGGGAGGTACACCCCCGAATCAAAACGGAAAGCAATTGAGTACTACCGTCTTTACTCGTGTTCCCGATATTACCATGGTTCTCAAATTTAGAGCAGGGCCACTGCATGCATGCTGGATTTGCAGGTGGCTTTCAGAAAGAGATGCATTCGATGAGATGCATTCGATGAGATGCAATACTTTCCATTATTGTCTATTAGAATGCATAATTTGACCCAGAATATGTAAGAGGATATCGATCAAAGGAAATATTAAGCAATAGATAATGGGAAATGTTGAGCATACCAGAATAAAGGAATGTATAAATCGATGCAAACAAAAATTGAGATGGTCAGTCACAGAGGCTGAGGAGAAGCTGAAACATTCTTTAATATGAAGCATCATCACCACCCCCACGCGCCTTCACTAATATCAGTCACCCGTCACAACTAAATCCAAAAATATATTTTAAAAAATCCGTCGGTGTTAAATAAACAAAATATCATTTTGTAGATCAGCTGTGTTGTGTTTTATTTTCTGTCAATGTGTATACATCACAAACCAGTAAAAAAAAAGTGAATTTAGCAATTATAAACTGAAAAGCACATTGGAACGAGTGGCTGCAGCAAATATATAACAAAGGGACCTAAAATGTTGCAAAAATGTTGTGTTTGGTGAATCCATTTCACCAGTTTTGAGACTAGTATTCTACTAGACAATTACTAGTATTCTACTACTTTATAACAGTCGATTCCAAGTAGCCTTGGGTGGTCAGATAAGGTTATTTTGAAACCATGGCGGAATTTTTCGCTCCCTGAGTGCTTTATTTCTTTTGGTTTTTTATCTTTACTCGAAACAAAAATAAATATGATATTGTAATCACCAACGAAAATGGTTATTTTTGTCTTTTATAGTTCATGATATGTTTCTTCGAAAGTTGGAATCTTCGATATTGTTCTTTTTTTATTTTCTTTGTTTGTTTTCGCCGTCTCATCAAAATAGTTTCCGTTTCGCAATATTTATTTATTTATTTTTTGTTTTATTTCATAAATATTTCGTTTCGTCTTTCCGAGTTAATAACACAGACGGTTCATGCAGCTTTTTTTCTACTGTCCGTTCTTTTTTTTTTTTTTTTTTTGATAATTTTTATAATTTGATCTTCTTCTAAAATAACACGTTCATCCGTTATATACAGCCATCTTTGACACGTGACCAACTTATTTTGGAACCCTGACTACGAAAGACACGTCATTTGCTAATAAATTGAATAGCAGAATATCATTAAGTTGGAAGGAGCAAATTAAGATCAAGAGTCGATTACCATTATCTATATTCATCTTTTTGTACGGCATAACCACATTGACATACCGGTTCCCGTTAAATTACTAAAGTTAAGCAACGTTGAACTTGGTTAGTACTAAAATGGGTGACCATATGGGAATTCTAAGTGTTGTATGTGCTCTCCGCTTATCTCGACATTATTTCCGGTCGTCATGAACTACCCCTTGCTACTAGGACCCAAACAGTGCCAATTCAGGAGAACTGTGGTTAGAGATTGCACAGCTGTTGCTTCACAATTACACGCGCAGCTCTCCTTACAGAGGGTATCCATTGTCTCTTGAGACTGAACAAAGGCATCGATATTCATAATCAACTATCATTTATAGATGATTTTTTGAAAATCGCTCCAGACAAGGCGTGAAACCACTTGATAGAAGGAACTAACAAGAACAAAAGGAAGGAGGAGGCGGTTCTTGGAAAGTTGTATTACAATGAGCTATCGAAACAACAAGTTGATGGAGACCACTAAACTAACGAGTCAAACAAGCTGGAACAAAGGAAGCAGGGAATAGATGAGACATTTCTGATAAACACAGGCCATAAAATTATTTATAAAATGTCAAGAAAATTGGGTACTGGTGGATATTGTGAACCAGACGTATTTTAGCGTTCGCTCGGCTTTGGCCAGAACGTAACATCAATAGCCGGATTATGCTGAGCAACAACTCGGGTTAAGCTGCTGTCTGACGTAACACGCTGATCAGCCAATAAAAACGCGGCGCGCTGAATTACAACGAGGCGGTGGCACGCGTGCGCCTGGTAGACAACTTTGAGATAAATATTGAAAGAGAAAAATCACCAGTTGTTACGTGTAAATCCTGGACACTACTAACACAGGGTGACCTAAAAAAAAAACGGGCCCCGTGTACACTTTATGTGATATCTCCATTATTTATTCACTGATTGCCCTTATTTTACAGGACATGGCAGAATCAACGACCGTGAGTACACCAAAACCCCAGTGGGAGCTGGGACAAAGAATACACTCTGTTAAATTTTACTACAAGACAGGCTCGTTTAAGAAAACCCAGGACAGTTTCATGCGTCAGTTCGAATGTGAAAAGGCTCCATCCAAAAGCAGAATTCAGAACTGGGTGGACCACTTCGAGAAGTATGTGACCGTCGAGAACCTCAACGCTGCCAGAGAGAACCGTTCAAGCCACTCGGGATGTCCCAAGAAGCGAACAGCCGAGCTGGTCGAAAGAGTGAGAGTCTCTCAAGTAGAGTCCGAAACGCTCTGTGCGTAAGCGAAGTCAGCCCCTCGGTATGTCCCGTGAGACTTGCAGGAGAGTGCTGGTGAACGATATAAGGGCTGCAGACCCTTACAGCCTCAGAAAAGAAGCAAAGGAGGGCTATGGCAATCAAGATGCTCGAGAAGATCGAGGAGACACCAAGTTTCCTTAACCGCCTTTGGACCTCAGATGAAGCCCATTTCCATCTTGATGGAAAGGCGAACTCCAAAACAAATGTCTTCTGGGGGGTCCTCCAGACCCAATGAAGTAGCCGCCAAGCACCTGCACTCTCCTAAGTGCACGGTGTGGGCTGCAATCTCGGCAAGAGGCATCATCGGACCAATCTTCATCGAAGAATCCGGCGTAGCAGTGACAGTCACCAAGGAGCGGTATGTGGAGGTCCTCAAAACCTTCATGAGTGAGCTCCAGACCATCTACCCGTCGCTCATGAGCAATTTCTGGTTCCAGCAGGACGAAGCAAGTTCTCACACCTCAAACCTGTCCCGAGATTTGCTGAAAGAGAACTTCGGAGGCCGAGTGATAAGTCTCAAGACTGATTTTGAGTGGCCACCCCATAGCTCGGACCTAAGCTTTTGATGCGATGTTTTGAATATAATAAACTAGTTATGACCAAAGTTTCATTTCATTCGGACAAAACACTAAGAAACGGGGCCTAATTAGAGTTGGGGCCGTTTTTTTTTGGGGGGGGGGATCACCCTGTATAATGAATTTTTAAAACCTTTTCCAATTTGTAAAAAAATATTTTTTTTACAAAAAAAAAAATACTTAAAAAAACACTTGGAAAAAATTTTGTTTCCAGTTTCTCCTGAGAAAACAAACTTTAAAACATAAAAAAATGGAAAATATATTTGAAAAACCTTTTTTAAAACATGTCCGTAAAATTATTTGAACCCCTCCAATTAATTTTTGCTTTCTCTAACCTTTTCTTGACAGTTATAATTTTTAGAGAAAAATGAAAAATAAAACACTAAATTAGGGTAATTTGTTTTTTGTTTTTGATTTTTAAATTTTACATTTATTCATTTTGTTATTTTCTTTTACGTAGTGTTGCTATGATTTTATCAGCGACGCTCGGCATAATTCGGCTGTTGGCGTCATGTTCCGGCAAAAGCCGAGCGAACGCTGAGAGACGTCTGTTGCACAATATGCAATAGATTCCGACTTTAAATTTTTACATAAGAATACACTTTTAGATCTTAGGTCGACTTTTTATACATAAGACACGTGCATATCACAAACACACACATTGAATTTTCTATATACGTGTGTATGTTTTAGCTTTGATAAGTGGCAAAAAATAAAGTTGCTGACAAAAAATGGTACCTCTTGATGGATTTTATTGAAATCCAAAAATGTTTGGAACAGCTTCATTACATTAGAGTCCTATCCCAACCTGGAACGGACGAGTAGAGGATTGGGCGAGGATCAGATTAAGTAAAACCTGGAAAGCTAACAGTTGTCTTTACTTTTAGTAGATGGCTGCTCGCCCAAACTGACACAATTTCAAATCAGAAATCTCAAAGTCTTAAAGTCTAAAAGTAAAAATTGAATATTAATTTAAATCCATGCGAAAAACTTGTGCTTGATAATAATATCGCACAGTAGACTTGAGAATCGAATTAAAAGTAAAACATAAATATCACAAACGAACACATAGAGTTGTAATCTTGGTTGAAGTGAGTGTTCCTAATGATGGCGGTCTGAACAGAGCTGAAAGAGAGAAACAGACCAAATACCAAGTCTCATGTATGATATGAAAAGAAACTGGAATCTTAGAGAGATATCAATCATACCAGTTATTATAGGTTCCACAGGGATTATGATGAAGAACCTGAAGTCCTACCTAACTAATATTCCTGGTGAACCAAGTGCAAAAGAGATCCAGACAATTGCACTAAAGGGAACAACGAGGATACTAAAAAGAGCTCCCGGTTGGTTTCAATAAAAAGCAGGACAATGTTGGCAGCTGGTTTGGCTGCCCCATACTTAGTGTTATAATCTTCAAAGGAAGGAAATTTTAAAAAACACACACACAATATTATTGGTATGAATAACTCTTATTATAATTATTTATTTAAAAATTCATGCACTGACGCACTAGATATAATTATAGTTTTTTTTTATTCTTTTAAAAATGCAATAAAAACATTATTTTTTATGGCTCCTAGACTGTTTGGCTAAGGTGCACGCTGTATACGGCACAATCACGTTGACACGCTGATCACCGAAGTTAAGCAACGTTGCGCCTGGCCAGTATCAGATGGGTGACCATTTGGGAATGCGAGGCGCTCTAGGCACCGTGAGGTAAAAAAAATACCAGATTGGGAAATTAGCGCGGTCTATCCTTCTCTCGAGGATAGATGCCGTAGTAGGCAACCCATCTAGTGATGGCGTCACGATAAAAAAAAATACCCTGTACTGTGCCGAATAAATTCACCTTATAAATTCACGTTCTTATTAAAGTGAAAGCCAAAAACGACATATATAAATATTCCTTACGTTGACGGAACTCTCTTAAATTGTTAACACATAATGCTCAGGCGCCCCCCCCCATCAAATTGAAAATGGGGCTCTCCATTTCAAAGTCGCTGCCATTTTAATTTTTTTAAACCGGTTCGTGAATTAAAAATTTTTTTTTTTTTTTTACGAATTACTTAAAAATACAAACCAATGAACTTTTTACCATAAAAGTAACTTTTATTGACTATGGTAATATTTATTTCTTGTATATTTATATTATTATATATATATATATATCATTTTGTTGGTAACTCTTGGCTACGAATGGAAACAAAGTTGATATAAAAAATATATTTTCGCGAAAATTATCTTTACTTTCATAATAGTTTGCTTAGGTAAAATTTTTGAGTATCAAAACCTATCTCTTTATAACCCCCTCTGTTTTTGAACCCAGTAAACGACGGATACTTCTGCTAGTATATATATATATATATATATATATATATATATATATATATATATATATATATAGAGAGAGAGAGAGAGAGAGAGAGAGAGATGGAGAGATGTTATTGTTTTTGCGATACGTTTTGAATGAATTTCATTATTTACGAAAGTGCATTTTTACCTAAATGCCAGTTGGGAATAATTTTCCCTTTAACCAATTTGGTAACCTCATGTGGGGAGCGGCATATATATTGCTTTTAAAAATATAATTATCCACTGACACGTGTTTCGTCTTTTAAGACTCATGAGAATGGCTGAGATTCGAAATCGGGACCCCATATATATATATATATATATATATATATATATATATATATATATATAGAGAGAGACAGAGAGAGAGAGAGAGATAGAGAGAGATAGAGAGAGAGAGAGAGAGACAAAGACAGACAGACAGACAGACAGACAGAGCCAGAGACAGATAGAGAGAGATAAATATATATATATATATATATATCTGTGTCTGTGTCTGTGTGTCTGTGAATGTGTGTGTGTGTGCGCACGCGCGTTCAAAAGATAGATGTCGTTCAATATGACAAAAAGCTTTATATAGTTGTGTACTCACGTGTATATCTGCGGCTTCACTTCCTGTCACTCAATTTTATTAAAGTTACATTTAAAAAATGTCTTGGCACTTTCTCGATAAAAGTAAAAATTCTGATGAAAAATATTTGAAAACATCTGATTTTTTTTTCATTATTTATTTCATTTTTTACTAATAGATTTTCTTATGTCTACTTTTTGATATTCCACATATATTTTGTACAAATGAAGAACGCGCGGACAACATCAAAGCGGAAATGATTTTTCACGTATAAAGACTTTAGCATTCTTTCGCCAAAAAAAAAACATGTATCCTTCCGCCAAATAAAAAGAAATGTATCTTTCCGCCCCCCCCCCCCCAAAAAAAAGAACTTGTTTCAAACACAGATGTGACTGAATTTATTACCACCAATTTTTTTTTTTTTTCTTTTTGTCAGATGTCAAATTAGATAACAATTTCTGGAAGCGAAACGAGCGGAAGTAAGAAAATGAGATCAATAACCGAACAAAATTGTGGTTAAAAATACTCAATAAGAAAAGGAAATATTACAAAAAAAATCTTTTTGAAATAGAATGGAATATTTTACAAAGGAAGAAAGAAGAGATGTTGCGAGTTTGTCTCTGCTTTATCGTTATTTTCATGGAAAGTGTTCGACTGAGCTTCAATCTATGGTCCCCTCCTCGCCAAACTTTCACAAGAAACACTCAACTAGCTGAAAACACTATCAATAATTCCCCCCACTCTTTATCTGTGCCTAAACCTAAACATAGATTCCATGATCAAAGCTTCTTTCTTAGAACTGCACGCCTGTGGAATTGTCTTCCGTTTTCCTGCTTTCCAGCTGTCTATAATATGGTTGTCTTCAAGTCCAACGTGAACAAGTTTCTGATGAGCCGTTCCACTTAAGTTAACAAATTTACCGAACTTCCATTACTATCGATTACTATATTGTCCTTTTGACTACTCTACACTCTTTAACCCTTATCCTTGAGTGGCCTATCGGTCTTGATAAATGGGGACGCCTATGTAAAAAAAAAAGAAACTGAATTGGTTAACTGAAAACCTGAGAGTGCCAAGTTCGAAACTGGTTCGTTCCACTGAAAACTTTATGAATCCAAAACTTAACCTTGTGTCTTACCTTCCCAAAAAGAAGAAAATAAAATATTATCAGTTGTAGTCTTACAAATAAGGGACATGTGTGTGTTTGTGTGTAAAATTGACGTCATCTATTTGTCTGTCTGATGAACAGCCTCCACCAAACTCATTTGCCAAGTTTTCGTCTACAGACGTAAAACTTGATATATCATAGATTTATACGTGTCGAAAGAATAAGCCGGTAAAATGGGTTGCTAAAGGGTCCATGTGTAATCATTTCTTATTCATCTGATGATAGCTCAATCGGTAACGAATAAGGTTGGGGCGCTAAATGTTTTAGTTTCGATTATAGTTGATAAGTCATATTTTATTAGATTTGAAATCACTAATATATTGGGTACAATATAATGATTAATAGAAAATTGACTCGATAAGACATCTGTATGAATTAAATTATCATGTATATATATATATATATATATATATATATATATATATATATATATATATACAGTGGAACGATTAATTTGTCGCCCTAAAGAAAACAACACTCTTTATTTTTAAACTTTTATTGACAATATTAATTCAGATAACTTGATTATGTATTAGAGCTGACATCTATTCAATGTAGCCGCCTTCAGCCTCAATCAACGCCTCAATACGGGTCCGGGACTAGGAGCATGCTTTTTCACAAGCG
>NC_136509.1:97734425-97914425 GCF_053919585.1 Euprymna scolopes
TGCAAAAATTAAGTATCATGGTCCAATTGTTCCGCAAACAGAGATATTCATGTCGAACGCACATTTCTTCTTATTAAATGACCCACTGTTAATTTTATAAAAGTATCTTTACATTGTGGCTTGAATTAAGGTGTCAAAAACAAGGGACAAATATCATGGCTGAATTGTAATCTAAACAGAACGCATATTTCTTATTAAAGAACATACTGTTGCTTTTATACGCTGGGCCTTTCTGCTTGTGCTGTGATAAAACTTCTCGCCTGCACTTGTGATGTTAGGTTGTATAAAAGTGTTAACTCTTTATTTAATCTAATTTTTCAATTATCGATTATCGATACTTATTCGCAAAACCTATCTAAGAACTCTGACAGATACATCAAGTACATTTGTGTGAAATTTCAAACTTTTCGGTCCATCCGCTTACGGGTGCATAACGAACGAAATTACACATATACAGACACAATGCATTTTATATATAAGTAGAGATATATATATGTTACAGAAGGTCATAAAAACGTCAGTACTATCGCAACAGATTAAAACAGAGACTGAAGAGAGTCCAACATAGATGACCAGAAACTGGTTCTCTTCGTGTTAGATTTGAAACCGACGGCGGTGATATTGTTTGTGATCATCTGTAACACGTAATCCTGCCTATGCAATGATTTACTGTTTGATAAACACAATACAACTAACATTTTTAGCATTATGAGTTTGATCAGATGGAATTCGGTCATGTGCGTTTGGTAAATGTGTCTTGTATAGTTTTTGAGTTTTAGTCTAATAAATAACAAATAAAGTAAGCACTTTGAAGTAACCCGGCCGCATTTATTAATTTGACGAAAGGAAATCAATGCCATAGAATGTTGTTTAATGATCAAATCGGAATCACATGGAATCCGGTAACGTGCGGTTGGAATAGGTATAATGTGTAGTTTTTGTTTTTGCCCAGACACACAAACATAAAGAAATACTACTTTATATATATATATATATATATATATATATATATATATATATATATATATATATATATATATATATCAGGACTTAATTTAGTCTCTATGTAATTTTTCTCCCGTTTATTTATGTTTTTTGGGGGGAGGTTCCTACCCCGCCATATTCATGACTTTTTTAATTTGTTTTAAATCGTATTTTCCTTGATTTAGCTTTGATAAGTGAGGACCGAAACCTGGTTGGCTAACATTTATTTTCATTTTTTATTTTTAAATTCATTATGCTTTTTGGTCTGTATTTAGCCGATATATATATATATATATATATATATATATATATATATATATATATATATATATATATATATGTGTGTGTGTGTGTGTGTGTGTGTGTGTGTGTGTGTGTGTGTCAATACCGTAGCATCTTTAATACGTACGTGTGTTACGCTTTCCAGATTTTGGGGAAAAACCGTACTAACCAGATCTATCAACCACATTACTTAGATAAAGACTTTTACAGATTTAACAAAAGAGCTACAATAATATCGCGGGGTCTCCTTTAACGCTGAACGTCCAGAGAATGCCCAGCAGTAATATCTATATATTTATAAAAGTGAGAATATGTGTGAGGACACTTCTCAATCTATAATCTTTTTAATCGATTTTTACTCGGAGAAAACTTGCTGCTAAAGGGTCATAATTGGAAAATAGTACGTGGGTCTATGGATTTTTTTTTCTGTTAGTAAACTGTTTTATGACTGCAAGTGCGTGAATCATTCATATGACAGATTAATTATGTTGAGAATAAGTGTGTTTGAAAACACTTTTTCAAGATCGTGTCAAGCTGGCCTAATGGTTTTCGTACTTGATTCACTGTCCTTAAGTTTTGGTTTCGATCTCAGCTAGAGTATATTTTTTTACTTACAAGAAGTGAACTGTTTAGAAAAACTTAATACTCGCATGCATATGTCTACGTTTCTTTCGTTTTTTTTTTAATTATTTTTTGTTACTTTTTTTTAAGGAATTTAAATTTATACATACGTTATTTCTGTTTGCATTAATTAAAATATAATACTCATGCATATTTTACGACCGGTCAACGCCGGGTGGCCTGCTAGTATTGCATATAAAAATGCCACTGTGGACTTTCCACAGGTCCCGCTAGTATAGATTGAATGATGATCTCATATAAAAAAATACTTGCAGGCGTCTACCACAGATAAGACTAATATTGTAGGTTTGTGATAAAGATAGAATGGCGCATTGTATTTCACGACATTTAGGGGGTATTACTCTACATTTATGGCGTTTCTTTTTTCATTCGTCGCCCATACAAAGGATAACGAGAAGAATCATAGCGCCATTATTAAGCGGGCCATCGAACTTCGTTAATTTCAGCATAGACATATTGTGTTTATTGTTCGTTCAAGATAATTTGATGGCTTTTATCTTTGTCATATTTTTGGACGAAAGGGGATTTTTTTTTAAATAATATTGCAACAGTTATTTCAGCGTTTCCTTCTCTCCCTATCTCACTCTATACACACACACGCGCGCGCGCGCATACACACACACATACACACACACACGCACACACACACACATATATATATATATATATATATATATATATATATATATATATATATATGTGTGTGTGTGTGTGTGTGTGTGTGTGTGTGTGTGTGTGTGTGTGTGTGTGTGTATTCAAGCACATCTGATTGAACACGACAGAGTTATTCTTTTTTCCGATTTTTCTGGATATCTTTTAAATTTGCCGAGCGGTCTTTTTTATTTCAACTGACGTGTTGTATAAAATGGCGCCCAAAAGTTGTTGTTCAGCCATATTCTACTCAAGCGCTTTCTATCAGTGCGTTCGATTATCATCAGGAGCGATTTTTGTTGCTATCGTTTTCTTTTCATTTTTTAATTCGATACCTTAACAATTGCACACGACTAAAATTATTTGAAGCTATACTAATAAAAAAAAAAAAAACTACAGCCCCTTTTTAACCGAATCTTATTTAACACCGGGATAAATATACTAACAGTATTTAATAACTTACAAGAAATTAAATAAACTATAAAATAAGAAAATCGAAATTAAAAAATCGCCCCTAACAACCCTGCACCCATCTTTATAACCAAAAAAAAACTATAAATAAACGTCTCAAAGGAAAAGAAAAGAAAAAAAACCCGACAATTTATAAATGACACCTATCTGCATTTCACGTTTTACTATTCTGACAATCTTACCATTTATTCCTGCGAGTATATTTAACATGTACAATTCTTGACAGCACCTGTTTCGTAGTACAAAATCATTTTATTTAATTATTACACCAATCATTAAATATATTTTGCTCTTAACTCACCAGAAAAAAAAATGCACTTATCAATTTTAAATGCACATAGAGATGATTACAAAATCTGGACAATTAGGAGAGGAATTACCTTATTTATTTATTACGCCATCTTTGAATTTTCAAGTAAAGTTACCAAATTTAAATTCCTGTATTAATAAATTGTATTTATTTTTTATATACGTTAATAAAAATATTTTATTTAATATTTTATTAATCTATTATTGCAAATTAGTCTATATATTTTTATTTAGATAATGTTGATAACTGTTAAAACCGTAACATATATATATATATATATATATATATATATATATATATATATATATATATATATATATATATATACTTCAGAATAGTTTTTTTTATTATTTAACAATCAGTTGTTATGGAAACGTGAGATTGTAGGTTTACAAAATATTACTGGCAGTAATATTCTATAAGTTATCCCATCTAAACAGGAATTGCTCGATATGCAATTTAATTTAATTTAGTTTAATATATATATATATATATATATATATATATATATATATTCACTTAGTTATATTTTGGGGGAAAAAAGAATTTCAACAGAGTACTCTATTATAAGAAAATATTCAAAAATAAGAGCGTAATATTTATATACGAGCCTATCTTTTGCAAATTCCAGTGGCAGTGTTCTTAGATATTTTAGTATATTCATCTGATAAGTATTGAAAATCGGAAAAAAATACAAGGGAATATTTTGCGTTGCACCGGTGTAACCATTCACCACCGTAACATATATATATATATATATATATATATATATATATATATATATATATATATATATATATATTATACGAAACTAGTTATTTAATCTTTTTGTGTTGTTTCCGGTAACGACACACTTGTTGATTAGATCTAAATTTTGCATACTTATAAATTTTATTTTATTACAAATATAAATATTTTTTTTCTAAAATTTATTTCTACATTAACTAGATTTCTTTTATTGCCATTTAATTAGTTTTAATTAATCATTTTTAAGATTAGTTGAGGATTCTCCATTTTAATATTTTTTCATCATTTTTTTATTATCCGTTCATATCTATAATATAAAGTTGAACGTCTGTGTGTGTGTCTGATCACGAATAGGCTCCTATATGGTTGACTATTATAGAAAACTGATCACATATAATGATAGAAGATGTATCGAGATACAGGAATGGGTATATTTTATGTGGCATAATAATGATTCATTAGAATTGTGGGGTCTGCGTACGCGCCTGGTCCACAAAGTATGGAAATAAAAAATTTAAAAATTTAAAAAAACGTTTACAAGTGTTTTTGATATAGATGTACATAATCATACTTTGATAAGTATGTTTTAACTTAAATAGGGATGGTATAATAAAATTATGAGGTCTGCGTTTGCGCCTGGCTGCCATAGAATGGAAATAGGCACAAACTTTAATAAAGACTTTTCATATCTATCTGCGTAAGTATACTTTGATAATTATGATTCAGTTTGAAGAAATACGGTATAATAAAATTATGGGGTGTTCGTTCGCGCCTGACCTCCATAGAATGGAAATATGTCACAAAGTTTAACAAGTTTTTTTTAATATAGATCAACAGAATATTGTGATAAGTGTTTCAGTGTGAACAGGTATGGTATAATAAATTATGGTGTTTATCTATTTTATTTTTACTTTCATCATATTTTGCTTTGGTGTTGATACCCCCAAATTCGAAGCTATCTCTTTACAACCCTTCCTTTTCATAACCTATCATACTTTCATAAATCAGAATCCATTTTCTGTAGGCTGTTTTTGGACCCAGTCAACGACGGGTACTTTTGCTAGTATATATATATATATATATATATATATATATATATATATATATATATATATATATATATATATATATATGAACGGATAATAAAAGAAATGATGAAATTTAATTACATTGTCATTTATATGTATATATTATCTGTGGACATATATCTTATTTCCTTATAATATATACCAATTCTTATTTAAAGAGCTCAATGTAATTACAGAGAATAACTGACAAGACAACATTCCAAACTTCATGATGTTTACCATCTTACACTTTATTCCTTTAATTCAGTTGCCATTTACAATTCTTGACAGTATCTGTTTCGTAGCACAAAACCAATCATATTAAATGTATTTGCAGCTTCTCTTCCAAATTTTTGGATTTTTAATCATATAAAAACGCACCTTATTTTCATTTGACGGATTGATTGTTGCTATTTCTCCTGATTAAGGGAAAAATTGATTCACTAATTGATATAATAATTAAGTGATTGATTTTCGCTACGAAACAGATACTGTCAGGAATTGTAAATGTTAACTGAATTAAAGGAATAAATTATGAGATGGTCAGCATCATGAATTTTGGAATATAACTTTTTGTCATTTATTCTCTATATGTACACAGGCGGCAAAAAGAAAGTCCGCACTTGTAATTTTTTAAAAAACTACAAATTTAAGCTAAATTTAATGTAACTTTTTAAACAAACTATACCTCATTTAATTGGCATTTTATTCTTCTATAATTTTACCTGTTCATATTTGACTTTTAATTGAAATATTCTAGTGTTCACGTCAATTTAAAAAAATAATTTCAAATTGAGGAAGCAAAAAGAAAGTCCGCACAATGGAAAATTGTTATTTAAATGTAACTTTAGGACATTAATGAACACAAATACAACAGGAACACAATCAACTAGTAAACATTTAGTAGCATAGCCCTTCTGCAATTTGACAACCGTCAATCTTTTGGCAATTCCTTGAATTAGACTGCAGCAATACTCCGGGAAAAGGGCATCCTACTTTTCTTTAATTTTTGTCCAAAGTTCTTCCAAATTTGAAATTTTATCATTGCGTAGCTGTTGCTTGATGTAATGCCATATGTTTTCAATGGAATTGAGGTCTGGAAATTGTGCAGGCCAATCCAAACACGGAATATCATGCTCTTCAAGGAACCTCTTGAAATTGCCAGCTGTGTGACCGGGAGCATTATCCTGCATTAAGATGGGATTATCATCCGAATTCCGACCAAAGTTGGGTAGAAAATGCTCAGTCAACATATCAATGTACTTGGTCGAATTAATTCGACCTTGCAAGCGAACTATAGGCCCAGAACCATTGGTACTAATAATGCCCCACACCAAAACTGAACCTCTACTACCTTGCAGCGTTGAAATTGAGCACCTAGAATTAAATTCTTCGTCTTTTCTCCGACGGACGTACTGCCTACCATCACTACCTCGCCTATTGAACTTGCTTTCGTCGCTAAAAAGCACTTTTGACCAATATGAAGAGTCATGATTTTCATTGCATCTGACGAAGTCCAGACGGAGCTTTCTGTTCTTTACAGAAATCATTGGCTTACGTCTTGCAACATATCCTCGCAAATTAAATTCATTTAATCTGTTCCTGACAGTAAAAATAGAACACTTTTTAACAAGATTGCACTTGTTGGATTTGGGGAGCCGTTTCACATCTGTTTCTTAGGGTACAGATCTTGATAGCATTATCTTCACTGTTAGAAGTAACACTAATACGACCAGATTTAGGGGTATCACGAACACTGCAGGTGTTTTAGTGCTTTTACACAGTTTTTCGTACCGTTTTTACATCACATCTGCGGCCGATTGGATAAACCAGAAAGGTGAAGATTAATGAGCTCCTGACGATCACTAAGAGAACGTCGTGGCATATGCATTAAATGTTACGTTGTATAACCTGGAACAACAACCATTACGATTAGAGATGCTTTGTTTCCTATTGGTAGATATTTTCAACTGATTAGGGGGCGATAATTTAAGCTGGTTTTAAGCGAATTTGTTGCTGCGGACTTTCTTTTTGCCTCCTCAATTTGAAGTCATTTTTTTCAAATAGACGTGAACACTAGAATATTTCAATTAAAAGTCAAATATGAACAGATAAAATTATAGAGGAATAAAAGGCGAATCAAATGAGGTATAGGTTGTTTAAACAGTTACAATAAATTTAGCTTAAATTTGCAGTTTTTTTTTTTAATTAAAAGTGCGGACATTCTTTTTGCCGGCACTATATATATATATATATATATATATATATATATATATATATATATATATATATATATATATGATTGTTGAGCTGGATTAAATCCGACGATATGAAATAAAATGGAGGTGGAAGGACCTGGATACTCAACGTTTCGCCCGATTTATCACCTCCTATTCTTATTTTTAGATACCATCTTTTAAGTTACTGCGCTATTTTATCCCAATTCAATTATTTCTAATTTAAAAAAAAAAAAAAAAGATTCTTTCGTAATCTCGTGTCATTTTATTTATTTAATCTATCACCGCTATATTTCCAAACACAATTTTTAATCTCTACGATATTTTATCTTTTAGACGTAATCTACTACACTAGTTTACTCTAATTAGTTCTTCTCTCATAAAATGTATATACATGTATATATGACATCTAATTTACATAAGGAAAACACGCTGCTCTCCCCCATCATTATATATAGCCCCAATCCTCCGACTCTCTCGTCAATGACCATCCCTCTTGAAGAAGCCCGCATAAATCGGGCGAAACGTTGAGTATCCAGGTCCTTCCACCTCCATTTTATTTCATATATATATATATATATATATATATATATATATATATATATATATATATATATATAGGTAAATAAATAATGCTATTAACGACTAACTCTTAATCTATATAAATGTATATATATATATATATGTGTGTGTATGTATGTATGTATGTATGTATGTATGTATGTATGTATGCTAAAGTGTGCGTGCAAGTGAGTGTACATTTTTCTGTTTATTCTATTAGCAGACAAATAACCAACTATATACGCTTATCTAACTTGTAAATACCTTTGTATATTTCAGATTAAATTCTTGCTAAGATGGCCGATGTCAACACAGTGAAAGGCCTTTTCGCCCTATCCGTGCTTATCAACATTTCTTTGTTGACCGGTATATTGACTTTGTTGGTCATTGGCGATTACGGCCGGATAACGGACGACGTAAATGCTTACCAGTGCAACGGCAAGAAAAGGGACTACTTACCATTCGACGACAGAACGCTGAGCCCCTACGAGATTCGCCATCTGCGTCACAGAATATTCGATGCCCTCAACGCCGAGGAAATCGAAGCGATATTCAAGTACTTGTATAGTATAAAAGCGTTAAACCTCGTCCACGCTTCCAAAGCGAAAATCAATGACAATTATATATTCCTCATGGAAGCGCAGGCTCCTAAGAAATTAAAAGTGCTTCGGTTTCTAGATGACTTCGGCCCGATCCCGGCGAGGCAGGCAAAGGTCATCATAATGAAGGGAAAAGACGAGCAGCCGGTCGTTGAAGAATATATTGTGGGTCCGCTGCCGAACCCACGTTACCATTACTTGAACAACCGGACAACCAAAAAGAATCCTTTGCCGTTTCGGATTCGCCCGTTTAACAATCCGGAAATATTGGCCCTAATGCACGAAGTTCTTCCGGACACGATGAAAAGCATCAACAACGTCCTGCAAGAGATTTACGGTGCGCAATTGTCACCTAATGGTTGTGAAGTCCTCTGTCTTACTTTCACGGCCGCTCCAGTGTCGACGTCTTTCGTTCGCGAACGGAAACTCTGGATTCCTTTGTTTTATAATCTAGAGTTCCCAACACTCTACCCGATTGACTTCCAGCTATTAATCAACATAAATCCCAAGAAACCAACAGCGTGGACAATAGAACAGATATGGTACTCAGGAGTCTTATACAATTCAACCAAATCTTTCCTAGAGACCTACAAGGACAATACTAGAAATTCAACGAATAGAATAAACCCGAAAAACATCATAGAAAACGTTCGTGGACATCTTTACTCGAGGGGCAGGTTATATCCGGACATACCGTCCTCGGGACCGGAACAATTCGAGACATCGCGTAAACGTTACCAGATCATCGAAAATAAAGTTCTCTACATGAAATGGTCTTTCGACTTTCGGGTCTCCGCCATCCAAGGTCTGCAATTGTTCGACATCAAATTCGCAAACGAGAGGATCATATACGAACTCAGTCTACAGGAAATTGCTGTCCTCTACAGCGGCTTTAACCCGTTCATGAGACACATGCACGTGGCCGATACAGTCGATCTCCCCGGAAAAGGCTTCGGGCTCGTTCCAGGGATTGACTGCCCGCATCATGCCACGTTCTTAAACGCCACCCACGCCACGGAGGAGTACGATCATCCGGCTGTTTACCAAAACGCTATTTGCATTTTTGAATTCAACAAGGATGCCCCCTTCCGGCGCCATCATGCGAATAATATCCGCGAGGGGAAATTCTACTCGGGCCTTGCGAATAACGTATTGATCATAAGAACGATATCCGTTGTATATAACTACGACTATATCTTCGATTATATATTTTATCAAAACGGCGCCCTGGAGGTGAAGGTGTATTCCACAGGATATATATACACGACGTCTTATTCAGACACTGAGCTACCGTACGCCGTGCCTGTTGACGATGACGTCATGGCCAATATACACGCGCATTTGTTCCACTTTAAAGTCGACTTGGACATACTAGGCCGGAATAACCGATACGAAACTTGGGATATAAAAGTCGAGAACAAAAGCAACATTTGGACGCATAGGGCGGACGGCTTCCCTCAATACTGGTTCAACCGGAACTTAAAACGGACTGAAAAAGAAGGCGTCTTTCGATACGACTTCAACACACCCAAATACCATAACATAGTGAACAATGCTAAGACCAATTACCACGGTATCCCGCGGGGTTACCGGATCAATCACAAGGGGATGGTCAAACAGTTGCTACCTGAAAATTTCCACATGGAGAGTTCCATCTCATGGTCTCGTTACCAGATGGTGGTCACACAGTACAAGGACAAGGAGGAATCAAGCAGTTCCATAACCGCCCTCTTTGGAACTAAAAACCCGGCGGTAAAATTCTCTAATTTTGTTGATGATGATGACGACATAGTCGATAAGGTAAATAATATTTTGAATTGTTTTTTTTTTTTCAGTTTGTATTACAATCTACGAAAATGTTGTAAATATATATATATATGACAAATAAATGTTATCAAAGGCAAGATAAGTTACTTTCCTACTAAACTGGATAAGTGTTTAGTGTTTTGTTTACATAGGATATACCACTTATCAAGGCCCAACTCGAGGATAAAATTTAATGATTGTATAGTAGTACGACAGTAAATAGGACAATATCGTAGTAATCGTTAGTAGTGAAAATTTGGTAAATTGGATTAATTAAGGGTATTATATAATGGTGTAGCAAAAATGGCACCAAAATTAGTCATGTTACGTTATCTAACATGGACGGCACTCATGTAAACAGGTGTATACGTTTCGTGTTCTATTAGTGGTTCTTCACTTTCTGAACCCATTTTATGTTTCGCGACCGTCTAATGTTCATATGCGTGCGTGCGTGCGTGCGTGTCCTATGTGTATCTTCGGCATTCCTTTATCTTTTCTGCTTCATCTTGTTCTTGGAAGGGGTTGGAACCTTTTGGACGAAACACATCGACTCCAAGACACTGATTGGTTTTCATATTAGTTTTTATTTCACTTTCCAGGATTTCGCGTAGAAGAACGGAAAGTGAGTTTCTTTGCTTGTGGTCTTTACATTGAGAGACACGTCACTCCCTCCCAAGAGGGGAGGAGAGACAACCGTAAAGCTCAACCTCTCTGCTTCAAGTTTCAACTCTGTGATCTCCAGCTAACCTGATCACGTGACTTACACGCAGATCCGATCAGCTGACCAGACCTTCCGGTAAACTTGTCTATGATATAGCTCTTTATATTTTGACAGGTTTTATAAATATTCATAATATCCATTTCTTGTCTACCTTTCGAGTAAGTTAGATAGATAGATAGATAGATAGATAGATAGATAGATAGATAGATAGATAGATCATTTATTCTGTTCTACCTATTTCATAACAAGGGGAAAGCTCATAAAAAACTTGAAGACGACCATATTGTAGTCAGTTGAAAAGCAGGCAAACGGAAGAGAGTTCCACAGGTGCGCAGTTCTAAGAAAGAAGCTTTATTAATAGAATCTAGGTTTAGGTTTAGGTACAGATAAAAATTGGGGTAAATTCGACTCGAAAAACAAGTAATATTTAGCGCTACGGGAGAACAAAAATAAAATGGCTGCGGTGTCTTTTCACATATTTGAAGTCTCAACAATCATTTCAAAATAAGAAATAAAACAAAATGGCGATAGAAACCCGTTAAATAAATGTTACAATAACATTTATTGGGTTTCTACCAACACTTTTTAAATTCTTTTCTTGGAGTCTTTGTCGAATCTTCAAAGACAAAGCGGCCATTTTTTCTTGTTCTCCGATAGCGCTAAATATTACTTGTTTTTCGAACCGAATAAATATTTACATTAAATAAAACCACTAAAAACTTATTCAGTTAGGTAGAAGAGTAACTTATCTTGCCTTTAATAACATTTATTTGTTATATATTTGTTTTTTGACAACTGTTTGGTACCTCTGTCAATTGTAATGCAAACCTGTTTTTGTTGTTGTTGTTGTTGTTGTTATATAGGCATACTAATATAATAGTTTACATTTTAAAATGAACATGAATACGTCATTCTGATGCAGGCAACATATAATTACAACTTTTATACAAGGCTATTATAGTTTGCTTGAAGCATTGTCTTGTGTGTATACAGTAGAACCCCGGGATACGGTGGTTCAAAGATACTTTTTTTCAGGTTACGATGTGGAATACGATGTTTCTTCTGCCCCTGGTTACGGTATTTTCCCCGCCGTTCAGTGTTATTTATAATGTTATATTATTATTTACATGTGTATTATATACTGTACTGTATTTTGTTACTAATTCTTATTGCCGTATCCCGGGCTTCTACTTTTTTTTTTTTTTTTTTAGATTTTCTACTTGCATAATGTTCTTGCATAGTAGAGAGAAATTTCGTATTGTATAATATTTCGGGAAACTTTCTCTTCATCATGTATGCATTCGAGTTTAATTCAAACATGCTTACGAGGACTATTGTAAAACTCTACAATATCCCCCGTATAAATCTTCGTATATTCTTATAATGTTTAAATGTAATATCTTGCTGCAAATTATTTAACTCAGGGGATCAGAAATTGAAATTCAGTGTGCATACCTGTTCCTAAAAATGCATACAACAAAGTATAAATCCATACATCTATAAAAGTGAGAATGATTGTGTGTACGAATACTACTCAACCTATATACTCAACAAATGTTTGATACAGACTTGAAATTTGGCATATAGGGTATTTAGACATGTGGAAAACTTTTTAGTTGATTTTCATCCGGAAAAAGGGGCTGCTAAAGGGGTCAAAATTGAAAACTTGCTACGTTGGGGTCATAGGATTTTTATGTTTGCCAACTGTTTCACGAATGCGCATGCGTAAATCATTCACATGACAGTTTACTTATGTTAAGAATAAGTAGGTTTGAAAACACGTTTTAAGATTGTGTCAAGCTGGCCTAATGGTTATCGTACTTGACTCACTGTCTTTATGTTTTGGTTTCGAACTCAGTTCGAATAATTTTTGTTGCTATTCTTACAAGAATTGAACTGTTTAGAAAAAAAACAACATGATACCCGCATGCATATATCTCAGTTCCTTTCCATTTGTTTTTGTTTTCTTTTTTATTTCATTTATTTAAAGGAATTGAACGTTACGGTTAATACCTACGGTATTTCTGTTTATAATAAATAACAATTCTCCATTAATTAAAATAAAATATTCATGCGTGTTTTGACCTTTGTTTAATTTTTTCCCGTCGTGGGAAGGAGATAAATAATTTATAAGACTTTCAGTGTAAAGCGGGTCAGAAGTAAGTTTCGTCAAAAACCCGGATAATCTGTATGCGTCTTCATGCCTTTGTTTGCCCCGGTGTTTTTCCTTGCATGATTTTGTTTCCATACAAACAAGGAAAATTTACGCCTAGCGTGATTCGAGATATCTGCTAATAGTGTTACCCATTTTAGACCTATCTTAGAATATTATCTTTGCGAGTAATTGTCATCGTTAGAATCAACTGTTCTTTCCTTAACTCACTTGATTTTTTGTATATTTTAAGGTTATCGCGCATCTTTAATTTATGCTTGACTAAAGATGGCGAGGTGAAGTCAATGTGAGAGACTAAATAGAATGAAGTGCGGACAAAACGATTCCTTCTATTGCTTTTCGCCATTTGGTCTGTTATCTCTTGGTGTGTTAATTATTCTTAGAATCATCTGTTCTTTCCTCAACTCACACGTTTACTTCCTTTAACATATTTAACATTCGGATTAGTGTAGTCTGGCACAAGCTAATCAATTTTCTTTTATTTTATAGAAAATCATTTTGTTTGATTAGTTTGTTTTAAAGCAGATCAACTCTTTTTCGGGTTATTTAATGCTGAATCCAGTAATTTTGGTAAAAAAAAAAGTTCTTCGTGTTTTCAAATGTTTATTCATGGTGTGTAGTTTGATTGTTCTGTCGGGTACATATATATATATATATATATATATATATATATATATATATATATATATATATATATATATATATGTATATATATATATAGTTAGTAAGTTATAAAATATATATGGCGATTAAGCTGCACTGAATATTCGGCGTTTAATCCACTAGGACTCTCCTGAAGAGTCCTAGAGTGGATTAAACGCGGAATATTCAGTGTAGCTTAATCGCCATATATTTTTTTCTTACTAACTAGCTCTACCTTCGTATTGAGCACTTTTGAAGTAAATACTTAAAGTTTACGCATAAATTTATACTTTCGTATATTAATTTTATGTGAGTAAATTAAGTGGTTATATATATATATATATATATATATATATATATATATATATATATATATATATATATATATATATATTATATTTTGTGTACAGAAAGTTGTTAGTTGAGACAGGTCATTGGTACCGTCGGTTTCAAGCCCGATAATAAGGCCCGTTTAAGGTATCCTTATCAAGCTCTCTTCAGCCAATATTCGTACGCTCTTAAAATTTGGATTTTCCTTTTAATTGAGCACTCTGCTGGAATTCTTTTTCAAAAAAAAAAAAAAAAAAAAAATCATATATATATATATATATATATATATATATATATATATCCGAAAATCAGACAAAATAAGGATGTAGCCAATAAAAACTTTTATTACTTATTCAAGAAGGGTGGGGTCCATTGATGTAATATTCACGTCAAAAGATCATTTCCCGTATATTTCTACACTCATAACTACACACAGGTTTTCTCCATTCCGCGATGCGTTTTACAGTAGAATTTATCTTGCATTTTGTACAGTGTAAACCTAACTCTAGCCCGACGCATAGCTAACTATATCTAAAAGTAGATCATGGACGTGTTAGCACATCTCGCATGACTGGGGACAGAGTTATTGATTCATTTATTTATTGATTGATTTATTTATGCAAAACTCATTTTATTATATTATCTCCGGCCAACGTGAGTAACCGACATTTTAACTGGTCATTTTACCAAGCAGTAGCATAATGGATAAAGTACTTGGTAAAATTCAGTTGTAAGTTACACTCTTCTGGAGGTTGAAGGTTCAATCATCAGTTATTTGTTGTTCTTTTCAATTACTTTCATTATTTCAGTCGCAAAAAGAATAAAGATGAAAGATCAACATCCCTATGACTGTTTGGAAACTTTTACAACTAAACATCACTACCCATTGAGTCACCTACTTACAACGTGTCAATGAGGGACCCTATTTTTGCTGTTTGCAGTCAGCCAGAAGATTAAAAGCCATAAAGGTTGGCTCGAGAATATGTAATTTATCAAGATGTACTTGTTGCAGAAATCCTTGGGCAAATTATGAAGCTAACAAAGATACCCGCACTTTATGCGAGAATTTGCTGCACACTCGGGTACCCGTTTCGCGGGCACCCTTGCAGTAAGTGGATGTTGTAAGATCAACTATTACCTAAGATGTTTAAAATTATTTAACTACCTCCTGAAGTGACTGAAATCCAACTGAGGGGATGGGGGGTGAAGGAGAGTGATATGATTTAAATTTACAAAGCACCCGAGATGGTGGCGAACCCCAACTTGGTGTGCACAATCCTTCGGTGGGGAGTTTATAAAGTGCTGCACCAAATATGACCTTAAACTTTGACCTTGACCTTGAACATGGTGTGCACTATCCCTAAGTGGAGAACCGTCATCATACCAGGTATGGTCATGATCGGTCTGGTGGTGTGGTTTGTAGGATAGTTGTACACACAGACACACATACAGACGAACGCTACTACTTTAAAAATAAATTTGTTGTTTTATTCAGGTGTTTCTTGTATACTAATAATAAAAAAAAAGAATAAAAGATAAACATTTCTATGACTGGTATTGCACTGCTACGGCTACAATTACAATTAGAAATGACTACTATCGTGAAATTATTATATTTTGACCGGGCAACGTCGGGTGTCCCGAATAGAGGGCTGAGTAACCGACATTTGAACTAGAGACAATGTTATCGAAATAACAAAATGTTTTATAACGGAAGAATGTTTTGAAATTGGACTGGAATTTAATGAAGAAATAATTAAGCCAGAAATATGTAAAACAATAAAATGTTAAGAAGTATGTTTAATGATATCGGGGTGGAATGTTTGGTTTTAATAAACAAATATATATGACAAAAGACCAGGCAAGGATTTTTGGTTATATAGCATTGTTTAGTGTGTATATAAAGGTAAATTATATAATTCAATGCAATGCAATTCAATATATTATATAGCATTGTTTAGAGGCACCCTAGAAAGTTAGTTGATAGAGTCTGTAACATGCGGCTGAGAGAGATGATCGACAGACGTGATGGCACCCAGCAGGGGCAAAATCGATAATTAAGATGTTGACAGGACTGTATCAACGTTCAAACTTTCCAAGATGGGAACTACATTCTGGAATAAAGGTTATCGAAAAGAAACCCGAGGTCTGTTGGTCGTGGTAGAATTTTTTATTGCAGTTTTCCGTTCAACAAGATGAAAATGGTCAAGTGTGTTCCCTAATTGACTAAATGTTGTCACCCATAGAATGGTATTTGTCCTTTTTATTCAAGGTATGTCTTTCTTTTGTCTGGCCAGAGACAAACATATCTTATTCCGTCCCTTATTTGTCGTTATATGTGAATATACACTAGATAAGATGTTTTGTGAAATTTTCAAAACTAGGTGATCACACGTAAATACATGTATGAACAACAGACGCACATTCAATAAAACACTCAGTACACACACGTACATATAATATATACACACCCCACCATGTTATACAGAACCATTAATGGCGTGAGTCTTCTACAAATAATTCCAATATATAACATTTCATTTTCCTTGTTAGTAAGGAGTGTTTAATTTCTTTATTTATACGGCCATTATTTATAACTATATCGACAAGAAAATATCATTTCACAAAAAATAAAAGAATATAATTGGGATAAGCAGGAATGTTTTAATATCAGTTTTATATTTTGTTGCAGCTTATACTCAACTCGAATTCAGAATCGCTTTTAATGAGAAAAGACGCCGCCAACTAAAATAAAGAGAGAAAGAATCGATTATAAGATATTAGTTTTTTAATTGAGTTTTCCGTTTTGAGAAATAAGATATTTCATCTTTGACAGCAACACCGAGCAAACAGACAAACTAAACAACGCACCGTTACATCACGATCAAAGATGGCGGCCTCTTAGGAAGTGGGGTGATATCGATTTCACTCATGATCACTCCTTATTCATTTATTGAAATTACGTTTCAAAGTAACCAACAAAAACACTGAAAAATATTTCAATGATTTCAAAATACATAAAGTAATATATTTATTTGTGCAATGTTATAATTACTAATCATATATGAGCGTGTGCGCTTTGTCTAATGGATACTGCCTTAGACTCTGAAAACGGTTACCATGTTCTAATCCCATTTGATCCAATATAATCACCAGGGCTGTGACAAGAGAATATTCTTTTCATTATTTTAACTCTCGAGTATATATCAGTTAATATCTTATATGTTTTTAGATAGAGTGATGGGGTTCTCAATTGATTAGCTGTATCTAACTGTGTCGGATATATACTAGAGAGTCAAAACAATGAAAAGAATATTCTTTTGTCATAGCCCTAATAATTACTTACATACTAATGCTAATAATGAAAATATGAATTCATAATGAGTAAAATAGCAACTTGTCTTCAAATTATTGTATAAAACTACACAATAGCCTATACCTTTCTTACAATTACTTGGTTATCCTTATAATTAGTAACACTGTTTTTAGTCTATCAACAACTATTTAAAGTAATGTCTTCCTGTAATGAGGCAAGCGGCGTTAATTGCTAATCGCTGCTTAGTAAGTATTTTCTGTCGTTAAATTCATCATACTTGTTAAATAAAAAAAATGAAGATCCTGTTTTTAGTGGTAAATAATAATTAATTTGTTTAAATTCAGAGCAGCAGCGATTATTCGTTAATTTATTTAAATATTATTGGGTTTTTTAATTAAAAATCGCCGCTATGTCTTTGAAGTTTCATCAAAGACTTCAAAAATAAAAATAAAACAAAATGGTGGTAGAAAATGTTAAATATTATTTAAATTTTATTACTGCTACACAATAACCTATATTTTTCTTACAATTACTTGTTATGCTTAGAGTAGGTTACACTGTTTTTAGTCCATAACCAACTATTTATAATAATGTTTTCCTGTAATGAGGCAAGCGGCGTTAATTACTGAGTAAGTTTTTTTTTCTATTGCTCAATTCATTGTACTTGTTAAATAAAAAGTGGATTCTGTTCTTGGTGATGAATAATTGATTTGCTTACATTCAGTATTGATTATTTCTGCTGTTCTTATATTAGATGTTATTTCCAAAACATGTTGACCGATCATCAGGTGCGTCTTGTCGAGCGCGGGAATCTGGGCTGAACTTCGAACTTTATTTAATCAATGGAAGTAGAGATGATCAGGTATAATATTAAGTAATTATGTATTATGTCACCTGAATTAGTGATCGAACCTTCAACCCCCCAGTATACTGAATCTTAATTCTAATTATTATTTAGTTTTATTCCTTGCGATAAGCATCCATATACGCAATACTAGTATGAATGTTTCGAACATATTCAGGTTTAGGATAGTATTCTTAATCAAGAAATTTATTCATTTAAATGTGAAGAACATAAAAAGATGAGTTACCACGCCCACTAAAAGTGAGGCTAGAAAAACATGGAAAAGTCGGTTATAGATGATGAAATATGAAGGAAAACAAGAAAACATCTACATTTGTAGGACAAAGTAAAAATGATAAAAAGATAAAAACGGTGAATAATAAGATGTTACGTGCCAATGGTTTCTTAAGTATATATTTTAATATAACGTGAGAACAGTTAATACATATATTTATATTTAGTCATCCACATACAGTACTGTTTCGCTATATCTCAGCTCATCAGTGCAGCTAGACAGGACACTACCTCAAGCCAGGATCGAAACCCGACCACCCGTACGACAGTCAAGGCTTCTAACCATTACGCTAATTGGCTGCTGCTGTGCGGGCTGTGAATTAATGATGTTTTGACATCGTCCGAAATACCTAAGCTCGATTTGTTTACACAAAGAGCATCGCTTAATATGCTAATGGTAATTCGTGTATCACTTCTCAATATGCTAAACTCAAGATGAGGAGCATTATAGTCATCCACATACAGCACTGTTTCGCTGTTTCACAGCTCATCAGTTCGGCTAGACAGTCAACTACCTCCGGCCAACATCAAAACCCTACATATTTTTTCCCAAGGAACTCTGCCTTTTGGATTATTTTGGACCATTTGGAATTTGCCCATTGGATTGAAATTTTAAATTCGACCGTTTTGGATTTTACCATTTTTGGATTTTTACCCTTCACCGGACTATCCATTCATGTGAAAGCTTTTTATTATTTTTCTGTTGCCTCCTGTTCCCCTTACCTCACCCTTTTTTTAACCAAGTAAGATCTTTGACTTACTTGTAGTTTCATTAAATACTTTTATATGCAAAATCCGATCCTGCATTTTGCTAATTCCTGCCTTCTGATGAGAAGGAGAGTATTTCTTCGAAACTCCGCGGATTAAGGACTATCCACTTATCTTGTGCTTCCTTTTTTAAAATTAAATATGTTTTTAACTCTTTTTCAAGATGTCTTTTAACATGTTTTATTAATCATTTGTTCATATATATATATATATATATATTGTGTGTGTATCGATATTCATATTAAAAACCCCTTTTTTCTATTCATTTTGAAAGAATATACAACTATTGTTATATATGGGTCGTGGAATTACATTCACTAGCAAAAGATCTAGCTAATTTGCATATTCTTTATTAATATTCATTTTAATTAATTCCCTAATAGTTGTTTCCGATTTCTTATGGGATAATCATATTTAGTTAACTATTACGTGTAATTATATTCATGCAGATAGTTTACATGATTTATATTTGCATAATATTCGCGTAAAAAGGTTATAGTAAACGCACACATCTTTCTATATATATTTATGCATGCGTATATATATTTGTTTTTAAAAAAATTGCCTATCAAACTCCTCTGTCAGTTTTTGGTTTACAGACATGAAACGTCATATACAGAGTATTCGAACCCATGCGAAACTATATTTGGGTTTTAGCTGCTGAAAATCGGAGCAAAAGTGTAAAAAAAATTTAAAAATTAAATTTGGCAGATGAAGGTGGAACGACGGCATAACAAATATGCATGCATAACGTAGTAGCTATTGGTTCTTGTTTTAATTTTTAGCCTTGCAGCAAACAGTTCTTCATAAATCAGTCAGTAACGTCAAAGGAGAAAATAAATCGTAAGCTAAACGTTTGGTTTCGATTCTCGGTGACGCACGAGTCATTTTTTAACTTTTTATATATAATTATATATTGGGTTTAATATTAATATATTAATAAATACGAAATCTGCATGTATCAAAATATGTATTTAAGCGTATTTTACGACCGGACAATGCCGGGCGGCCTGCTAATATAAACAAGCAGGGCACTCGACGTTATCTGGTCGTAAAATACGCTTAAATATATTTTAATTTATGAAGATTTCGTATTTATTATTATAAGAACAAATTCTTTATTGATTATTATATTGTACCCAATATAGATTAATTATTGATAAAAGTAAATAAAATTATGACGGGTGCCTTCAGCTAAGATTGAAACGAAAACATCATTCCAGCCTTAGTTCTAACCGTTTGGACTATCATCAGACAGATACGAAATAGTTTTAAAAAATTGAACAGGCTTTAACGTATAAAAATATATTTGCGCATGCGTACAAGAGTAGTTTAAGTCGACTTACGCCTTCCAAGTTCCGATTTTTTTTTCAATTTTGACATTTTAGCAACTATTTTTACCGGTTAAAACCTACAAAAAAAACATTTACAAAAGATATGCATTCATTTGACCCCCTTCGTGACGTTCTGCGACCTTGCGTCTCGGTGGAGATGCACTTTAAAAAAAAAGAGGCACATAGACATAGTGTGTTTTATAAATTAGATTTATTTGATATATTTTTATATAATAATTTATAAATAACTATATATTATTTTATATAAATAATTTTAAAATAAATATAGATATATTCTTAAGTAATTAATAATAATCTCATATAAACGGCTGTATGTCTGTCTGCCTTTCTCCATATTTTCAAACTGTATCTCCCCAAAAAATAAAAGCTACACAGCGGCGCTAGGGACTACAAATATTTGGATTTTTTACGGGCCGTTCTTTTATGGGTCTTTAGCCTTGTAAAATTGTTTTTTAAGAAGTTAAAAATGGGTCCAAATTTAAAAAAAATCGTTAAACATTTTGTACATTTATGCTAGTTTATTTTTTTATTTTAATCGGTTTATATTAGTGTCATGTTCGTACAGTGGTGACGTCACGTGCTGTGGTGGCTACATTTCTGGTTTCGATCCTTGCTGACCCAAATATTTTCTTATTTTTACTTATAAAATAACGACTCTATAATAATATATACGAAATCTGGACGAATTAAAATATCAAAGCGTATTTTACGCCAGGGAAAAGCCGGACTACCCCCTCCGCTGGTGGATAGATAAAAACACAAAAACCGTTTTATTATGGATAAATCTTAATTCTAAGCATCATTCATTTATTCGCAATTCCAATCTAAATGTTTTCAAGTCAGTTTTTAACTAGATTGAAAATTTGTATAATTCTTTCCTTATCCTCTTCAGATGAGAAGCAGTATGCTTCGAAATGCAATGGCCTTAATAGGTTTCTCTTTCTTTCCTTTTTTACTTTTCCATATTTTTCTGATGATATAATAAAGCTATATATATGAATTTAATCATTATCTTTAATTTAATATGTATGTATATATATATATATATATATATATATATATATATATATATATATAGTCATCCACATACCATACTATTTCGCTGTATCACAGCTCATCTAGTGAATAAATTACAAAATACTATATTCCAAAGTTCATGATGTTGACCATCTTATAATTTATTCCTTTAATTCAGTTGACATTTACAATTCTTGACAGTATCTGTTTCGTAGCGCAAGATCAATCTCCTAATTATTATATAGGTGCTTTCAAGAATTAGATGGGGCAGCGGTAAGGGGTTTAGGCTCATCACCGTGAAGTCCGATTTCGAATCTCACTAGATTCAGCCACTCTGATGGGTCGTAGACGACGAAACTCGTGTCAGTGGATAATTATATTTTAAAAATAATATGTGTTATGTTAAGCATGTTTTTTTTATAAACATAAAATGTTAAATTTCAAATAAGAAAAGGGTGATACGTTAAGCGGCATTTTAGACTCCGAAGCGATAGGGGCAAAGAAAGCGTCAAGACTTAACTGGATAAAGGGAGGAATAAAAAGGAAAAGGAAAAGAACAGGAAGATAAAAAGAGAGAGAGAGAGAAAAAGAAAAAGAAGCCAAAGAAAAATGAGAAAGAAAAAGAAAATGAAAGGAACCGATGGGAAAAAGGGATTAGCCTGATTACAATGTCATAAAAAATGGGAGGGGGTGAACACATTTGAAATCATTTATAAATAAGGTAGGAGAAGTTAAAAAAAAATGGAGTTTTTTTTTCGAGCATAGAGGGAATATTAAGAAAGAATGAAAGAAAGAAAGAAAGAAAGGGATCGGCTCAAGGGGGAGGGTGTGAATAGAAACTTATTAGCGTATGGAGTTGCCAGATAGGCTGACACATATACAATTATATGCGTATATATGTATGTGTGTGTGTGAATATGTATCTACAGAAGAAGTGTGAATCTTATAAAAAAACATTTTTTTTAAGTTCAGGCGTTTTTACTACTGATTATTTAGATTTTGTTTTCGTCTGATTCCTACGTCCATTTATTTGTAAAATAATGTGTGAAATTTGTCGTCATCATCATTATCTACAACAGAATTGTGAGTCTTATAAACAAACATTTTATTTTTTGAACGCTGATCTGTGGGATTTTGTTTTCGTATGATTTCGACGTCCATTCATTTGTAAAGTTGCTCAAACACTGCAACGAGTGACTGTCTCTCTTACAAATTGTTTGTATTGGATTGTTTTTCTTTTTTTATTTATGTCAAACTATTTAATCGTACCCATCACCATCATCGTCAACCTGATCATTGAGGATTTATGACCTTTGGAACGCTCCTTCGGCTGTATTTTACATATATGTGTACGTATGTATATGCATATGTATGTACATGCATATATATGTGCCTCTATGTGTGTATGTTTGCATATGTGTGTACATGTGTATGTATGTTTGCGTGCATATGAATGTATGCATGTATGTATTATGCATGTGGTTATTTGCATGCGTATGTGGGGTGGAGAGGGCTCCCGTAAGCCGGGGTGAAGGCACCCCCTCTACGAGAAGCAAATCTCTGATTTAAAAACCCATAAAGCGGAAGACCAGTACCCGCATTAAGCTGGTCTGAAGTTTGACTTGTTGCTAATTATCTTGCTCTAGCTTATTCCTTGATCTCAACATTTTGAACCGAGAGAGAGGCATAGCTGTCGTACAAAGCTACAACTCTGTAATAACATTTTTGTATAGATACTCCCTCAGACATTTTATCTAAAAAAAACTGTCGCGATGGAACAGTTGTGACACGTGTAGGCCTGAAAAGATGGAAGCATGTAATAATTGATCTGCCATATATGTATGTATGTGTGTTAGTATGTGTATGTATGCACATGTGTATGTATGTTTATATATGTTTATATATGTACCTGTGTATGTATATCTATGTGTATATGTATATATGTATATATATGTGTGTATATATGTTTATGTGTGTATGTATGTATGTATATATATGTTCATGTGCGTATGTGTAGATATGCATATATATATGCATGTGAATGTATATGTAGGAATATGTACGTGTGTATGTGTGTATATATGTATATATGTGTACTTATATGTATGC
Source organism: Euprymna scolopes (assembly GCF_053919585.1). Lineage (NCBI taxonomy): Eukaryota > Metazoa > Mollusca > Cephalopoda > Sepiida > Sepiolidae > Euprymna > Euprymna scolopes. The sequence goes on from NC_136509.1 coordinate 97,758,352, forward strand.
GTGTATGTATATATGTGTATGTATGCCTGTGTGTATGTATATGTATGTATATATGTGCATATGTGTATGTTTATATGTATATATGTTTGTATGTATATTTATGGATGTGTATGTGTACATATGTGTATGTATGTACGTATGTGTATATATGTGCGTATGTGTATGTATGTGTATATATGTACATATGTGTATATATGTATATCTATGTTTACCAATGACTGTCTTCCGTGTCATGTCTGCTGGAGGCTGTGCAAGTCGCTGGCAGGACTAAAAATGTCATCTTCAGGCAAATGAACTTTCAGTGACTGAGGGAGTGGCACTCGTAATACGTTGCAATCATATATATATATATATATATATATATATATATATATATATATATATATATATATATATATATATATATAAAGTATTTCTTCGAAACTTCGCGGATTAAGGACTATCCATTTATTAAGTGTTTCCTTTTCAGATGAAATATGTTTTTAACTCTTTTTCAAAGTGTTTTTAACATGTTTTATTGCGCTTATATGTATGTATATATATATATACATACATATATATATATTAAGTTATATATATATATATATATATATATATATATATATATATATATATATATATATATATATATATATATATATATATATATATATATATATATATAGTAAGTTATATTTATATAAAATAAATTAAAATAAAAATTTTATTATTTCGTGTCTTGGTTTTTCATTGAGAATTATGTTTGGATCATTGTAATAATGTTTATGTATATATAGTAAGTTATATATATATATATATATATATAATATATATGACGATTATGGCGATTGTGGTACATACATATAATGATGGCAGATCAGTTATAAGCTATAAGTTATAAGCCTGAGGAATCCTAGCGTGGATGAAACGCGGAATATTCTGTATAGCTTAATCGCCATATATATTTTATAACTTACTACCTAGCTCTACATACGTATTGAGCACTGTTGAAATAAATACTTAAAGTTTACGCATAAATTTATACTTTCGTATAATAATTTATGTGAGAAAACGAAGTATATATATATATATATATATATATATATATAAGTGAACGTGTCTGTGTGTGTGTCTGTGTACATTTCCTACGCAATAACTCTGTCAATTTTAAGCATACAGATTCAAAATTTGAAATACAGGGTACTGAGATTTGGGAAAATCGATGTGATTTCTTTTCAGACAGAAATTTGGCGATTATAGGATCATAGTTCAACGATTTGACCTTTGAGAACTCCACCAAACCCCTCCTACAATTTTGGGTCTAAACACATGAAATTTTAGATAAAGGTTCCTTGGGCATGGATCTAACTTAATAACTTTATTATAAATTTTATGGGGTCATAATAGGGGTTAAAGTTTAAAAAATTGACCGTTTGTTTTTGTTTTGTTTTTTTGCTTAGCATACTCCTCCAAACACCTGGGCAACGCCGGGCTGAAATGCTAGTATATATATATATATATATATATATATATATATATATATATATATATATATACGCACGCGTTTGCTTTTGTATGTATGTATGTTTGACTCTGTTACTCATATACATATCTGTCATTGCAATAATCAGCTTTCGTTCTTGTTAGCTCCTTATATCAAGTGGCTTCGTGCCTTGTTTCGGGCGATTTATATTAAAAAAAAATAACAAAGCAAAGATTTTTACGTTTCTGAATTTTTAGATGATGATTGGTTATTCGTATTATTTGGATTCTTCAAACTACTGTCTTCATCTTCAGCGTCATTTTTTACAACGTTTCGGTCGATGTAACTTCCGACCTTCTTCAGGCGTATCTTGTCGAACTCGGTTCCGTGGCGTAATGGTTAGAGTACTTGGGGAGAATCGATTATAAAAATGATATTTTTCTGAAGGTTGAATACTTAGTGTGAGTAACCGAACAATACACAAGTGCGAATTACTTAAGACTTTTGTCCAGTCATGGTTTACAGAAACATTGAAGTAAATAAAGGGTTCCGTTCGAAATTCCACCCAGATGCCAGAGTTCGACAAGATACACGTAAAGAAGATCGGAGGTTACATCAACCAAAACATTGTGAAAATGACAACAACAATTAAGTTATTCTTACTATTTACAAAAACGTTGTAGTAAAAACTAACGCTTCTCACTTATTAAAAAGATCTATAAGTTTAACTGTTAGGCTACGACGGCTATTAATATTTTAACACCTAGTTTTTACTATTACAAACAGCTGCAACAATGGTGTCTTCAACGACTATGCAATTCTTCTTTGCCCTAACTGTAATAATCAATAAATGAAACCCATGTTTGAAATCCATGTTTGAATGTTTGTATTGCTTTTTTGAGAATTTTTTTTTTCAAAGACGCTAAACTTGATTTTATGTGATGTAAAAAAAAAATCCACACCCATTGTAGGCAATGCGTGTAAAAATACTATCGTAGCCCAAGGGTTAAATACCCTTTAGGAGAGTGTAACTCCTATAATAACCTTGAAACAGATAGTGACGTTGGTTACACAACCAATACTTTATCCCATCGCTTCAACATGCATTATGTAGATTCCAGGGCAAGCATGTAGAGGCTTACATGAAAATGACACTCAAGATAATAATAATAATAATAATAATAATAATAATAATAATAATAATAATAATAATTATTATTATTATTATTATTATTATTATTATTATTATTATTATTATTATTATACGAAGAATCAAAATAATACTCAAACATATTTTTTTTTATAAATCTGATTCCTTTTGTAACAAGATTTTCTGAAAGAAAAGCATTCCCAGCGATTCTTTCATTCTAGCCTTAATACTGACCTCTATTTTTATCAAAAGAAACACGTTTTTCTCTAGTAAGATTTTGTTTCTACAACACGACGGCCATAATAATCGTCTAATGAGATTGCTTAGAACAACCTTGGGTCGATCAAGACATAGATTAACATTTTCCCGGTCCTCCGCGGCACGGATGACAATCAAAGTGTAGTATCTGTTCCAGCTGATACTCCAATCAAAGACCATTGTCCTTGTGGCAATGAGCTCCTGGTTCATGTAGGGGCAAGCCTATATACCAACAAAGGCTCTCACTACCAGCTCCCATTTCCCACCTCTCGGGAGCTGGTCCCCCTTCCCCCTCCCCGGTCTCCACATTAAAAACGGCCTCATGCCTAATTTATTTTGGTGGGGAAGCAAATAAATACCCAGTTTTAAAGTCGTTTATAATCTATTTTCCCCCATTGTTTTATCTTTAATAAGAAGATATTGGGTATTTAGTATTGATAGGTCGAATCCAATATTTTTCCCGATTTTGTTACAATTACCGATTCGGTTCTAAATTTCTGATTCCGATACAATTACCGACTCAGTTCTAAATTCACGTTTCCGATACAATTACCGACCCGGTTCTAAATTCCCGATTATGATATAATTACTAATTCAATAGACTTCGTAGTCTCGTAGGAGATATCCATTTCTCGTCCCTGCAACCTCTATCTCACAGAAGAGATGTTACGAGTTTGTCTCTGCTGTATCATTATTTTCATGGAAAGTATTCGACTGAGCTACAGTCTATGGTCCTCCCTCGCCAAACCTTCACAAGAAACACTCGTATAGCTGAAAAACTATCAATAATTCCCCCCATTCGTTATCTGTGCCTAAACCTAAACGTAGATTCCATGAACAAAGCTTCTTTCTTAGAACTGCACGCCTGCGCCCGTGGAACTGTCTTCCGTTTTCCTACTTTCCAGCTGACTACAATATGGTTGTCTTCAAGTCTAACGTAAACAAGTTCTTGATGAGCTGTTCCATATAAGTTAACAAATTTACTGAATTTCCATTACTAACGATTACTTTATTGTCATATTTCTACTGTACACTCTTTAACCCTTATCCTTGAGTGGTCTCTTGGCCTTGATAAGTGGTGATGCCTATGTAAAAAAAAATCACGATCCCAATACAATTATCTATTCGATTCTAAATCAACGATTCCGATACAATTACCGATTCCGATTCCAGTAAAATTTCAAAATATTTTGCTATAGAATTTTTATTTTTTAATTATTGCAATATGTTCATGTATTTCCGCAAACATAAAATACACTTGTGAGTGTTGATTTATTGATTTTAGTTTTACTGATAGTTTAAAATCAATAAATATTCATCATTTTAGAACCAGCAATGAAAAATTATGCAGAACACAATTAAAAGCATAGTTTTTGGCATCGAAAAATAAACACAATTTTTCCGATACCGAAAAAAAATCCGATTTTTCCAATATACGATTCCATGGAATATTCCCAACATTATTATTTACTTCTCTGCGCAGAAAGATGTGGCAGCAGGCCAGAAGCTGAGGAAAAACAAGTCAGTGCCCCTAAAGAAGGAGCACTCTTGTACTGTACAAATAGCCTGGGCAACGCCGTCGGTATTCTCCGGTCGAGGTGCCTCAGGCAGTAATAAACTAACTCCACCTCAAGGAGTGGAGGAAAAATCCGGGAGGTTGAACCTTCTCGGACAGCCGGGCAGATAAAAGCAACCGAAATGATTCAGTTTCTGCCAAACTGATTGTTGAGAACGGATTTTTAATTGAAGTTCCAGAAAGATTCAAATAAGAAAAGATTGGGTATTTACTTAACCTCCCCCACGTATGTCGTAAGGTTAGGAGGATTAAGCCAATATTCTTAAAAAGAGAGGAATTGTGGTCTATTGAATATTGTAAAAACTAATTCCCTACTAAAGAGGGGGTAAGACATGGAAAGTGGACCTTCTAGGACTACCTAGGACAAATACCTCAGCTAGACAAGTATAAAGCGACCGAAATTGTTGAATTTCTGTTAGGTTGGTTGTCGAGGATGAATCTTCGACTGGTATCTTCCAGCCAAGAATCTCTGAATAAGTGGAGTTGCATATAGACTGCGTTAAATAAGAAAAGATTTTCTTGTATGTTTTTTTCTTCTTTTTTCTTTTTCATGTAACTATCGTTTCCGGTTCGGTTTCGTCACTACTTTCCACTTTTTCTAAACCGGGTATTTTCTGTGAGGTACAATAGTGTGTTTCTTATTTAGATTAATTATTTATGCGCAGTTAAAAACAGATAAAAATCCCGTGGCTTCATTTTTCTTGATGAAAACGCATTGAAACGTTTTCTATATATATGAATATTCTATATACCAGATTTCAAGACTGCAAATCAAAAATTCGTTGAGTATATAGGTTGAGAATGCCATCACCCACGCACACACATTCTTACTTTTATAGATACAAAGAAAAGTGGATGAGAGTTATTCGTTTAATGAATGGTTATTCAGACTCTGGTTGGCAAATTACACACGTGCATTATTGAAGACCATTGTTTGTATTCCCGTAAAAGCATGCCCCAAAATAGCAAGGGACAAATGGTGGCGGAAAAGAAGTGGCTTTAATACCGGTCGAGATATTCGCATCTCAATAGATTTTCGCTGTCGAGTAGATAAAGCGACGTTTGATGATAGATCGTTTGCAGTTTCGTGGAATCTTAAACAATGGCGTCGCTGGCACAAACACCTATACGAATGGCAAGACAAAGAGACGACAATTGAGAAGTTAGACGCGCAGATAGGAGCAGTGGGAGTGTTCGTTCTAAAGACAGGTATTAATGGCCGATTAGAAGAAGAAAACTTTAGATGTAGGTGCAGCTATTTTCTTTTGTGCTAACCTATGTTAATGTCTGTTTTTGTGGGCAGGGCGACAAAACGTGTGTGCAACTGTTTAATCAACTCTATATATTCAATCAACTCTATATATCTCTTGAAGCAGGGTGTGGCGGATAAGTATTAGGTTGTTGCATAAGTTCCACTGTTTTTTTTAAAGAAAACCAAAGAATCTTAACAGCAAAAGTAAGTTCATGTACGATCCAAGCTCCAAGTTTATGCGTAAATCCCATTGACTGAAGATACGTTAAATTACCGAAAAATCACACTTCATCTTTTCACCCCATCCTCTACATGTTTTATGGCCATCTTCCTTCAAAAGAACCCCGAGTTGGTCTTTTTGGAATTTTTAAATTACTTTTTCCATTTTTCATGGTCTTGGATCTGATTGGTCGAAAGGAGGTTTCATCATTCACCTGTTTTGCAGGTATCCTTTCTTTTGGATGATTCACTGATTCTAATGAATTCAATTCTACCGCTCGAGTAGATATCTACCCGTTGATGCAATTCTCTACCTGTATAAGAGCCAAGTATGTCCAAGGTGGAGTATTGTTGCCACATGTAGCTTATCCTGCATTGACAGAGTTCAAAACAGACTTCGTAACATAGTGGGGGATGCCCGTTTCTCTTCCCTGCAACCTATTTCTCATAGAAGAGACAGTGCGAGCCTGTCTCTGCTTTTTCGTTATTTTCATGGCAAGTGCTCGTCTTCCATGAACAGAGCTTCTTTCTTAGAACAGCGCACTTGTGGAACTCTCTTCTATTTGCCTGATTTCCGGCTGACTATAATCTAATTGTCTTCAAGTCCAATGTAAACAAGTTCATGATGAGCAGATCCCCTTAGGTAATCCAATTTACCAAATTTCCACTACTAACAATTACTACGACATTTTTACATTGACTACTGTATACTCATTAACACTTATCCTCGAGTGGCCTTTGAGCCTTGATAAGTGGTGACTCCTTTATAAAAAAAGTAGTCTCAAGAATCCAAATAATATGAAATGCTAATTCTAAGCAATGCCTTGTCTATTTAATAATATTTACGCAACCTGTTTTAATATATTATTTTTAATCCGTGACCGGTTCTTCTCTATGGGTTGTCTTTGCCCGGTTAGTTAATAAATTAATTAGTGATCGTTTTGAAAACATCTTTAATGTCAATGGCGGACATTTCATGTAAGCTAGAAAAATAAGTACGCGATACCTTTTGGGGCGGCGTTAAAACAGATGGCACTTTTTAAAACGAGCTGATTCACCTTTTATCAATTTTCTTTCGCTGGCATGCAACAAAGAGGGCGGTACAAATAATAATAAGCATTGCTTAGTTCATCATTTCAAAACGGCTCGTAAAAAACGATTTCATCAGAGCAATCAGTTGGAGATGATCTTTTATGTTCCTCGGACGTCATGAAACTATTATTGTACTAAACATAATTAAATCAATGTTAGTTTTACTAAGGCTTATATATATATATATATATATATATATATATATATATATATATATATATATATATATATATATATATATATATATTGGATTTATGCGGGCTTTTTCAAGAGGGATAGTCAATGTTGAACGTCCAGGTCCTTCCACCTACAATCTATTTTTCATGTCGTCGGGTTTCACCCATCTTAACAATCACACACACACACACACACACACACACACACACACACATGTATATATATATATATATATATATATATGAACAAATGATTAATAAAATATGTTAAAAGACATCTTGAAAAAGAGTTAAAAACATATTTAATTTTAAAAAAGGAAGCACAAGATAAGTTGATAGTCCTTAATCCGCGGAGTTTCGAAGAAATACTCTCCTTCTCATCAGAGGGCAGGAATTAGCAAAATGCAGGATCGGATTTTGCATATAAAAGTATTTAATGAAACTACAAGTAAGTCAAAGATCTTACTTGGTTAAAAAAAAGGGTGAGGTAAGGGAACAGGAGGCAAAAGAAAAATAATAAAAAGATTTCGCATTAATGGATAGTCCGGTGAAGGGTAAAAATCCAAAAATGGTAAAATTAAAATTTAAATTCGACCGTTTTGGATTTTAGCATTTTTGGATTTTTCGAAACTCCGCGGATTAAGGACTATCAACTTATCTTGTGCTTCCTTTTTTAAAATTAAATATGTTTTTAACTCTTTTTCAAGATGTCTTTTAACATATTTTATTAATCATTTGTTCATATTATAAGCTCTATTTCCTTTTCGGTTTTATTGAGCTTTTATATCTGGCTGAGTTTATTTTACTTGTAAATATTAACTCTTTAATATTTATAATATATTTTAAGTTTTCCATTTTGATTACCTTAGTAAACTTATTGTAACTTTTATTATATATATATATATATATATATATATATATATATATATATATATATATATATATATATATATATATATATATATATATATATATACGAGGCCTCCTTCAGTTTTAACAGACTATGGATACCCACGGTAAGGGTGCCTGTGCAGGAAATTTTTGTGGCAAAAGTTGCGCAATCTCCATCCACACCTCTCCTGAGTTGACATCGTTGAATACCAGTGGCAAGTGTAGGTTCAGGACGACTGGATCAATGCCGAGATAAGCGGAAAGCATATACAGCGCCTAGAATTCCCAAAAGGTCACCCATCTGGTACTAGCCAGGCTCAACGTTGCTTAACTATATATATATATATATATATATATATATATATATATATATTAATTTTTAAGGATGTATATATACATATATGTATATATACACACCCACCCTGCACTGCTGATTACCGAAAGAATGAAACACTAGTATCTGTAGGTATTAAAATTATTATTGTAATAATTATATATATATATATATATATATATATATATATATATATATATATATATATATATATATATACAGAGTGACCAAAAAAACGGGCCCCAACTCTAATAAGACCCCGTTTCTGTGTTTTGTCCGAATGAAATGAACCTTTGGTCATAACTAGTTTATTATATTCAAAACATCACATCAAAACACTCAGGTCTTTAGCCTTTTTTTTTCTCCGTTCTACAACATATGTTCTAGATGGCCTCTATGTAGCTTTTGTTTTTTGGGGGTCACCCTGTATATACCAAGTTATAGGTATTCAGGAGAGAAACTCGCAAATTTAACAAGGGTATTAACAGTGCTCAATAAAATAAAGCTAGATATTTTTTACTGGCATAGACAAATTTACATGGTCGCAACACTGGACACGCTAATATTTCGGGCAGATTGTTAGTCAAGATCACAAGTCATCGTCAGGCGACTTAATAAGTTTGTCTTCAAATGATAGAGTCCGGTTCTTAAAACTTTAAGAACCGGATGCCTGACGAGAACATTTGGTCTCGACTGACCATCCGTCCGAAACATTAACTTGTCTAACATCACGACCATGTAAATTCGTCCATATTAAAAATGTGTGTGTGTCTGTCTGTCTGTCTGTCTGTCTGTCTGTGTCTGTATTTGTGTGTGTGTGTGTGTGTGTGTTTGTTTGTGTGTGTGTGTGTGTGATACAATGTAATTATGTCATCACAGAGTAAATCTTTAACAAAGCAAAACTTATCAAGATAAGAAAAGATCGACACTACTGTGAGCGTAGCATTTTTGTTACTATTGCCTACATATATATTATCCGTCCTATTTTTCCTTACATGTTGTACCTACTTTTAATTCTCATTACATATCTAAATGTCATTAAGAAAGTTCCTTCTATATTTGCATTTTGCATAAGTCTGGCACTTCTCTGATTCTGATGAGAAGCATTTTGCTTCGAAATGCCATGGCTTAAATGGGAGTTTTCCTTATTTTCTCCTTAACGTTTCCTTATTGTTCCGATGATATAATAAGCTACTACATCACTTTTATCTTTCATATACTCCAGGTTAAGGGTATTCAAGAGTGATTACTAATGAATTTAACGAGGTAATTGAGAGTGCTCAATAAAAGAAGAGCAAGATATATTTTTAGTGATATAAATAAATTTATTTGGTCGCGACACTGGACATGATCATGTTTCGAACAAATGGTCGATTAAAACCAGAAGTCCTTGTCAGGCCACTTCATAAATGGTTGTTATCCGCAGAAAAACTAGTCCTTAAATATATATATAGAGAGAGAGAGAATTAGTCCTGGAGTCTTAAGTTTGGTTAGCTTTTTTTTGTTTTGCGACATATCAACCCTTTTCAGGTTATTTAATGCCGAATCCAAAGATTTTGAAGAAAATTTTTTTAATAGAACATATTTGTTGTTTTCAAGTCGGATTCTATTCAACCCATAGTTGGGACCCTAACAGGTACTATCACTCCGGGTCATAGTGACCTGGGAGCAATGGCAATTAAAGGGTGGATCCACACTCCCCAAAGTCCGCAAGCTGGGTCCTCATCATCGGATATAGTTTAAGGTCATATCCAGGATTTGAAGTCTTAAGAGCAGTTTATATTTATGCATTAATACTTTAAAAGAAAAGTGCTCACAGTAATGTAGATATATAATAAGCTCAATAGTTATATTTATTCTAGAGCTCTATTAAGTATAAAGATTGATCATTGTAAATTATGAATCAGTATTAAAAGGAAAAACAAACAAAATCAAACTGAGTATACGATCGTTTTTGAAACGATATTCATATCATTAAAATTGGCAATAAGCATTGACAATAACTGACAATAATTGATAATAATTGACAAAGACTTTGTTTTTGAATATAATTTCTTCATCAGCACAAAAGACGTGGGGAGGGAAAAGTTTAAGACACCAAAATAAAACTAGCATTTTTGTAGTAAGGTGGATAGTCCTTATTGAGTTGCATTAGAAAATTTGTTTTAAAGTTCCTCAGAAGATATGTGGGCATGTTGCTGTATCATGGCCAAAATGCAGCAACATGCCCTGGAAAAATACATTGAGGACATTTCAAAGGCTGCTGCAAAAAGGTGGGTTCCCTCTATCGAGCCAGAAGACTACTTACACTTAAAAGTATTCTGTACCTCTATGTAAGGGTATTCAATGCCAATGCATGAAGTATTGTTGCCGCGTCTGGGCCTCTGCATCTACAACTACCTATCCCTCTTGGATAAGGTCCAAAAAATTTCCAATCTAACAGGCCCCACTTTGTCAACTAAGCTCCAACCTCTGTCCATCGCCGCAATACTGCATCTGTTTTACGAGTATTTTAATGAAATCTGCCTTGATGAACTCGTTGCACTTGTGTCCCCCTCGACGTACATATTCCCGACAAACCCGCTTAGCAACAAAATCTTACCCCTTCATTGTTTAGGTCCCTAAATATCAAAAAGCTTTCTTTTCTAATATTTTCGTTCCCCTAAGAGTTGGACTTTGGAATTCCCTTTCCTGCTACCTACTTCTCTCACTGTACTGATATGCAGAAGTTTAAAAGTAACATAAACCAACATCTTGTTAATCTTTCGCAGGCACGGTTTCAAATAGTAGCCCCTTTACGTCCAAGTGGCGATATGGCTTGTTAGGGGTGAACGTGATTTAAAAAAGAGCATGTATGAACACGCGAGAAAATATCAGTAGGAGATGTAACATAGCTGGTTTGTGGAGATATTAGCAGCAGTAGCCAAAAAAAAGCACCTATGCAAATTAGGAAGACGAGAAATGGCTACAGTAGTGAAGAGTAAGAAAAATAACGCATCATCTCTATATATCCTTCCATTTAAACCTAGTATATTTTATTCATTTTCTTTAGTATGTACAGATCTATTAAGTCCATTACCTCCGTTATTAAATCCGTTATCATATAAAGAGAGACTAAAATTTGAAAGATATAGTTTCGGAATTGGGGAGTAAATCTATCAATAAATAAATCAGAGAGGAAAAAAAATAATTCTAAAAATAGAAGAAGCATTAAAAGATAAAATGAATATAAAAATATAAAACTGTAGAAATATCATCTAAAAATAAGATATATAAAAGTGGGATATTTACTCAATTCGAAAGGAAATCGAAAAAAAATAAAGAAATAAAATAAAATGGGGATAAATGTTGGTATCATAAAAGGGGACCGTGTATGATCGTCTAAATGTTGCTGTCTATTTATGATGTATTCATATCTAATTGTTCATATGCTTTTGTGTGTGTGTGTGTGTGTGTGTGTGTGTGTGTGTGTGTGTGTGTGTGTGTGGTATATGTATTTTGGACATGCCTCCTTCATGCGTCGTTGATCTTGTCCACCTGAAATTCATCTTGTGACTTGGAGGGGAGACTGGAAACTTATATATGGGCGATTATTCATTCACTCAAAGACGATGAATGGTTTTATATAGTTTTTTCACCTTCCAGATGTCGATCGCAAAAGAATGGAAAGTGAATTTCTTTGCTTGCATAGGTCTTATTTTCACTCACGTCAGTGTCCCCCCAGTGAAGGGGAGGGGATGACCTGTTAAGCCGTCTGTTCTTCTCTACGCACATATATATATATATATATATATATATATATATATATATATATATATATATATATATATATATGACGAATATATTTTGGTGTCTGAAGAGTAGCTATTTTTGGAATAATTTTAAATAATATAATGTTTATATTTATCCAAATGGTTACAAAACAATTGTAACACATAGGGAAATACACCATATGATGTTCTTATTTTATATTTTGTTTTAACTTTGCAAAAATATTATATATATATATATTGTTACACAGGCGATAAAAGGTGGGGATTTAAGCAATAAATAACGTAGCGGTATGATAAGAAATTTCCGAGAAGAATCAAAACTGTTTATCTTTGTAACACGTTGCCCAAAAGGGGGGTACAAGGGAATTTACGGGAAAGCAAAAACCCAAGTATTTTCTCTTTATCCCATATGTGACACAGCAAAAATAAAATAATAAAGCAAGTGCATGGAAACGCAAGGACGAACACAATAAAAAATGCGAGAAAATAACGAAATAACAAACATTTTTCCAAACGATACAAAAATAGATTTATTTAAGAAAAAAAGAAGAGTTTAACGAAAGAAAAAGAAACTATTCAACGTTATGGAATCTGGAGTATATCTACGCGTATGGAAATGAGCGAAAGTCCTTGGGGGGAGTAATCAAAGACTTTGCACTTACAGATTTTTTTTTGTTTTCCGTTTTTTCTATTTTTTTTTCTTTTGCTGGTGTGTTTCATGATTCGACAACGACGCAGTAAATCCAAGATATTTCCTTCGGCGTGGAAAAAGTTCACATAGCCATCTCACGTGTTTTCTTTTCTTGCTCGCATGTTATATATCTGTCTTATTCGTGAGGGATAAGATATCACATCGTGCGTTCGGCACATCGATATCTCTTTCGCATGATGGGAAAAAGCCATCGTCTCTTTCGTGAGGAAGTAAATTCATCACATTCTCTCACATGACTAGAGAAGGTCGCATCTCGTATATCCATATCCTTTTCGCATGAGGGGAAGAGGTCGCTTCCCTCCTCCGACGAGGAGAGAGACCTCTTAAGAGGTCGGCGACCAAAACCGAAAAGAGCGACTTCCACTAGTGTCCAGTTAAAAAAAGGGAAAGGAGAAGCGATAACTCTTTCAGTCTCCCCTCTTCCTCTCTGCTTCACAATTCGGTCTAAAAATAGACTAGACGAAATCTCTAGCCGGTAAAGTCTCTGCAAGTTTTAAAGGGGTGGGGGTACATTAGTAGACCTCGCTCGGTTCCAAAACGACTACTGCGCTAGCCTATCTTGTGAGAATCATCTTGTTTTACCTCGATGACGAAATATAAAGAACCAAAATCTCGTCAGCCTAAAATTAAGTATTTTGATTTAAATACAAATTCAATTTAAATACTATGTCACAATATATATATATATATATATATATATATATATATATATATATATATATATGAGATTATAAAGGAACTGGTTTAAATTTGTAACTCCAGATTCCCTCATATTGTCCTTTAGTCCTAATATTCGATGACCGATGTTTCTGAAAAAGGGAAAAGAATTGCTGTTTTGGGGGGTTAGAATTTATTCATATAACACTTATCGTTCACTGCGCTTTGACCGTGAAGTGTTATTTTTATCTCTTTGCGTCAAGAGGCTTCATGTCTTGTCTGAAGCGACTTCCATTAAAACTATGCCAATAGCCATTAGTCGTATGCTCTCGTGTAATGAATGAATACGTGAATGTAGGATTGACATAAAATTCTTAAAGATAAACTAAAATGACCGAAAAATGAGCCGAAATGGCTTAAATAATTAAAAGGAAATGACTTAGAATGACTTTAATGAATTAAGGATGAACTGAATGACCTTAAGAATGACTTGAATGCTTAAAAAAATAACTAGAATCCTTCAAAAACAACTTGAATGATCTGGAGAATAACTTGAATGGCTTTGAGACTGACTGGTTGTAAAGTGGGTGATCATTTTACATTAAATTAATACAGGAAAGTGATCCCCCACATTATATAACTAAAATTATTTGATTTAGGGAATTTGAAACGTTATATTAGCTATGTGGCCAAGGAAAAGTTACAAACATGAGTGCAGCATGTAGTAAGAACAGATACTACTCTTTGATCTCGGTCAAAAGAGCAAGAAAAGGGTATTTATTTGCTCCCCCACCGAGCAAATTAGGCACAAGGCCGATTTATAATGTAAGGAGTGAAAGGGAAATGGGGGCCAACTTCCCGGGGAGTAGGGGACTTGGATAGTGACAATTGGTATGAAAGGTTGCCCTACATTGACCAAGGTCTTATATGTGGGGTTGCCCCACATATGGTCTTTGCTTGTAGTATCTGCCGGAACATATACTACACTTTGATTTTGGCCAAAAAGCAAAGAAAAGGTGTATTTATTTGCTCTCTCACCGAGTAAATTAGGCACAAGGCCGATTTTTAATGTGAGGAGTGAAGGGGAAATAAGAACCAGCTCTCCGGGGAGCAGGACAGTGACAACTGGCATGAAGGGCTTCCCCCACATTGAACAAGGTCCCACATGTGGAGTTGCCCCCACACATGGCCCTTGCTTGCAGTATCTGCCGGAGCAGATACTACATTTTTATCTTGGCCAATAAAAGAGTATTTATTTGCTCCCCCACCGAGCAAATTAGGCACGAGGCCGATTTTTAATGTGATGAGTGAAGTGGAAATGGGGACCAGCTCCCCGGGGAGAAGGGGGGGCTGGATAGTGACAATTGGTATGGAGGGTTGCCCCTACATTGACTAAGGTCTTATATGTGGGGTTGGTATTTATTTGCTCCCCCACTGAGCAAATTAGGCACAGGGCTGATTTTTAATGTTAGGAGTGAAGGGGAAATTGGGACCAATTCCTCGGGGAGTAGGGGACCTGGATAGTGACAATTGGTATGAAGGGTTGCCCCTACATTGACCAACGTCTTATATGTGGGGTTGGTATTTATTTGCTCCCTCACCGAACAAATTAGGCACAAGGCCGATTTTTAATGTGAGGAGTGAAGGGGAAATTGGGACCAGCTCCCTGGGGACTAGAGGAACTGGATAGTGACAATTGGTATGAAGGGTTTCCTCTACATTGACCAAGGTCTTATATGTGGAGTTGCCACCACATATGGTCTTGTTTTGCAGTATCTGCCGGAACAGATACTACACTTTAATCTTGGCCAAAAGTTCAAGAAAAACTTAAAAGCTAAGAACAGCATCTATTAACAACAGACCTTTGATCTCAACCAAAAAGGTCAGGCACAAAAGTGTTACGGACAGACCGACAGATCGACCGACCGATCGACATACCGACGAAGTGACTTATAGAGTCGCTTCTTGCACGCGACTAAAAATGATTTTCGGTTGAAGAAAAGTTATTATCGTATCCATATAAACGAGGGAATGGTCATATACGTCCACACATCTTTCAAGCGGCATTCGTGCAAAATTGAACTCAACGCAGTTGATTGCGTAGTCTGCGGAGTTATCCATTTGACTAATGCTTAAACAAAACATAATAATGCATTCTTCTAGCGGTAGGTGAGTAGCGTTTATCTGACTCGCAGATGATTAATTTTTCTAGCGTCAGAGTGTAAGGAGGAATCCCGAAATCTATCCCGAATGTTTAATCAATTGAATGTTTGTTTGAATTAAATCCAAACAGCCAATCAGTGTGTCTGTTGCCTTATAAGGCAAATAGAACATTTATGAAGTATGTCACGTTATTTACAAATTACTTAACTAACTATACGTCATCTTGTAAATTCCTGGTTTACATAATGCAAGCATGGAAACCCAACGTTGCCCAGGATTGAATGATGAGCAACGAATTTTTCACATTCCCATATTTTTATTGTCATTGAAATCAGTGAAATCATCCATTTTTCAATCAAATCGATCGATCGCCTACTCTTGTTGGAGACCCATCGCGGTGCATTAGGAGAAAGCTTCACATGCTTCCCCACAGTGACTTAGTGTACAATATATTGTAATCTACATTGCACTGTAGAGAACTTACTTTTGATTTTATAAAATTATTTTTATATATAACGGTTTGAATTAAAGTTTAAAATGCAAAAGTCAAGTATTATGGTTCAATTGTGTTCTAAACAGAAACATTAATTTCGAATGCATGCATATCAAACTAAAGAATCTACTGTTGATTTTATATGCCGAACCTTTTTGCTTGTGTGCTAATAAAACTTATCAAATGCACTTGTGATGTTATGCTGTATAAGGTGTTAACTTTAGTAAAAATCATCTGTTCCTTCTTTCATCGGATTTTTTCAATTAACGGTACTTATCGAAGACATTCTGTTGCAAAACATAAGAACACTGCCAGCCACACAAAGTGTATTTTTCTGTTGCGGAGTCTATAAGAAACGAACTCCTATACACAGACAAAGTTCCATTTACATAATAGATAGATAGATAGATAGATAGATAGATAGATAGATAGATAGATAGATATTCTACTTGTTACGTCTTTAGTTAATCCGTATGTTAAGCTTCGAAAAAGTCCAAATACAATTTTGAAGGACAAATTTATTTTTAAAAACCAAACACAGGACAAAAATATTTTCTCTACTGCAGATATTGACGGTGTGAAGAATGGGAGGCTTTATTTTTGGGACGACCCCCGAATGAAAAATCGCACTCCGAATACCCATAGACAGCCATCGTTTATTGCAAAAGTGCAGTGATAATGGTGGTAACCATGTAGAAAATATATTCTGGAACGCAAAAGATCACTCGTTTTAATGGTACCTTTCTCATCTTCGCAGCTCTTCAACTTTTTTAGTTAAAAAAATAAAAAGCTTAACTTTTGGAACGACCCTCGTGGTATTTTTTTATCTCTTTGAATCAATTGGCTTCATACCTCGTCTGGAGCGATTTCCAGTAAAAAAATATTTTCAGTTGAACAAAAGTTATTAATGTTCTATATGATTGAGTGCGTGATATTATACGTCCACACTTCTTTAAACGGTATTCGTGCAAAATCGATTGCGAAGTCCGCGGGGTTATCCATTTGACCAACACTGAACTACGATATATAGGTAGCGTTTATCTGAATCGCAGATGATTAACTTCTGTAATGTCAAAGTGTAAGGAAAAAAGATATCCTGTCCCGAATGTTTAATGAATTGAATGTTTGTTTCTGAAGTAAGCCCAAACAGCCAATCAGTGTGTTGGCTTTTGAAACAAGTGGAATATTTACTAAGTAAATGACGTTATATACAAATGACGCCATTTTGTGAATTCTCTATTTTCGTGCTAATTAACCTTCTTATTTGAAAAGGAAAAAGAGGACAAATTATTTAGGACATCAAATTGTTTCCGGGCTTTTCGGAAAGTCGTGATTCCAAACCTATTTATTAAACAGGACCTTTTTATTTTTATTTATTTATTTATTTTTTATTTTTATTTATTTATTTTATTTATTTATTTATTTTTTTTTTTTTTGCATTTTCACCCCAAACAAGGCACAGTGTCACTTTGATGTAGGGAGCTACTATCATGGACATAAATTGCAGGGATACTATGTAGGGAGTTGAGCAGCGGGATGTCCGCTTACATTACACTTGAACGTCTGCGTGTCAGTATAGTAATGGGAAGCAGAAACTCGAAAGGGAATTCCAAAGTCTAGCAATTCTGGGGAAGAAAAAATTAGAGTAGAAGGCGTTACCTTTTCAACTCCGATAACCTTATAATGTGCTAATATACAATTCGTATTATTTTAAACGCCAACGATTTAAGATGAAAAATGTTTCTTTTTTCTTATGAAAAAACAAAAAACGAAGGAAATAGAATTCGGGTAACACTTTTCCTCAAAAGTGAAGCATAATGAGTTCCCGTCGTTATCATTATTCCGTCCTGGTCCTAGAAGACTATGAGCGTGATATTGGCAGCAGAGGGTTACACTCTTGCCTTCTTTGTAGAGTGGTGGATTCAAAGAGCTTCTAATGCATTGACTGGACTCAGTTCTTTGATTCAGGTTTCATCCTGTGTAACCTCTCTTCTCAACTAACCAAAGTCAGCCCTTTCAACTAATTGTTTTTAATCTTCTCTTAATATTGTTTATTACCCAACTGACGATCTTATTAAATCACCCCATACCGTATGGAAGCGGCATTCACTACAGGCGGGTTGAACTAGCTTTCTCCGAAGGAGGAAGTTTCATAGAAGTATGAAATTTACAAGCGGTCCGCAGTCGTATGTATATCCATGTCAGAAGATGGCGACATTAGGTTTTTGCAGTACAAATGCAAATGTTACGCAAGTATAAATCATGTAGAATATCTGCATGAATATAATTACAAATAATAGTTAAAGATGATCATTCCATGAGAAAACCGAAAAACTAATATGGAATTAATTAAAATGAATGTTTAAAAGAATATGTAAATTAGCTTGATCTTTTGCAGATGGATGCGATTTCACGACCCATATATAACAAAGTTGTATTTTCTTTTTAAATAAATAGACAAAAATGTTCGCCTTTTTTCTGTTGGCCTTCGGACCAAGATCTTTTTTTCTATTATCAAAGTGTAGTATCTGTTCCGGCAGATACAGCAATCAAGGTAATATGTGGGGGCAAGCCCACATATCAGACTATTGCTCTTGAGCAATCAGTTTTGGTCAATGTAGGGAAACTCTTCATACCAAACGAACTGGTCCCCCTCCCCTCATTCTACACATTAAAAAACGGCCTTGTGCCTAATTTGCTCAGTGGGGAATCAAATAGATAACTAAATAAATAGAAAAAAAGGGGTTTTAATATGAATATCAATACGCACACACAAAAACAAATCTGTAGGAGTATATATATATATATATATATATATATATATATATATATATATATATATATATATATAAACCAACTATGATATACTTATGAAGAGAAATGTAGCGATGACTGTCGTGGAACCTTGCAATGGGTGTGCCATATTGCGGCAAACATCGCGAACATGATTGAAAATCAAAGAGAGCGCACCGAATTCCATTTACAAACAAGAAACAAGATCTAGGGAAGAGGGGGGGGGGACACATCCATTTCTAATGCCGATAGGGCATAATCAATCGAACTTCTTGGAATTCACATTGATTTAATAATCAACTCTTTCGAAGAAGTAAATTTGCAACCTCGCATAAATCAATTATCGATGCGGTTGTATTATATCTCAGAGGTAAAAATAGATATGACGTTTTTTTCTTCCAATCAGATTATTAAATCGATAAAAGAATGCTACAGACATTTTTTTTTAAATTAACATTCAATGTGCGACGATCATTAATCTGTTATTCTGCTAAATGTGAATTAATCAACGACTATTTAAGCAGTGTTGAGCCTGGTCATTACCAAAATAAGTGACCATTTGAGAATTCCATTATGCTGCTTATCTCGCCATTGTTTTTTAGTCGGTCTTGGGCTTCTCCTTGCCACTGGACCCAAGCATTTCCCATTTAAGAGAGGTGGGTTAGGGATTGCGAGATGGGGTTAGGGATAGCAGCTACCTTTAAAAGGGCGTACATTGTCTCTTGAAACTGAACGGAAGTATCGACGATTTATCTAGTGTTTCCTTTTCAGATTAAATATGTTTTTAACCCATTTCAAAGTGTTTTTAACATATTTTATTAACTGTTTGCTCATATTATAAGCTCTATTTCCTATTTGGTTTTATCGAGCTTTTATATCTGGCTGAGATAATTTTATAAATATTAATTCTTTAATATTTATAATATACTTCAATTTTACCATCTTGGATCATTTTGGTAAATTCAATTGTAATTTTCATTTTATATATATATATATATATATATATATATATATATATATATATATATTTGTGTGTGTGTGTGTGTGCGTGTGTGTGTGCGCATGCATGCATAAGTGTATATACATTCTGTGTGTATTTCAGCAGTGTTTTTTTCATTTAAACAAACATTGGTACTTTAAAATTCTCTTGATACACATGGAATATATCATTTTTATTTCAATACAAAACTCATACAACGTTTGCTTCCCTAATTAAATCACATAAAATATATCCTAAAATGTACTGTAGTTTGGAGATTGAAGTAGATTTGAAAAGAAACCCGATTAAATGTACATAATAGTTAACATTCGATAACTCGTTCACCAAAATAAAGCAATAACACATAAATTATACCAAACACATTAGAATTAAATTCTCTATATCACGATCCAAGTTTCAACATTTATAATATTTTTTTTATGGTTATCAACTAATTTGAGTGTTAACTATTCTGGACGTTATATCTTTTTCTTCTAAAAATATGTCTTTTCGACATTTGGAATTCGACATGGAATGGTTAAAAGCACAGATTATACCAAACACATTAGAATTAAATTCTCTATATCACGATCCAAGTTTCAACATTTATAATATTTTTTTTTATGGTTATCAACTAATTTGAGTGTTAACTATTCTGGACGTTATATCTTTTTCTTCTAAAAATATGTCTTTTCGACATTTGGAATTCGACATGGAATGGTTAAAAGCACAGATTATACCAAACACATTAGAATTAAATTCTCTATATCACGATCCAAGTTTCAACATTTATAATATTTTTTTTTATGGTTATCAACTAATTTGAGTGTTAACTATTCTGGACGTTATATCTTTTTCTTCTAAAAATATGTCTTTTCGACATTTGGAATTCGACATGGAATGGTTAAAAGCACAGATTATACCAAACACATTAGAATTAAATTCTCTATACCACGATCCAAGTTTCAACATTTATAATATTTTTTTTATGGTTATCAACTAATTTGAGTGTTAACTATTCTGGACGTTATATCTTTTTCTTCTAAAAATATGTCTTTTCGACATTTGGAATTCGACATGGAATGGTTAAAAGCACAGATTATACCAAACACATTAGAATTAAATTCTCTATATCACGATCCAAGTTTCAACATTTATAATATTTTTTTTATGGTTATCAACTAATTTGAGTGTTAACTATTCTGGACGTTATATCTTTTTCTTCTAAAAATATGTCTTTTCGACATTTGGAATTCGACATGGAATGGTTAAAAGCACAGATTATACCAGACACATTAGAATTAAATTCTCTATATCACGATCCAAGTTTCAACATTTATAATATTTTTTTTATGGTTATCAACTAATTTGAGTGTTAACTATTCTGGACGTTATATCTTTTTCTTCTAAAAATATGTCTTTTCGACATTTGGAATTCGACATGGAATGGTTAAAAGCACAGATTATACCAAACACATTAGAATTAAATTCTCTATATCACGATCCAAGTTTCAACATTTATAATATTTTTTTTTATGGTTATCAACTAATTTGAGTGTTAACTATTCTGGACGTTATATCTTTTTCTTCTAAAAATATGTCTTTTCGACATTTGGAATTCGACATGGAATGGTTAAAAGCACAGATTTTTCTAGAAGAAAAATTCTGATATAAAAAAGTTAGAGAACTTCGTTCTGATGCAGTTGATATAAATTACGCGTTTGTTTTGTTGTTTAATAGTTTCTTTTTTACTTGGGAGTCACCACTTATCAAGACCCGAAGGCCGCTCGAGGATAAAGGCTAATGAATGTAAGGTGGTAGTGTAGTAATTCTTCATGGTGTAAATTAGGTAAAATTTAATTATTTATGGGGACAGCTCAACAAGAATTTGTTTACATTTAATTTGAAGGCTACTAGGTTGTATTCAACCGGGAAGCAGGCCAGCAGAACAGCGTTCTACAAAGGGGCAGTTCTGGGAAAGAAACTTTGTTTATGGAATATACGTTTAGATTTAGGTACAGATATAGTGGATGAAATCGTATATAGTGGTTTTAGCTTGTCAAGTGCTTTGTGAAAGTTTGGCAAGGGGGGGGCACAGATTAGAGTTCAGTCGAGTACTTGCCGTAAAAATAACGATATAGCAGAAAGAGGCTTGCAACGTCTATTCTGTGAGAAAGAGGTTGTATCACGATTATTCAATATAGTGGCCTCTTAAAAATCTGGAAATATACAATTTGTAAAAATGTATTATTACAAGGGTCGTTCCAAAAGAAAAGCCTCCTATTTTTTAACTCAAAAAGTTGAAGAGCTACGAAGACAAAAGTGGTATCATTAAATCGAGCGATCTCTTGTGCTCCAGAATCTATTTTTCTACATAGTCACCAAAATTCTTAAATTCAAGCGATGAACGATAACTATGAATGGGCGTGTGGACCGCGTTTTGTCATGCAGGGGACTTTCACAATAAAGGCCTCCTACTTTTTAAAAAGTTGCAGAGCTACGAAGACGTGAGTGGTACCATTAAAGGAGCGACCTTTTGTGTTTCAGAATTTATTTTTCTACACGGCCACCATCATTCTCAAAGCATTCCTGCTACTGACGCACGTCCATGATAGGGTTTGCTTTCTTCGAGTCACACATCGTCAATATCTGCAATAGAGGGATGAAACTTTCAGGTCATGAATGCAAAAGTTCAGTCATCATAACAATGTAATTCGTAATCGCCCCCGGATCTGTTCGACTAGAATAAAAAAATAGGAGGCATTACTTTTGGAACGCCTCTCGTAAAGTTCGCTGTGTGCTATGACGTTGATTATTCTTGGGTATTAGTATTGTTAATCACATTGTCGGTCACTCGTCATGAATACGTGACATTTGATTCATTGTCAATACTAATCGATAATGAAATATATTATTTTGTCATTTGATATTCAACCCGCGAAATCTTTGGGTTTGAACGTGATCAGCCTCTAAAATTCATCCCCATACGATTGCTCCCGTCTCTTTTTTTTAGATTTTATCATTAAGGAAAACAAATTACTAAAAAATAAATCCCTCGATTCCAATTTTGATGAGTAAGGGCGAAACATGTCAATTGAGTCGTTTTGATTTTTTTTTTTCTATTTCTCTACTTTTATTTTTTAGTCGCTATCCATTTTCCTTTTCTCCTCGGTCTTATTTTTTTAATATATATAAAATGAATTCCGAAGGAATACGTCTTCCCTTCATGATTGCCTTAATAAAGTTTTGTACCCCCAAGAAAATCATGATATATATATATATATATATATATATATATATATATATATATATATATATATATATATATATATATATATATGTGTGTGTGTGTATGGTGACTTGATAAAATATGTTTTTCAATAAAATTTTACTCTTTTTTTTTACACAGTGGTCACCACTTATCAAGGCCCGGAAACCACTCAGGGATAAGGGTTATTGCAAGTACATTACATTAGTGTAGGGATTTGATGAAGTGTTTATTTAAGGGGCGGTTCATTAGGAATTTGTTAACGTTGGACTTGAACACATCCAAGTTGTAGTCAGGTGGGAAGCAGGCAGATGGAACAGAGTTCCACAGGCGTGCAGTTCTAAGAAAGGAGCTTTGTTCATGGAATCCACGTTTTGATTTAGGCACAGATAAAGAGTGAGTGAAATTTTTCATAGTGGATTCAGCTAGACGGGTGTTTTTCGTGAAAGATTGGCGAGGGGGGACCAGAGATTGGAGTTCAGACGAGCATCTGCCAGGGAAATAAATTTATGTACACAATTTCTTTTGCTTTAGAAGCTCAATGCATGTTAAATACAACAGAGCATATATAAAAGAATAACAGTAAAGTTACATTCCAAGGTCAAAATAGTTATTTTTTATACAAAAGAGCTCCTCCAGCATATAAAAATTTCGGTAGAGATTTCTAATTTTGCTGAAGAGTATATGCACGAAAAGAGGCGGTATTGACATAATAATAACCGTTTGTTTCTTCATAACAAAACGGATCTGTATAAAATATCTCGAAATTTTAACATGCTAGAGTAGTTTTTAGTCGCGTGCAAGCGACTCTATAAGTCACTCCGTCGGTCCGTCGGTCCGTCGGTTGATCTGTCCGTAACACTTTTGTGCTTGGCCTTTTTGGTTAAGATCAAAGGTCTGTTGTTAATAGATGCTGTTCTTAGCTTTTTAAACTTTCTTTTATCAAGATCAAAGTGTAGTATCTGTTCTTACTATATGCTGTACTTATGTTTGTAACTTTGTGATATAAAATGGGGGATCACTTTTCTGTATTAATTTAATGTAAAATGATCACCCATTTTACAACCAGTCAGTCTCAAAGCCATTCAAGTCATTTTTCAGATCATTCAAGCTGTTTTTGAAGGAGTCCAGTTATTTCTTAAGCATTCAAGTCATTCTTAAGGTCATTCAATTCATCCTTAAGTTCATTAAAGTCATTCTAAGTCATTTACGTTTTATTTATTTAAGTCATTTCAGCCCATTTTTCGGTCATTTTAGTTTATCTTTAAGAATTTTATGTCAATCCTACATTCACGCATTCATTCATTACACGAGAGCACGCGACTAATGGCTATCGGCCTTGTTTTGCATAAAATATAAATATTTTGATTTTGAAATGTAACTATATTGTTATTCTACACACACACACACAGTTATATATACATGTATATGTATATGATATAAAACTGAATATGTGTGTGTGTGTGTGTGTGTGTGTGTGTGTGTGTGTGTGTGTGTGTGTGTGTGTGTGTGGTCACGAATAGGCTCCCATATGGTTGACTATTTTAAAAAAACTGATTATATATAATGATAGAAGATTTATCGAGACATAGGAATGGGTATGTTTGATCTGCCAGAACGTTGGTTCATTAAAGTTGTGGGATCTGCCTTCGCGCCTGCTCCACAAAGTATGGAAGTAAAAAATTTAAAAATTAAAAAAAAAAAAATTTACAAGTGTTTTTGATATAGATGTACATAATAATACTTTGATAAGTATGTTTTAACTTAAATAGGGATGGTATAATAAAATTGTGGGGTCTGCATTCGTGCCTGGCCTCCATAGAATGGAAATAAGCACAAACTTTAATAAAGACTTTTCATATCTATCTGCGTAAGTATACTTTGATAATTATGTTTCAGTTTGAAGAAATATGGTATAATAAAATTATGGAGTGTTCGTTCGCACCTGACCTCCATAGACTGGAAATATGTCACAAAGTTTATATATATATATATATATATATATATATATATATATATATATTAGTACGTTATGACTATCGTTGCAGTTACGTTACACAGAATATTCCACGTTTCATCCCCATGAGGTATTGTCAGGCTTAAGTATATAGGATTCGTGTTACATGATCTTTTTTATACATACACGTGGTGTTAGTTGAGCTAATCAATCAGGTAAGTTGTAATTCTCGCACACGGGTTTATGTTTTTGTTAGCTTAAAAGGTTGAAACGTGGAAAATTCTATGTGGCTGAATTGCCATATATTTTCATAACTCAATACTTACTTCTACTCTTACGTATTCAGTACTGTTGAAATTCTGTGAAGTGTGGAAGCATAAAATATATCTTATAAAATTTTATGTGCTTACATGAACTAATAATTATATGTATATGCAAACATATATACACACGCACACAGACACACATATATATATATATATATATTTATATATATATATATATATATATATATATATATATGTGTGTGTGTTTTTGTTTTTGACAAAACAAATTTGTATCTACCAAATTTATTAGCATTTTGACGTTCTAGCTTATTGCTGATCGATTGAAGTGCTTTTATCGGGGAATACAAACGAACCAGTGGCTCACTATTTTTGTGCCAGCCTGATTGCTCCCTCAGTTAAGCTGGCTTAACCTATCCTTTAGCCTTGTGTCATATGGTAAGCAAGTACGTTCCCAGCTGGTGACGTCATAACAAATCCAGAGTAAGATGCACGAATCACTTAATGTCTTAGATGCCAGCTTAGGGATATTTTAATAAGATATGCAATAACTGTCCATTACACGTGTGGGTCCACCTTAGACGTTCTGTTTCGTTTGACACCTTAGAATGATGTTATGTGAAATATTCCCTTTATTAAATTCCATATTGCATTCGGCAGGTGGCTTTGCAATTCTTTGACAGACCATAACTACGTATAGATGCACCTTTTCGGAAATTGTTCTTATGCAGCTCATTGGTAAAAACAGATCGACAGATAACAAGAAAACACTCAGTTTACGGCTTAAGTTAATCAAGAAATCATTGATATTAAACCCTGCCTTCAAAAGAACATTATGCAAGGTGCTTTCAATAAGTGTCCAGACGTTTTTTCGTAAGAGAACTTTTATTGATAGTACACACATACATATATACTCTGGTCGCCTTCATAGTAATCTCCTCCGGTTGCAATGCACTTGTATTGTTCCTACAACTTATGGAAGTCCCATAGAAGTCCTCTTGTGTGAGCGTTTCAATGACCCTCATCACAGCCTCTTTCATCTCCTCAATTGTCTCATAACGACAGCCTCTAAGGTTTTCCTTGAGCTTAGGGAATAACCCAAAGTCACAGGGAGCAAGGTCTGGACTATAAGGAGGGTGAGGAACTGTCTTGATGCCCATCTTGATCAAAATCTCTGTGACAAGGATGGAGATGTGGACTGCACCTTTGGGACCATCTTTGCACAAATCGTTCGCATCTTAAGTTCCTCATGAATAATCGCATGTACAGTTTCCACACTGACATTAAACTGTACACTTATTGTCTTTATAGACACATGATAGTCCTTATCCATGAAATTCTTTATTTGGCCAATCAACTCTGGTGTTGTGACTTTCTTATTCCTACCACACATATCATCCCTCAGATACTCCCTGCCTTCCCTGAATCTCTTATGCCACTTCGAAACTGATGCTCGAGTCATGTAAGATGGTCCAAAAGCAGTCTAAAACATTCCATACGTTTCTGTTGCATTTTTTTCCTAGTTTAAAGCAGAATTTTATTGCATATCGTTCTTCTACATGGTCCTCACGGCCAAATTGCATTTTTGAAATTCACCAACTGTGACAATCAGGTTGTACAAAAAAGTCTGGAAACTTATTGAAGGATCCTAGATTTTGAAAATGACGACAGTGCACTGTTAAACGTTATCAATAATACTGCAAGAAAACACAACACATGGTCGCTATGGTTTGACAGGATGCTTTATTTCTCATGACTCACCACTCAAGGATGCAGTTTGTCTCGTTCCGAGACCGCCCCAGCTGATCCTGGTCATGTAGCAAAATGTATTTAGTTACTAAAGATTTTCACAACTCTTGAGGATAGAGAATTGTTGTATCCATTAAGATATCAACACGCACAGTTATCAATGTTCGGTCGTTTGGAGGCACAAAGCATGGAAATAAAATTAACAAACCAATTATCCATAGAAATATAAGGTTGTAGTTTCCAACAGAGGATGGCAAGATAGTGACTCAATAACAAATACACTGTTTTATTCAAAAAAAAATTACTAGTTTGTTTTCGAAATGCAGGGGAGTGACAAAGATGTATAATAAGAGTTGAGCTTCTAAACTTTGATTGCTTTACACAAAGAACGAAATATAATTGAACCCCATTTTTTACCAAAACAACACACACACGCACACACACACACACACACACACATATATATATATATGTATATGCATGTATGTATGTATATATGTATATGTATATATATGCACTTTCGTATAAATAATTGAATTCGTTCAAAGAGTATCGCTAACAAAAACAAATAAAAATATCTATATAAAAATGCGATACATTCAGTAGTCAAGCGAGGTGGTCCCGTGGTAGAGGTTTAGGCTTCTTATCATGGGGTCCTGATTTCGAATCTCGCTAGATTCAGCCACTCTGATGAGTTGTAGACGACGAAACACGTGTCAGTGGATAATTATATTTTAAAAATAATATATATATATATGTCGCTCCCCATTTACAGGGTACCAAATTGGCCAAAGGGAAAATTATTCCCAACTCCCATTTAGGTAAAGATGCACTTTCGTATGAATAAGTGAATTCGTTCAAAGAGTATCGCTAACAAAAACATACATACATATATATATATATATATTTGTTTATTAATTATACAGAAGTTCAGAAAAACATTGGTACCGTCGGTTTCAAGTCCAACACAACGGGAAACCATTAATGGTAACACGTAAATGATGTTCAGCTCTCGTTAGCCATCTTGTTGTTACCATTAACGGTTTCCCGTTGTGTTGGGCTTGAAACCGACGGTACCAATGTTTTTCTGTACTTCTATATAATTAATAAACAAATATTTAGTTCTTATATCGAAAAAGTTTTTCTTTGTGATCGAGCACTTTGTCAGAACTCTTTCCCCAAAATACAGTAAACATATATATATATATATATATATATATATATATATATATATATATATATATATCTGTAAACAAAAAGAATGCCTTTTGGGTTTGATTAGTCACAAGGATGTTCGAGTAATATAACGTTGCTGTATTTCAATCACTTTCCCCCAATTTTCCCCCATACATAACGTAACACAACGTTATTTTTATTTGTACATAATTTCGATTGCCATTCGTGTTTTTTTTTTCTCTCTCAAATCCCTCGATACGGCTTTGATAAAGTGAGGGCGAAACCGGTCAGCTGACTCCCCCATTTTATTTTGCTTCTCTTCACCCCATTAACGTCTTCCTTCCACGATTGCATTATATATATATATATATATATATATATATATATATATATATATATATATATATATATATATATATATATATATAAAGCTGAACGTCTGTGTGTGTATCTGGTCATGAATAGGCTCCTATATGGTTGACTATTATAGAAAGCTGATCACATATAATGATAGAAGATGTATCGAGACACAGTAATGGGTATGTTTGATCTGGCATAATGATGATTCATTAAAATTGTGAGGTTTGCGTACGCACCTGGTCTACAAAATATGGAAATAAAAAATTTGAAAATTAAAAAAAACGTTTACAAGTGTTTTTGGTATAGATGTCCATAATAATACTTTGATAAGTATGTTTTAACTTAAATAGGGATGGTATAATAAAATTGTGGGGTCTGCGTTCGTGTCTGGCCTCCATAGACTGGAAATAAGCACAAACTTTAATAAAGACTTTTCATATCTATCTGCGTAAGTATACTTTGATAATTATGTTTCAGTTTGAAGAAATATGGTATAATAAAATGATGGGGTGTTCGTTCGCACCTGACCTCCATAGAATGGAAATATGTCACAAAGTTTAACAATGTTTTTTAATATAGATCCACAGAATATTGTGATAAGTGTTTCAGTGTGAACAGGTATGATATAATAAATTATTGGGTTTATCTATTTTATTTTTACTTTCATCATATTTTGCTTTGGTTTTGATACCCCCAAATTCGAAGCTATCTCTTTACAACCCTTCCTTTTCATAAGCTATCATACTTTCATAAATCAGAGTCCTGTTTTCTGTAAGCTGTTTTTGAACCCAGTCAACGACGGGTACTTTTGCTAATATATATATGCATATATATATATATATATATATATATTCCTATAAATTCGTTTTTCTTTTGGGTGTATTGATAATCATATAAAAATCCCCCTTTCTACTTATTTAAAAGAAAATACAACTTTGTCACATATGGGTCATTGAATTGCATTCACTAGCAAAAGATCTAGCTGATTTTTATATTCTTTTAAACATTCATTTTAATTAATTCCTTATTAGTTTTTTGTGTTTTCTTATGGGATGATCATCTTTAGTTAACTATTACTTGCAATTATATTCATGCAGATATTCTACATGATTTATACTTGCATAATATTTGCGTAAAATGTTTACAGGAAACACAAAATTGTTTCCATATATATTTATGTATACGCATATATTTTTGTTGCACAAATTTTGCCTCCTAGCGTTTTTTGTCTACGGACATGAAGCTTCATATATAAGGTATTTGAAGCGATGCAAAACTTTATATTTGAGTTTTAGCCAGGAAAAATCGGTGCAAATGTGTGAAAATTTAAAATAAAAAATGAAATTTGCCAGGTGAAGGTCGAACGCCGCCATTACGAATGCATAACGTAGTTGATATTGGTTCATGTTTTAATTTTTAGCCTTGCAGTAGACGTGTTTTCATAGCCCAGTCATTTACGGCAGAGGAAAAATTAATCATGAGCAGAACGTTTTGGTTTCGATTCTCAGTGGTGGCGCATGAGTCTTTTTTTTATACTTTTTAAATCATTACTATATATTGCATCCAATCTACATATCTATCTATATCTATAAAAAATGAAAAGGTCTGTCTGTCTTTTC
This sequence comes from Euprymna scolopes, assembly GCF_053919585.1. NCBI lineage: Eukaryota > Metazoa > Mollusca > Cephalopoda > Sepiida > Sepiolidae > Euprymna > Euprymna scolopes. The sequence continues at coordinate 97,788,745 of NC_136509.1, forward strand.
TCTATGGTAGTTAAGGAAGACTATTATACAGAAATACATTACATATTCACACTTTTTAATATATACATATGCACATAGTCTTATGAACAGTACATAGGGCCCGAGCAAAGCCGGGCGGAACTGCTAGTATATATATATATATATATATATATATATATATATATATATATATATATATATATCGTATCACAGCTTTCTGTAGTAAGTAAGTAGTCTCCCCATGCATCTTATTGTCGAGCACTATTATTTCCATCGTTATGGTACAACTACAGCGGTAAATTTGTGCAAGGTCTTAATATTCTAATGTTGGTAAAACAGCAGTTTAGAGGCCTAAACATAATAAAATTAAACATTATGTGCAGAAAATAAGAATGGTTTTATGTTTGTTTTTTGTTTATTATTATTTTTTTAAGATTATGACCTGATTAACCTTTTAGAGTTAAAATCTATTTGGTATTACGCATGAAATTTGAAAAACAACGACTTTTAAACGAGTAACTATTCGAGTATAATCGACGTATTTCCAAAATGGGCGGATGATATGCTGCCATCTTAGAAATACAAGCATATTTACTTATTTAAATGGTTTTGGATTATCACACGTATAATACTGAATAAATTTTTAACTCCAAAAGGCTTCGCCATCTCATAATCTTTAAAAAAAAGGCATAAAACCATTTTAACACCTTTTTTTTTTAATAAGAAAGGGGGTCACCGCTTATCAAAGCCCGAGGGTCACTCCAGGATAAGAGTTAATTAGTGTTAGGTAGACGATTGGACAACACTGATGATCAGTAATGCTTAAAATCGGATAGGGTTCAATAATTTTTCATTGCATTCTGTTCAGGCCGTTAAACTGCGGTTCTACCTACATATCTTAATTTTGGACCGCTTCTTTGAGAAAACGTTGAATTTGGTTATAATATGAAGTTTACTTGAATGACCTGAAATTCTTACTCAGCTACTATGCAGTTTAGTATATCTTATTATTATTGGCTTACAAGGAGCTTTCACGCAGGTCATCAAAGATCTCTCCTTGAAAACAGCATGTGGTGTTCCCTGGAAACTGAGTGACAAGTCTCCCTAGATTTCCAGTACTCTCCACCTCTTTAGATAACATTTGTAAATAAATTTGCATTATAGCAACAGCCGCTTGCCATTGATTTCTCGTTGGTAGCGGCTATTGGTCTTCACCGGAATGTGAGTGGCAATAAACCTCCCCAAGGTCCCAGTTCTCCTCGCACTTATCCGGCGAAGGGCTGGTCAGTTACTCGGTCCTTTCTTTCCTTCTTGACTCTACTGTGTTATTTGGTCTCACTCTTTTTATTGGGGGGGCAGTGATGTGGCAATGGGGACATGGGTGGGGTTGGGTTCGAGAACTTATAGATATGCGGCTTCAGCTTTCTTGGTTCCATTTAGTGTTTCATGTTTTGCCTTTGTAGAAGTTTGTCCTGCTCGCGCTTGTTGCAACTATGTGTTAGTTACTACATTCAAGAGATTTCTTAATATTTTAGCTGTTTTCATCATTGTTGTTCATTATATTCCTCCAGTCATTCCTTTGATTCCAATATTGTTATTATTATTATTATTATTATTATTATTATTATTATTATTATTATTATTATTATTATTACTATTATTATTATTATTATTATTATTATTATTATTCAAAAAAAGTGGTTCTAGGAGAGGAAATTGCTGCAGAATGCCAGATTTGTGGTAATACCTCAGAAGCAATTGCGCACCTTGCAGCAGGGTGTCACTACACCTGTCCCAGAGAGAGTACCGCAAAAGACACGATCGCATGGGACGCCGGATATATTGGAAGGTGTGTAAGAGGGTTGGGGTGAAGTCTGCTAGAAAATGGTTTGAGGAGGTGCCTGATGAAGTGAGAACAAGTGAGGATGGCAAGGTAGAGGTATGGTGGGACAAAAGTGTCATAACGACCAAGCAATTGGAACATAATCGTCCAGATTTGGTCGTCATTGACAAGGTCTAAAAAAAACTGGCAGATTGTAGACTTCTCAGTACCCTGGGACATGAATGTGAAAGAGAAGGAGAATGAGAAGTGGAGCAATTATGCTCCATTGGCCTTGGAGATAAGGCGTATACACGGGGTTAAAACACAAATAATCCCGGTCGTAGTTGGTACACTAGGAGTAGTATCAAGTCGTCTGGAAGGACAATTGAAAAACCTACAACTCCCCGATGTTTTAGGCGGCTTTCAAACCTCTGCAATTATAGGTACCACCAACATCCTTAGGAAAACCCTTGATCTTTGAAGCTCCTGGTTTGAAGCCGGGATTAAGGGAAATCCTCTGGAAATGAATCCCATCCCTTTCCAGAGAGACGTTCATAAGCGAAATCAGAATTATTATTATTATTGGCTCACATGGAGCTTTCACACAAGTCAACAAACGATCTGATTGGAAACCTGTGGTATTCTCTGGGAGTTGAGTGACAACAAGGCTCCCCAGACGTCCAGCCCTCTCCACCTCCTTCGATAGCATTTGCAAATGAATTTGCATCATCGCAACAGCCGCTTACCATTGATTTCTCGCTGGTAGTGGCCATTGGTTTATACTGGAATTTGAGTGGCACTCAGCCTCCGCAAGGTCCCAGTTCTCTTTGCGCTTGTCCAGCCGAGGTCTGGTTGGCGCTCGCTCCTCGGTCTTTCAGTCCTTATTGACCCTTCTCGGCCCTTTGGTATCATTTTTGGGGGGAGGGGGATCGGTGATGAAACAATGGGGGATGCATGATGGGAGGTGTAGAACTTGTAAATATGCAGTTTCGGTGTTCTTCATTCCCTGTAACGCTTATTCGTTATATTGTCTTGTATTACTCTCCGCATTCAAGGGTTTTCCTTAATATTTCAGTCGTTTTCATTATCGTTAGTCGTTGTACTTTTGCAGTTATTCCTCTGATTCCAATTTCTGACATTCTTTTTTCGACGTTTTTCAGAATTGTTCCTAGTGCTCCTACTATTATTGGTACTATTTGGACTTTATTATTATTATTATTATTATTATTATTATTATTATTATTATTATTATTATTATTATTATTATTATTATTACGACATTTGTGTCTCAAAAAAAAAACAAGATGCTTCATACCTTCAAATTTCTTTTCAGATTTACTAAAAACAGTAGAAATACTAAGCAAAATGTTAACCTGGGCAGTTGGTATTTAGCCAATGTGAAAGAATGAAGCCCGTCGACTGCCAAATATTGAACTTTTGCTTTTTTAGTATCTCCAATTAGTTATGGCAACCTCGGAAAACGGCCAACTGTGGAAAAATCGCATGCTAAAAATGATCATCATCATTATCATCATCATCATCATGACAATGATGATAATAATACTAATAGTACTGTTGTAGAAGTAGTAGTAGTAGTAATTATAATTATTATTATTGTTGTTGTTGTTGTTGTTGTTGTTATAAATTGCCTACCAAAATAAAAACTGGTGTCAGTATGACTGGCACCGCACCAAATAGTCAAAAGTTCAAGGAGGCTGGAAAGACTGAGGAGAGGGAGCACTACCCTGAACTCCACTGGATAACTGCAAAAAGGACCGAGATATTGGAGAAGCCTATTGCCATACAAGTTCCAGTGAAGACCAATGGTCGCTGCTGGTGAGAAATCAATGGCAATCAATAGACTATTGCAATAGCACAAATTCGTTTACAAAGGAAGAAATGGAGAGTTGTTCTTAAAGGCATGTATGAGGAATAATAATAATAATAATAATAATAATGATAATAATAATAATAATAATAATAATAATAATAATGATAATAATAATAATGATAATAATAATAATGATAATGATAATAATAATAATAATAATGATAATAATAATAATGATAATGATAATAATAATATAATAATAATGATAATAATGATAATAATAATGATAATAATAATAATGATAATAATAATAATGATAATGATAATGATAATAATAATAATGATAATAATAATAATAATAATGATAATGATAATAATAATGATAATGATAATGATAATAATAATGATGATGATAATGATAATAATAACGATAATGATAATGATAATAATACTAATGATAATAAAAATGATAATGATTATAATGATAATAACGATAATAATAGTATAATAATAATGATAATAATGATGATGATGATGATGATGATAATAATAATGATAATTATATTGATGATGATAATGATCATAATAATAATGATGATGATAATAATAATGATAGTGATGATCATCATCATGATAATAATGATAATAATATTAATAATATCAACCCATTAAATGACATAACTCCAGAACCTAAAACACACGCGCACGCGCATTTAGTTGCTAGTATCACAGAAGATGGTCATGAAGAGTCAAGGAGGATGAAAATGCCAAAAAGGAAGCATATCAATCAACCCTACATTGGAAGGTAATGGGATCTTCAAGAGACTTATTGCCACTTAAATTTCAAAGAAACCAACAATTGTTGCCAACAAGAAATCAGTGGTAACCGCCTGTTGCAATAATGTGAATGATTAGCAAAATGGTTATCAAAAGAGACGAAGCGTGTTTGAAATTGACTGAGATTTGTTTTCATCCAGATTCGAGGGAAGGGTAGTGTTTATTCGCAGTAAGCAATCGCTGATAACGACTCGTGTGAAAAATTTAATGAATAAATAATGAACTGTTATCTAAAAAGGAAAGTGTATGTGTGTTCGTTTGTTCGGAATGTTCAACCTTGCCGAGTTGGTTAGTTAACAAACTTCATTTCTACTTAGATCTAGAGTTGAGTGAGTTCAACACACAACGATGCGTAAAGTTTTGATCTTATCCAACGCTGAATCATGTTGCATCGCAACTAATAACGTGAGGGTCATCGCGTATTTATTTATTGGTTCTCGATTGAATAAAGAAAAAAAGGTAGATCGAAGGTGTATGCACAGGTAAATATTAGCGTGTATCCGCGAATACGGGCGTGTGTACGTGAATTCGTTCGGATGTACGTGAATACGAATATGTATACGTGAATACGTGCATGTGTACGTGGACACGTCGACGATGCGAACACGTGCGTTGCTTCCCGCGTTTGCAATTTGTTTTTCAAGGCATTACGATGAAGTTGTTAATTTCAAAGCATTTGTATTTGAAGTAGAATGAAGGAAAACTGGCAGAGGAGTAGCAGTGATGAGAGTGTGGTACAATAATAATAAGAATAATAATAATAATAATAATAATAATAATAATAATAATAAGAAGAAGAAGAAGAAGAAGAAGAAGAAGTAGCAGATAAATATGAATGAAAAGAGGAATGAAAGAAGTAAGAGGAATGAAGAACAGGATGAAAAATGAATGAGAATAGGAAGAAGGAGGATGAAAAAGAAGGGGAGAATAAAATGACAGGGAATGAAGAAAAAGAAGAATATCAAGAAAAAGAGAATGAAAGAATAAACAGAAATTAAAAAAAGTTTCTTTCTCAGAACTGCACGTCTGTGGAATTGTCTTCCGTTCTCCTGTTTTCCAGCTGGCTACAATATGGTTGTCTTCAAGTCCAACGTAAACAAGTTCTTGATGAGCCGTTCCACTTGAGTTAACAAATTTACCGATTTTCCATTACTAACGATTACTATATTATCCAATTGACTTCAGTACACTCTTTAACCCTTATCCTCGAGTGGACTCTTGGCTTTGATAAGTGGTTATGCCTATGTAAAAAAAAATGAAAAACAAGAAAAATAGAAGAATGAAGAAAAAAGTGAATCAAAGTAGAAGAGTCATGAAAAAGAATACGAAGAAGAAGAAGAATGAAAAAAATGAAAGAATAAGAGAACCGAAAAAAGAAGAAAAATGAATGAAAAAAGAAGAAAAAAGAATGAAAAAATAGAGAAAGAAGGATGAAAAAAAGAGAGTAAAAACCTGGATCTTGTGTTTACTCTCACCAGCCGTGTAACTATCGCTTCCCTTATTTTATCCTTTAGTCCTCACATTCCATGAGCGATGTTTCTGACAAAGAGGGAAAAATTGAGGTTTATTGTTTAGAAATAATTCCATCTAACACTTATCGTTGGCAAGTTTTTGACTTTGAAGTAACATGTTTTTAACTTTTTACATGAAGCAGATTCATGCATTGTCTGGAGCAATTTCCATAATAAAAAAATTTCCATAATAAAAAAATTTCCATAATAAAAAAATTTCCATAATAAAAAAGAAGAAAGAAAAAACACCATATCAGTCGCACAGAATAGAGAAGATGGTACTACAAAAATAGCAATAATAAAAGATATCAAGGACAGAAGAGGAAGAAAATCCATAACAAGAATACAATGTATCTTTCCCTTGCGGAACAATTAATAAAATTCACGATCCTTTCTGCAAGACAGCCATATTTGCTACGAATAAACTTTAGTCTATGCTTGTACAGTGAGAAATGTGTAATTTCCTGTAAAAAAAAAAAAAAAAAAAAAAAAAAAAACAGAGAAAAATCCTGAAAGATTTTCATGTTGGTCATCCGGGGATAAATACCTCATGCGCAGGATCAGTACGTTGAAAATATCGTCAATATGTACAAAGGCTGATGCGTTGGCGGCAAAGCAGCTCATTTTTAACATAGTCTGTGACCAAAGATTTAAATGATCTTGTGCAGGATTAAGGTTTCGGAACAGTTGTTGTTTCTTATACCGAATCGGCACTAAAAGGCGGGTTAAACCAGCTTCTTTCGAAACAGGAAGATTCGTGGGAGTATGAAATTCAGAAGCGATTTCCAGTTGCTTGTATATTCCTGTCTGGGGAGACGATGACGTTAGGTTTTGCAGTTCTTACAAGGAGGTGTCGACATCTGCCAGCATTCAACGCTTGGTATTCTCAAATTATCACCCATCTGGTATCTGGTACTGACCAGGCTCAACTTTGCTTAACTACAATGGGATCTTTCGCTTACTGTAAAGAACGAGATAATATGCCTGCCGGCGTTATGCATACTTGCCATGGAGACGCGCAACTATAATTCCATTATGCAAAAAGCATTTATTTAAAAGAATAATCGCGAACAAAGCTTTAATAGACGATCTCAAATGGCGCCGCTTTTTAGTCACTTCCGGTATTATCGCAAATCAAATGGAAAATGTTAGTCAATCAAAGATGGCCGTGCTAAGAAGCAATTAAGGAGTGCAACAAATATAGCAACGGCGTTTTTCTTCTTGTTGTTATTTTCTATATCTGTCTAGTTAATTGATTTGATTAATTTATGGTTTTCGAGTTATAGTTGAAGACGTTCATCGATTAAAAACCATTGATCAGATTTTTAATTTATTGAATGATTTATTGATTGCATGAACTACTCGTGGAATTGTTCGATATTTTAATCATTATTCTATTGATTTTTGTCCTTTAGATTTGTTCAAGATATAATATCTATATATTTGTATATCGATATAATGATAGTCATAGGGAATAATAACTTATTTTAGCTTACAATTTAGCTGCAGTTCCATGGTATTACCTATCGAGTGAATTGTACCAACCAATCATTAGATAGCAGTTAGTATATTTCGAATGATCAGTAAAGCGTTAAAATAAGTACATATTATCATAGATAAAACTCTACCTGGAATGATATTGAGCACTTTGTCTAATAAGAATTTCAGTTTTAATGTTTCAGTTCCAATTTTGAAAGGGTTACTATTTTTGTTTATACATACATATATATATATATATATATATATATATATATATATATATATATATATATATATATATAGACAGTACTACTAGACAGTACTGTTTCGCTGTTTCACAGCTCATCAGTGCGGATAGACAGGCAACTTACTCCAGCCAGGATTGAAACCCGACCGACTGTACGACAATCAAGGCTTCTAACTATTACGGTAATCGGCAGCAGCTGTGCGAGTCGTGAATTAACGATGTTTTGTCATCATCCGAAATACCTAAGCTCAATTTGTTTACACAAAGAGTATCGCTTTAGACGCTAATGGTAATTTGTGTATCATTTCTCAATATGCTCAACTCAAGATAAGGAGCATTATAGTCATATATATATAAATATATATATATTAGCAAAAGTACCCGTCGTTGACTGGGTTCAAAAATAGCCTTCAGAAAATGGACTCTGATTTATGAAAGTATGATAGGTTATGAAAAGGAAGGGTTATAAAGAGATAGCTTCGAATTTTGGGGTATCAAAACCGAAATATGATGAAAGTAAAAATAAAATAGATAAACACCATAATTTATTATACCATACTAGTCCACACTGAAACACTTATCACAATATTCTGTGGATCTATATTAAAAAACCTTGTGACATATTTCCATTCTATGGAGGTCAGGCACGAACGAAAACCCCATAATTTTATTATACCATATTTCTTCAAACTGAAACATAATTATCAAAATTTACTTACGCAGATAGATATGAAAAGTCTTTATTAAAGTTTTTGCCTATTTCCATTCCATGGAGTCCAGGCGCGAACGCAGACCCCACAATTTTATTATAACATCCCTATTCAAGTTAAAATATACTTATCAAAGTATTACTATGTACATTTATATCAAAAACAATTTGTGGACCAGGCACGTTCTGCCAGATAAAACATACCCATTCCTGTGTCTCGATACATCTTCTACCATTATATGTGATCAGTTTTTTAAAATAGTCAACCATATAGGAGCCTATTCGTGACCAGACACACACATACATACACACACACACATATTCAGCTTTATATATATATATATATATATATATATATATATATATATAAAATATATTTTAGTCATCGACATACAGACCTGTTTCGTTGTTTCACAACTCATCAGTGCCGCTAGACTAACACCTCTCCCAAGCCGAGGATCGAATCTAGAACCGTCGTGATGACAGTCGGCAGTCCTACCCCTTGACTACGGAATCGGTGGCCGAAATTAACCTGTCCGAACGATTATTTAAATAAACATCCGTCCGCTACTCGTAGAGGGCTCAAACGTTTGTTTGTAAACAAATCGCGAGCTTCGCATTAAGATAGAAGAGGAGCATATAAAATCGACAAACAACCACAGAATTCGCGCATAAGCCTGAAGAGTCCTAGAGTGGATGAAACGCGGAATATTCAGTGTAGCTTAATCGCCATATATATTTTATAAATTACTAACTAGCTCTATCTACGTATTGAGCACTTTTGAAATAAATACTTAAAGTTTACGCAAAAATCTATACTTTCGTATATCAATTTTATGTGAGTAAATTAAGTAGTTATATATATATATATATATATATATATATATATATATATATATATATATATATATATATATATATTAGTAGTAGTAGGCCACCCGGCGTTGCTCAGTCGTAAAATACGCTTAAATATGAATTTTTTATTAATTATTAATTATTATTATTATTAAAGAGGCAATTATCTATTGATTATTATAAGGTACTGACCCTCCGGCGTTGCCCGGCCGTAAAATACGTTTAAATATATTTTAATTTATTCAGATTTCGTCTTTATTATTATTATTATTATTATTATTATTATTATTATTATTATTATTATTATTACTAATACTAATACTACTACTGGCAAGATTCGTGTGCCGACCATTGCCTGTTGAAAAGAGATTATAAAACCATAACAGATTCGTTAAAAGACCCGCATCCAAAAACAGATTAAACTATGGCTATCTAAGGCATTTTTGTAGACTAAGCTAAATTTGTTTTGTTTTTTTGTTTTTTCATGAAGAGGTCGGTAAGTGAAGAAGGTATGTAATGCTGCTGTGGAATGACCCAGAAGCGAATCTTGCCAATCTGTGTTGGAACCCCATATTAGAATGGAGAAAATGCTGCTGTTGCTGATGCTGTTACTGCTGCTGATGATGATGATAATTATGATGATAGCAGTAGTTATAGTAGTAATAGATTCCATGAACAAAGCTTCTTTCCCAGAACTGTCCGCATATGGAACATTGTTCCACTGGCCTGCTTCACGATTGAATACAACATAGTAGACTTCAAATCCAATGTAAACAAATTCTTGTTTAGCCGTCCGCATAAATAGTCAAATTCTACCCGATTTATATCATTAACGATTACTACACTAACACCTTACATTCATCCCCCCCTTATCCTCGAGTAGCCTTCTGGCCTTGATAAGTGGTGACTTTGAATTAAAAGAAATAGAAGTAATAGCAGTAGTGATAGCAGCATCAAAGACACTTGACACAATTTCCGATGTAAATAAACCATTAAAGTTATGTGAATGGAGTTTTTTTCTAATAACGAAATTTGAAACTTGCAAAATATTTATTTAAAAAAAAGGTTAAACGATTTGTTTTTTTTAATAAACAAAAACAGTATATAAAAGTTAAAACCTTCTACGTGCTAGCTGTACCAGATTTATAAACATTTATACAAAACAAAATTTATGTAAAAAAAAAAAATCTGTGATGAGAATGCAAATGTCAGGATTAACTTTTGTTTATTTTTTACTGTTTTTTTTTATTTTTAGATAAGTAATTTATTTATTTATTTATTTATTTATTTATTTGCGGACTGTTATCCTCATCTTCAATGTTGTTGTTTCACGACGTTTCGGCTAACTAAACGTCAGGCCTTCGACAGGTGGTAACCGCGACGGGATAGGGACTCCGAATCCCCTAACTGCATTCTCAGCAATTACTGCCTTCCATAGTTGTTGTCGTCTCACCACGTTTTGGCCAAGTGGTCCCGTGGTTGGCGAGTACAAAATCCAGTGAATCCATAAAGTTTGTAGAGGTACAAGATCTAAGCTCGAGTGAATGCATATCGGTGGAGTGTAGAAAACGGCCAAACAACAGATTTCTGTGCGATTAGGAACAGATGAATTTTAGGGAGAAAAAGAAAACGTCTGTAAAGTTCACTAAAGAGAATGCGATATATATATGTATATATATTTTTCCAGCTCAGTTGCCAAACAGAAAGAACTTTCTCGGGTATTCGCTACATTTCATTGCATATATGCTATCCGTGACGTCATATCCTGTTATGTTTTTTACAACTCTTTTGCTTAATTTAATCTTATGTAGAAAATGCTATTGTAATTATATCTTTACTCTTTTCACTCCAAAGAAAGCATACGTCGAGGGAGCCCAAGTGTTGTTAGTTCACTTCAAACAGAGCGTAATTCACTTGAATGTAAAGATCATGTCTAACGGGTGATTTTAAAGAGTTGACCAGCAAGATGTTTGTTCACATTACATTTGAAACTTCTACATATCAGTCAAGGAAGCAGGAAACAGGGATATCCAGAAAGTTCAACAGTGAAGTTGGGATTTTGCTACTCGTCGGGTTGGTCGAAGATATATACGTTAAGGGGGTCACAAGTGCTCTGATTAATTCAGAGCATATCCCATTAAAGTACTTTTAAAACAGGCACAAGGCCGATAATGCGAGATCTATTAGATTTGAGACTCTTTTTTGACTCTATCCAATACGGCACAATCACGTTGACACACCGGTTCTCGCCAGATCACCGAATTTAAGCAACGATGAGCCTGACCAATACCAGATGGGTGACTATTTGGGAATACTAGGTGCTGTATGTGCCGCGCCGAGTCGTAGAAATGTCCAGGTTGGTATCTGGGGGCGCGTTTAACCCACCGGGAAAGATGCACTCCCGAATCAAGAGGGAAAGCAACGGGAATTACCATCTTTACTTGTCTTACCGAAATTATCATGGCTCTACAATTTGGAGCGCTATGGTCGCGGACGCTGTTGAAACAGCAGAGCCGATGATGGTGATGATGATAATGATGATGATGATCCAAGGGGGGGATAATGGTAGTTGCACCTGCCCAAATGTGATAAAAATACTCAATGCGTGGATGAATTGTGGCTTTGTAGAGGTATAGGATATTCTCAAGTGTGAGTAGTTTTCTAGTACGGTAAAGAGAGCCCATCTGTACACACCAACATCTAAATTAAAATATTACCACGATAGTATCCTTTGTGAGGCAAAAAAATAACGATAATTCTTTTTTAATATTGTTTGTAAATATTTAACCCTATTTTATATATATATATATATAATAATATATATATATTATATTATCTTTTTTTGTTTTTCAGGATCTAGTTGCTTGGCTCACCCTTGGAACATACCATATACCTCGGTCTGAGGACATGCCAAACGTACCGACCCCTGAAACGGAACTCTCATTTATGCTTACCCCTTTTAATTATTTTTCCGAGGACCCGTCCGTCAGCGCACGCAACGCTGTGCGCCTCACCCCAAATAAAGACAAGAACGCTAGGGTTAACGTTGAAAACATTGGAAACCCGAACCCCAAACCGTGCGTAATGCCGACATTATCAATAAAATCTTTAAAATCTTCATCGATATTCAAAACGTGACCATTGTATGAAGGAAATAAAAAGCCGAAAATATAAAACTTCAAAAAGATACATACACAATACATACATGCAAAAAAAAAAAAATATATATATATATGTGTATATATATATTATTATATATATATTATATATTATATGTGTATATATATATTATATATTATATATATATTATATTATATATATATTATATATATTAAATATATATTATATATATATTATATATATATTATATTATATATTATATTATATATTATATATAATGCATTCTTATATATATATATATATATATATATATATATATATATATATATATATATATATATATATATATATATACCGTGTAAGGAGGGGATGAAAAAATCCAATAAAGTGTTCGATCGTGGATGTAAGAGCTGAAGATACAATATTTATTACGACCTCTTATGGTTGATTCAGCGCAATGAAACCGCTGGTATGACCTTGAAATATGTACATATAGTGTCGTAATAAATATTGTATATATTATATATAGAGAGAGTGCCCCAAAATTATTTGACGCATTTGTTGGTCAAAAGAATTTAAAATAACCATTTATTTCTTAAATGTACGTAGAATGCCGTTTTAATTCACACAATCTTAGATATTTTATCGGCCAAATGTGTCCCATCCTTGCTACACACAATTGTAGATATTCACGAAAGTTTTAAATATCTCCATGGACCATTTCGGGTGGAATAGCAGCAATTTCAGAACAAACAGCTCGTTTTACTTCTATATGAGATCGAGGGTGATGGTTGAATTCCTGCGACTTCAAATATCCCCACAAGAAAAAATCGCAGTGGTTTAAATAAGGCCAATATCACGACGCAAAGAAATCAAATGATCTGGGGACATCCTTTAAAAAAAAATGCATTAGTATAGATATAGATGAATTCTGAACTAAGTAAAATAAAATGGTGTTTTACATACATTAAAATAAACTATTTTCTTTATTTAATTCTTATTTAATTGTTTACCTACAAATGTGTCTGATTATTTTGGGACATCCCTTATGTATATATATATATATATATATATATATATATATATATATATATATATATATATATAATATGTATGTATGTATGTGTATATATATATACATAAAATGTATGTACACATATATAATGTATATATATATAATGTATGTATATATATAATGTACATACCTATGTATATATATATAATATATGTATGTATACATATATATATAATGTATTCATATATATATATATATATATATATATATATATATATATATATACATATACATATACATTTAAGCGAACATTATTTAAAATGACAGACAGTTTCTGTTTAATTATACTTTTTTTTTAATATTTTCCATATTTTTCTCATATTTTTGTGTAGGAATCTTCTTGTTAGTCAAATTAAATAATGTTTGCTTAAATAAAAAACTGCTGCCCAAATACATGCAATGTATATATATATATATATATATATATATATATATATATATATATATATAATATTCGAACGTGGTGAATATGAAAACGGAAAATCAAATATTTTTTATATATTCATCAACTTTTTGTCTTTATCTTAAGACTTTCTAGAAAATAACACCCAATAATGATACTTGAAAATGTTTAGTGTGTTTGTAATGTGATGAGAATTTTTTTGTTTTTATTTAAAAATCAAACATTATCGTTAGAATTCAAAGTATGTGGTGCGATTATGATGTTAAAGAATGATTTGTTCTTGTTTGAATGAACCATAGTCGTTAAATATCAAAATGTGCGATGCGTTTATGACATGGAATAAAAGTTTCTTTTTCTTGTTTTCTTTTTCTCTGGGTATCTTTTTCTTCTTTTTAATATCGGTGTTATGTGCAAAGTTTGGACCGGAATAACGAACCAGGAACCAAATTCTGTTTGGTAAGTATAAATTTATTAATTAAGGGGATCAATTGTTTGATCCGTGACGTTGTCTTAACGCCCTTTCCATGTCATGTCAAAAACGTACCAAATATTTTCAAATATTAAAATTATATTTTATTTGTTTTGTTTTTGTTTTGTTTTTTCGAATCAATCACCTTGAATAAGTTTGAAATAAAGAAAAATGTTGATGAATATAATACTAGTTTCGTATTTTCTTTTTGTATTTCTCATATATATATATATATATATATATATATATATATATATATATATATGGGTTGGAAAAAATAATGGAAACACTCTGTGAATTATGTGTCAATTAATGGGTGTTTTAAACTTAAAATTGAAAAATACCAAAATGTTTGTTTATGGCTTTCAACAAGATACGAGTCTTTCTGGTTTAGCTCCAGAAATGTCTACGGAGCCTTTGGGAAAGTTAAATATGTCGGTACCAGACCTTTTCTGTGTTTCCATTTTTTGTCAAACCCGTGCATATATATATATATATATATATATATATATATATATATATATATATATACATATATGTACATATATATATGCATATATATATGTATATATGTGTGTGTACACATATATGTATATATATATGTGTGTGTACATATATATATGTACACACGCATATATATATAATGTAATGTATATATATATATAATGTAATTCACTATAATTGTAATTGTATATATATATAATGTAATGTATATATATATAGTGTAATTCACTGTTTGAAACACTCGACAGTAATTTAAGATTTAACGGTTCGAAAGACCAGGCGAGTGTTATTTTTTTGTTTTAATAAATATTGCTATTTATGACAAATAAAACTGATTTTTTTCAAATTTTCGAATAATAAAATATGTATCTTCAGAAAATTGTTATTTTGTTGTTGTTCTTTTTTTCTTTTGGTTGTTCTTTTCTTTTACCCCTTTTATATGCCATAGCGGTGGCGATAATCCCAGGGATGAATTTTATTTTTAATAAAAAGCAATATTTATTAAAAACAATTACACACTTGTCTTTTCTAACCGTTAAATCTTATATATATATATATATATATATATATATATATATATATATATATATATATATATATATATATATATGGTGAGTCAAAGGAAGAGAATAAAATCAATTCTTTACGAGGAGACTTATCGGGATAATAAAAAGCTCAACAATTGAGTTGGAGCTTATTTAGAAGTCAATAAAGAAAGAAACTGAGTGTATAAAATCTATATAGTACCCCTAATTAATGTATATCTTTATTAAATAAATGAATATATATATATATATATATATATATATATATATATATATATATATATATATATATATATACAGTATATGCATGACTATAAAATAAAATACCAGCGATGGTTGACGTTATGTTGTTTTGAAAAAAGAAAAACCGAATGAATTTATAAATGATCAACGTTTCGTCTCTATTGCGTCCCTATTTAATATCCTGAAGATGTCCTCTGCAATAGGAACGAAACGTTGATCATTTCATAAATTCATTCACTATAGGAAAAAATACAAAAAAACTAAACCCACAATAATTAATAATGTTCGGTGTTATTCAAATGTTATATATATAGTGTTTAGTTTTTTGTATTTTTTCCTATAGTTTAAAAATAAACCATCAAAGAACATAATTTCAAAAGAAAAACCAAAATACACTTCTAAAGTATATTTCTAAGCTCTAATAAATTAGATAAATTTTTTTTTTAATTTTGGAAATTTTCTTCTTTAATGGTTTATGTTTAAACTATAGGAAAAAAAACAAAACAAACTAAACCCTCAACAATTAATAATGACACTACGTTCGGTATTATTCAAAAGTGTTATAAAATTATGTACCCATAAAAATCTTTATATATATATATATATATATATATATATATATATATATATATATATATATATCGGAATTGTATTGGAATCGGGGAAAATATTGGAATCGTCCCATCACTAATATATATACATATATGTGTGTGTGTGTGTGTGTGTGTGTGTGTGTGTGTGTGTGTGTGTGTTTGCGTGCGTGCGTGCGTGCGTGTGTGTGTGTGTGTGCAAAATGAATATAAGCTCAAATTCATTATATTTTTATTGCCGACATTTCGAAGCGGTTATCGATCCCTTCATTGTGTCCAAAGATATTTTCCTTCTTTATTCCAATAACAACAACGGAATCAATAAAATGCGTGTGTCCTTTGATTTTATATTAGTTTACAGATTGGCTCGAAATTCATGTTATTCCTTCTATACAAAAGCAATATAGTAACCATCATCCTACACACCTATCCTGGATTCAGTTTATTCGATTGAATAACAGAAAAACAAAATGAAAACAAAAAACAATAGAACAATATAGGTACAAAGAAAAGAGCATATGACGGATTCATTAACTTTCATTGATACTATATTACATATTAGGGCGCTACGTCAGTGGCGAGTATATTAGCTAATGTGAACTTTGACGATAGTCAATGAGTGTATGATAACGCAGATCGGTTTGAAAGAAAGACGGTTAACGTAAAGTTGACGCTCAGGGCAGAGATCAAACACGGTAGACAAAACAAAGGGAGACGACGAATAATGACGTTACGTTTTAGAGCCGAGAGAAAACTACAGTTTTCAGATAATTTTCTCCGGGAAGCTGTGCGAACGAGATACCATCTACGGTGTTGGAAGCATGTAATCTAAAACGAATGTTACCTCGATGTATGTCTGTATGCGTCACTTATTTCGTCAAGTTACAAAGCTAAGTTTAAGAAGTAAATAACAAGCTACGATGACATTAATATCTCTGTCCTGAGTAAATTCACTCCAAATAAAATCATTTATGAAAACTCTCAGCGAACGTCTTGTGTTTCATTTTTAATGAAAAGAAAAGCGGAAAGTGCTTAAAGGACCAGCGCACATATAACATTTCATATCACACTAAAGATCACACATAGTCTTTTCATACAAACACGTACCTGTACCAGTGAACGATCAAGCAACAAATCAAATAATAAACGTCTTCTGTACATACGTGCGCGGTCGCTGCTGGTACTCTCTTTTTATGATCACTTTTCCATGTGTGTTCCACGATCCCCTTATTTTAGTGTGCCGTTCCCTCTATAGTTGTGACGCTATTTATCCGCTGTTTAATCCAGGCGAATGAAACTCATGCATGGAACGATGGAAACTTGTAGCGGTTCCAAATGTTTTATTAAGGAATGAAAATTCGTTCAAGACAGGAGGGATTAAAAGAGAGGACAAACTAATCCCTTCTAAAAGAGAGATTAAAATTAATTCTTTCTTAGGTATTTTTTTTTTTTTTTTTTTTACGGACAAATTTCAGAGAAAATATCTACATTGATTTCTGCATTGTCGGACACGTATTGTCTGTCTGCTTCCCCAACTTAGACACGTGATGTAATTTGTTCTGTAATATCATTCGACGCCTGACTTTCTGGCACGTTTTGTCAAGGGAAATGATCTTGGAACTTCGCATCACTCACGCTAGCTTCACTTGGTCTATTTCTGCTTGCGTACATGTTGTGAAAACTTAGTGAACGTCTTCTTGTGCCACATTTTAATGAAAAAAGCGGGATGCGCATAAAAAATCAGCACACATATAACATTTCATATCACATATTACTTTTCATGCTTGGATTTTTCTATTGTGATATATATATATATATATATATATATATATATATATATATATATATATATATATATATATATAAAGTTCTTAGCTCTACTTACGTACTGAGCACTGTTGAAGTAATTTTTAAATTTATACTTTCGTATATTAATTTATGTGATTAAATGAAGTAATCATATATATGTATATATATATGAGCAAACAGTTAATAAAACATGTTAAAAACACTTTGAAATGAGTTAAAAAAACATATTCAATCTGAAAAGAAAACACTAGATAAGTGGATAGTCCTTAATCCGCGAAGTTTCGAAGAAATACTTTCTTTCTCATCAGATGGTAGGAATTAGCAAAATGCGGGATCGGATGTTGCATGCAGAAGTATTTGATGAAACAACAAATAAGTCAAAGATCTTACTATATATATATATATATATATATATATATATATATATACATATATATACGTGTTATATAAACAGATATATATATATATATACACATTTTTATATATGTTATATATACTGATTCTCACAAACAATAGTGTCAAGCAAGACTATTCATTTTCTCAACAGTAGTTTCATCTTTAAAGGATATCAAACAATCAAACAATGTTGGAATATTACAGTCAAAACAGAACATTCGGAAGAAAAAAGAAAAACAAAAAAAAATAGTCTCACATTTACATAATTTGCCGTACGCAAGCCGAATAATCGACGGTCATATTTTCAATTCATTTCTTTACAAGTCGGCCATTTTTATATATTGTGTTTGAGACATTTCTCTTATAATAATTTTTTTAAAAATTCCATTCTTTTGATGCTTTTAGGTGAGTTTTTCATTTTCTTTTGTTATTTCTATTACGCTACAGAAATAAACCATTATATGGTGGCAAATATAGTTTATCGTTTGTTCGGCTTTTGTTGTATTTTGGTATCCCGGTCATGTTGGCTCTAATGTCGTATTTCCACGCATTCATTTACGCTCATACACAACCGGAATAATAATAATGAATTTGATCTTAGGAATCGGAATGCAGACGAAGACAACATTCTACTTACATCAATAAATTTATTATGACGGATGAATCACCAATAGTAATGAAATCAAGACCCGTGTGACTAACATTAAGAAAAATAAAGCTCAGTCCCGCCAATTTGATAAGATTTTGACGCCAAGGTTTATATATATTTTCAAGCAGAGAAAAAGAAAACGTAGACATGTATGTCTACGTTTTCTTTTTCTCTGCTTGTGAACAGCGCCCTCTGTTGGAGTAAACTAATATTGGTATGATTTGTCATCTATTCATTCTATATAATATTCTGCCTGTTCCTTCCTTAATTAGTCCGTACGTTACGCTATGAAAATGGCCAAATACATTTTTTGAAGGTAAAGCTGCTTCAAAACAGTTTAAATTATGGTTTTAAAAAGGCCAATCTTTTTTCTTTTTTTTTTTTCTTTTTTTTTTTTGAAGGGCAAACTGCCCTAAAAAAAAGGCCAAATTCATAAAATCGGCTTTGAAAACGACAGTCCATCAACCAAACTGCTTTTTAAAAATAAAAAATTCACGAGATTATGCTTTCAAAAGTCCAATTTGCGACTCTTCAGCGAAACGTTCCATAAAAAAGTGAATATTTGAAAGAAACATAGCAACCAAAAAGACATTGTCTGCCAAGAAGTGTTGGACTGATGAAATAAATTAAAGAGCGTATCTTACAATGTGATTATTTTATTTGTATTGAACTATGTAGCACAATATTACTTTCTGGGTATTTATTAATACTTATTAATTTATCTCATTTGGGTCAGTTTTATATTTAAAATACAAGGGACACTATTTACATAGAAATGTTAATAAACTCATATGTGGTGAGTGTTATTGTTTTTTTTTTGGTGGGGGGTATACAAAAAAAACATATATTTGCGCTACTCAGAAAAATATCAGCTTTATCAAAAAATATTTTTTGATTAAATATAGTTCTCATTCCGTGAAATGTCCACAGCTCCTGCTAGTTCGTAAGATTTTATCATAAGCTTTTGTAATTGCTAACGATTCTCATGTGTTTCGTATACCGATGAATATGATGGAAACAATCAAATCATGGTGAAATGGGTTGGATTTTAACACTTTTCGTATTCTTCAACCTGAAACTTCTTCAGGCCAAGACTAAAACCTCTGAAGAACTCATCTTCGATTTACAGTATGTCGATGGTGATGCATCCAGCGGACCTCAACGCAGTCTTGACATAGTCTCCAACACCTATCACCGAGCTGGCCGTCTTATCACCACAAAGAAGAAGGAAATCCTGCCAAACGTGTCTCCAACTTATGTTCCTATCTTCACTGTCAACAGTATCCCTCTAAAGAATATCATCAGCTTCATATACCTTGGCTTCAATCTCTCATTCTTCTGCGACCTTAGCAATGAAGTTCAGCGCCGCCTTAATCTCGTCTTGTAAGTAAAACAAAACAACTACTCGAGCTGAGATCGAAACCAAACCTAATGACAGTAAGTCAAGTATGATAACATTAGGCCAACTTAATAGTCCTTAAAAAGTGTTTTTTTCTTAGCACAATGTGAACGATTCGCGCATGCGCAGTCGTAAAACAGTTGACAAACAGACACAAATTTGATAATTCCCACGTAACGTACCAATTTTTCAGTTTTGACTGATTAGCAACCCTTTTTCCCGGTTTAAAATGTTTTCCACATGTCTGAATACCAGATATACTAAATTTCACGTCTGTAGATAAAAATTCGTTGAGTATATCGGTTGAGAAATGTCCTCACACACATTCTCATTTTTATAGAATATATAGATTTGTTTGTTTGGTTTCCTCTATTTCGAACAGTGCATTTTCAATCTCCATTTGTCGATAAGAATTTCGAGAGGTTTCTCGGCTGTTTATTAAGTAAAAATGAATTACGTCCCTTTGTTGAAGTCCATGAATGAACTGAAAACAAGCATACGAATTGTTATGTTGAAATAATTAGAATAATAATGAACACTTATTAAAGCTGTCGACAATCTACAGATGAAACACCGATTTTATGGCAAGTGATGGTCCAGTGCTTTTTTTTGGGGGGGGGGAATGCGGACAAAATCAAAAGTGGAAATTTTAAATCTCGCGGCCGCCAGACTAGTTTACTGGGCTGCCGCCAGATGTCTCTGTATAATACGCTATCAATTTTTTTGTTTATGTTCACACCGCACTTGCTGGTAATAGCTTTTGCTAATTTTATTTAAATTTAACCTTAGGTTTGGTCCGTAGATAAAGTGAAGTTGCAGCTTTGTATTAAATAATAATAATAATAATAATAATAATAATAATAATAATAATAATAATAATAATAATAATAATAATATTTGTGTAAGTGTCACCAAAAAATGACACCATATTAAAGCGAGGAGGGTCAAGGAGAATGGAAAGACCGAGGAGAGAAAGCACTAGCCAGACCTTCACTCGACGAGTCCAAAGAGAATTGTGACCTTGGGGAGGTTTATTGCTACCAAAATTCCAATGAAGACCAAGGGTTGCCGCCAACAAAAAATCAATGGTAAGCAATTGCTATGATAATGCAAATCCATCTGCAATGGTTATTGACAGAGGCGAAGAGTACTGGAAATCTGGAGAGACTTGTTGTCACTCAGACTCCAGAGAATGAGTAGTAGTAATAATAATAATAATAATAATGATGATGATGATGATGATGATGATGATGATGATGATGATGATGATGATGATGATAATAATAATAATAATTCTGATTTCGTTTATCAATGCCTCTCTGGAAAACGGATGGGATTCATTTTTAGAGGATTTCCCTCAATCCCGGCTCCAAACCAGGAGCTTCAAAGATGAAGGGTTTTACTCAGGATGTTGGTGATATCTACAATAGTAGAAATCTGAAAGCCGCCTAAAACATCGGGGATTCGTAGTTTTTTCGATTGTCCTTCAAGACGTCTTGATACTACCCTTAGCGTACTAACTTCGACCAGGATTATTTATGTTTTAATCCCGTGTATACGCCTCATCTCCAAATCCAATGGAGCATAATTGCTCCACTTCTCGTTCTTCTTCTCTCTCACATACCTGTCCCAGGGTAATGAGAAGTCTACAATCTACCAGTTTTTTTGAGACCTTCTTAATGCCAACCAAATCCGGACGATTATGTTCTTTGCTTGATCGTTATGATACTTTTGTCCCACCATACTTCTACCTTGCCATCCTCACTTGTTCTCACTTCAACAGGCACCTCCTCAAACCATTTTCCAGCACACTTCACCCCAACCTTCTTATACACCTCCCAATATATCCGAAGTCATGTCTTTTGCGGTACTCTCTTTGGGCCAATCCACTACACCCTGCAGTAACTTCCTCTCCTAGAACCACTTTTTTGAATAATCGTGTTCCTAATGCCTGCTCTTGTGCACAAACAAAAGCTTCAGTACTCTTAGCCAGATGCCCAGCTCTAAGCCATTGCCATGATCTTTCATCAGCCACTTCTGTTATAACCTGAAGAACCTTCCATGCATTTTCTTCCTAGCCAGTTCCTCTGCCCTTTCTCTATCCATATGTTTCACATAATCAGCCTTGGTCTTACATAACTCCACTTCATTGACTACAACCTTAAGCATCGACTCCTAACTTCTAATCACATGTTCCTTCAACGACATCTCCTCAGTTCTAACACAATCTTTGACACTTTTCAATACTCTTCCACCGTCTTTCCTCCTTTGATACAGCCTCGCTGCGCTATTTCGAATGTGGAATATACCAAACATTGCGAAAATTTTTCTTGTTTTGATAACCATAGCATGCAACTTCTTGTCAGACTATTCTAAAAAATTCCCGCACTCTATCTCAAAACACTGACGGCCCATGCATTCACTGCTTTCATTAGGTTTTCTCCATACAATTTCGACTTCACACTTAGTTTCACTCTTTTAAGATACTCCTCCCTGACTTTCTCCTTCATTTATCTGCTTATGATGCCTACACTCTCCAACATTTCCAAATACTTATACACTGTATCTTCTATTTCTTTTATGATTTCTTTATTTGGCAGCACTATTCCATTCGAATGAACCTTTACTCCTCTTTTCATCACCAGAACCGCACATTTACTAATCCCAAACTCCATCCCTATGTCTTCTGAGTATGTCCCTACGAGCTCTACCAGTCTCTCTATTTCCTTTTCATTTCTACCGAATATCTTCAAATCATCCATAAATAGTAGATGGTTGAGGCGTCTGTCACCAGATCCAAAGTTATACCCCAGTTTTTCTCTCTTCAAGAGGATGCTCAGTGGCATCATTATCATTACAAAAAGAAGTGGAGATAACGAATCTCCTTGGAATATTCCACGTTTAATACCAACCTGCTCCAGCACCTCTCTGTTTATTATCATCACCGTTTTCCATTGAGCCATACTTGTCTCCAACGGCCCTACAACATTCCCAGCAACCTTCATCGTCAATAGTGTTGCACGGATCCATGAATGAGGAACCACGTAATAAGCCTTTCTGTAATTGATCCATGCTACACTCAGATTCCTCTTCTTCTTCTTCTGTGCATCCTGCTTTACTGCCTTATCAATTAGTAGTTTCTCTTGGTACTCATCAAGCCTTTCCGACACCCTTTCTGTTCATTAGGGAAAACGCCATTACTCACAAGATGTCCATAATTTTTTTTTTTCGCAAAGATTCCAGTTAACAGCTTCCACATTAGTGGTAGACATGTAGTTGGTCTGTAATTGCTGGCAGCTGTTCCCTTTGCAGGATCCTTCCAAATTATGGTCGTCCTTCCCTTCAAGCGAATCAGGGACATCTCCCGACTCTACGACCCTTTGCAGGGCAGCAGCTATAAGTGAATAAAGGCATTGGAACTGCTTGAACCAGAAGCGCCACTCAATCTGGCTCATGTACCTTCAATTTTGTCATCCTTCGTATGCCAGCCTTCACGTCATCAAGGGTTATCTCAACGTTCTTTGTCTGCTGTATTCCTGATAGCCTTTCTCTGGCCTCTCCCAACCAGCTATGGCCCTTCGACAGACAAAATTCAAAATAATAAGAAGCAGATAAAGAAGAAGAAGAAGAAGAAGAAGAAGAACAACAACAACAACAACAACAACAACAATAACAATCCCGAAAAAACTTGAAAATTGGGAGAGATTGGAATTAGAGGGATGTCTGAGGATATAAAACAGATAACACTCATGAAAACGAACGAAATATTAAAGAATACCCTTGAAAGTAGAGACAAATACACATAAGCTGCAAACACTAACCAGACATATAGAAATTGCAACAGAATAACAAAAATAAATAAATAAAAATTATATAAAAACTTAGAAGACACCACATCAAATCAATATCGCTAAAATTGTATAATTGTAAACTACCTCCCTCGAAAAATTGTAGTGTTGACAACAACTGACACCGCATCAAATAAATGGCGGACAAGATAAACTTTGATACGATGCAATGTATTTTGAAATAAAAAAAAAACTTTTACATAATTTCAATTAGTAAAAAATATACAGATCGGTCGAAAATTAAATTCCAATGCGTTTGGTTGAAGATATTAGCTGTTATCTTTTTATTTTCAATTTCTCAATTCTTATCTATGGAGACATGGAAGCTAAAGGTAAGATCTGGATTGAGATATGTAAAGGAGGCTGGTTAATATAAACGCAACCGTATATTAAGAATAAAATACTTTCAAACACTTTCAGAAGATGAAACCTATGCAGGTAGGTAGAACATTCAATTTTCTTGCGTTTGGTAACAGTTATATGTTTTTGTTTTTGTTTTCGATTTCTCATTTGCTAGCAATATTACATATTTGCCAAGTTTCAGCTTCAGAAAGATACCAAATATTAATATTAATGACAGACTAATAGAATTTTAACTCATTAAAAATTGGAAAAAGTTATTGCTCGTTGACTTAGAATTGATGGTTGAATGTGGTTAAATCTGTGCTCATTTTCATTTCCTCACAATTGTGGTTACACTTGCCACAATGACATCATTCTTCTAAAGTGTTCTCACATCGGTTGTGACAATCAAGCTTTAGTAGGGCGTATTCCAATTCCTGCTGTAGCTGTTCATTTGAACCTGAAATCATAAACATTGGTCAGTCATCTCATAAGACGTATGGCAATAACATACTGAATTTTTAAGCGTCTACGACAATTTTAAATGCCTTTACAAAAAATGTCTGGAAACTTATCAAAACTTTTCTGTAAAGTCTGATGAAGTTATCGGATCGTTGATGCGATTCAGTAACCGAAACATGTGTAACTAATCAGATAAAACGGTAATAAAAAAATATATATATTTGTCTGCAATAGTATTGAGCACTCTCTTCAGGTTTTTACTAATAACCATTTTTGCTATATATTTATATATATATATATATGTATACATGTATATATATATATATATATATATATATATCGAACGAAATATCCTTTGAAAAATAAATTATGTGTAACTAATCAGATAAAACGGTAATAAAAATATATATATTTGTCTGCAATAGTATTGAGCACTCTCTTCAGGTTTTTACTAATAACCATTTTTGCTATATATTTATATATATATATATATTTATATGTATACATATATATATATATATATATATATATATATATCGAACGAAATATCCTTTGAAAAATAAATTATTGTTATTATAGTAAATTCGAGAGCGAGTTGATGCAGTGATTGCAGGTGATTAAATGACTTACTGACTAGATGGTTTTCTAACGAATAACGATAAAAAAATATTTTTTTGTATAGTTTTAAAGGTTAAAAACTTCAAAGACTATATATATATATATATATATATATATATATATATATATATATATATATATATATCGATAAATAGAAAGATAGATTTGATTGGTTGGTTGGTTGGTTGTTTTACGGCATATCAACCCTTTTCTAGTTATTTAATGCCGAATCCAAAGATTTTGAAGAAAATTTGTTTTAATAGAATATATTTGTTGTTTACACGTCGGTTTCTATTTAACCCATAGTTGGGACCCTAACAGGTACTACCATTCTGGGTCAGAGTGGACCTCGGAGCAATGGTAATTAAAGGGTGGCTCCACACTCCCCAAAGCCCACGAGCTGGGGCCTCATCACTGGATATAGTTTAAGGTCAAATCCAGGACCCCCATTGAGGGACTTTTACCCTCTGCGAGGGGGCAGTCAGCGTATTCTAATGCCCCACCGACGGGGCCAAGAAAGATAGATAGATAGATAGATAGATAGATAGATAGATAGATAGATAGATAGATGGATAGATAGATAGATAGATAGATAAAAAGATAGATAGATGGATGGATAGATAGATAGATAGATAGATGGATAGATGGATAGATAGATAGATAGATAAAAAGATAGATAGATAGATAGATAGATAGATAGATAGATAGATAGATAAAAAGATAGATAGATGGATGGATAGATAGATAGATAGATAGATAGATAAAAAGATAGATAGATTAATGATTTATTTATTTATTAAAGAATTGTGTGAGTAAAAAAGAAATGACCTGATGTTTTAGATACATTGTTACTGGAATGAGGTTATTCAAACATTTGTTGGGGACTTTTTAGAACAAATATTTGTTTAGTTATGTTAACTAGGGCAGATGCTTAGAAGTTTGAATTTGGATAAGCACCGCGTCAGTCACAGGCGAAACAGCTGGAACTCATTATCACAATTTCAAACAAAACATTGTTTTCTTTTTTATAACGATACAAGGTTCGTATTGAATTCACGCATATATAAACAAAAGCGCAGACATAAACACACACGCACACACTCATATATAGCGTTTTGGGTTTGTTTTTTACCGTAATATAGTTGGATTCCCTTGAGTAATTCTGGATTTTCTAGCAGAAAGTCGGCTTATGCAAGTGCTAACTCTGCGATATGTTCGATTTAATTGTTTTTCGAGGAATTTAAACTGCATTTTTCATTTATATTTATTTATTTTAGTATCTTTTTGTAAAATACTTAAGGCTTCTTTAGATTATGCATATCTATGTGTGTGTGTGTGTGTGTGTGTGTGTGTGTGTGTGTGTGTGTGGAGGCGATTAATCAGAATCAGAATCGTGAAAGGTAAAAATCGGAACTTCTTAGGGTATCAGAATCGGAAAACTTTGTGTCTACATTTCGATGCTAAAAATTATTATTTTAATCATTTTTTTTTAATTTCTTATATTAGTAATGATATGATCACACTGGGCCCATAACCACTAGAAGGGTAAGCCATGTTTAGTTTCAGAACAGTTTCCGATGGTTCGTTGTTCTACACAAGTCCTGGAAGATGACCGGTTCGCAGTAGACAGTTCTCGAGTTGGAATCCACAGAGCAAAAGATCCTTCCCGTGTTGACACGAAGAAAACATATGCAAAATTGCGACAGAAAGATTTAATTTTTATGGAGCAATTCTGGTTTATGATTAGTTTGGTAGCAGAACGTGAATTAGTTCGATTCGTCAGTTCCTAGCATCGTTTATAAATAGAATCGCCCGATTGTGCGGGATCATAATCCCATTACAAGTCCATTGTGATGGGATGTCTCCTAGCGGCTTCGGCTGCAGGGAGACAGGGTAGTACACGTCAAGGATTCGTCATTTGACACTCAGCCCAACAGGTGAGGGGCCGGGAACCGGCCCAGCACCTGTTGGGCTGAGGTACACCGCCTGGGTAATACCTAGGAGGTCCACCCTTCCAGGCCTTGCCACCGGGCTTTCCGGTGGGGCAAGTTTATTGTTTGCTGCCTGAGGCACCCCGACCGGGGAATGCCGACGGGGTTACTCAGGCAATTTTAAAAATTGCAGGAGTGCCCCTCATTTAGGGGAGTCTGCGGAGTTCCCACTTTCCAGGCCTTGTGCCACATATTGCCAATGTGGGCGGCAATTAAATAACTACCCCATCATTTATCTTGGATGATAGGATGTGTCTCCTAGCGGCTTCGGCTGCAGGGAAACAGGGTAGAAGTACTCGTCAGGGATCCGTTCTTGACACTCAGCCCGACAGGTGAGGGGCCGGGAACCGGCCCAGCATCTGTCGGACTGCAGTACGCCGCCTGGGTAATACCTAGGAGGTCCACCCTCCAAGGCCTTGCCACTGGGCTTTCTGGTGGAGTAAGTTTATCGCTTACTGCCTGAGGCGCCCCTACCGGGGAATGCCAACGGGGTTACTCAGGCAATTTTTACAATTGCAGGAGTGCCCCTCCTTTATGGGAGCCTGCTGGATCTACACTTTCGACCTTGTGCCACATTTTGCTGAGGTTGGCAGCAAATAAATCTCTACCCATTATGAAATATTGCAACAGCATGTATGTATGTATGTTTGACAAAAACTTCTGACAGAGGCGACGGATTTTCACGATATTGGTATCATTTTGAAAGTCGGCCGTTTTGGACGACAAATATCGAAAATTGGCCAAAAACATTAATTCCTTCATTCTCAGCTTTTCAGTTTTCTACAAGGAGGGGTCGATTTTTTGCGATTCATTTTTGCAAGTCATCGTATCGGTTGGATTAACTTTGCCTGATTTTAACGTTCTGAATTTCCGGTCGTGTCATGGAGTAGCGGTAAGGCGTCACATTTTCTTTTACGTTCTTTTCCGCATTCGCGTCACAGGTTCGAGCATGTCTGTTTGCCTACTACTAATTTTTTTTTTTTTTTTTTTTTTTTTGCTCAACACACACTTCCAAACACCCGGGAAACACCGGCATCCATGCTAGTCTAATAACAAACACAAAATCTGCATTCATCAAAATCTCATATTTTTACGACCGGGCAGATTTTGTGTTTATTATTATATCATATTGGACCCAATACATAGTAATGATTTAAAAGTTTTTAAAAAATGACTCGTGCGCCACCATCGAGAATCGAAACCAAAACGGTTAGCTTACGATTTACATTTTGCCTTTGACGTTAATAACCTTTAAAGACATGTTTGCTGCAAGGCTAAAAATTAAAACATGAACCAATAGCTATTACGTTACGCATACATATTCGTAATGCCGTCGTTTATTCAGTGATCCATCAAAAATTGAAACACCTGGAAAATTCCATTTTTTTTTTTTAATTTTCACACTTTTGCACTGATTTTCGCCGACTAAAACCCAAATAAAAAGTTCCACATGAGTTCGAATACCTTATATATTAAGTTTTATGTGTGTAGCCAAAACAATGACAGAGGAGTTTGGTAAGCAAAATTTTTTAAACAAATATATATAAGCATACATAAATATATAGAGAAACAGGTTTGTGTTTACTATAACTTTTTACACAAATATTATGCAAGTATAAATCATTTAGAATATCTGCATGAATATAATTACACGTAATAGTTAACTAAAGATGATCATCCCACAAGAAAACAAAAAAAACTAATAGTGAATTAATTAAAATTACTATTTAAAGGACTATGCAAATTAGCTAGATTTTTTGCAGATGAATGCAATTCCACGACCCATATATAACAAAATTTTCTTTTCTTTTTAAATAAATAGAAAAAAAGGTTTTTAATATGAATATCAATGCAAAAAACAAATTATTGGAGTAAATATATGTGTATATATATATATATATATATATATATATATATATATATATATATATATATATATGTGTGTGTGTGTGTGTCTGTGTCTGTGTCTGTGTATTCTTTTTTTTTTTTTTTCAATATAGCAGGCTAGCAGTCTCGCGTTTAACGTGAAAGAGTAGAGAAATTCACCAAACGTACTAACATTTTCAACCCACATGTGTCGTCTTCAGGTACTGTGGTATACTGAATGTTCATTGTTCGTACTCAAATGTATATATGCGCATCATCTGATAAGTCAATGCACCAATGAACATTCACGATATCAATATATATTTATATATTTGACCAACCCTGTATAAATTTGTGCGTACATGCGAATTTTAATCTGTGTTTTAAAAAAACCATGACGCAAAGAAGATAAAGTGTGTATACGTGGTTGCGTGCGCATATATGTGTGCACGCACAAATTGCTTCTGCCAAAATCTTTTCAAATCGAAATGATTTCGCAGAAGAAATAGAATAAAGAAATAAAAATAATTTCCATTTTGGAAAAATATTTTCTTTCAAACCATTTTATTTTGTTTAAATTCTACAAGAATAAAAGTTTTTTTTTCTGTAATCAATTTGTCCGTTTGCTTTTTCATCCGGAACCTACATCCGTTGTTTGTGCAAATCTCAAGCATAAAATATATAAGACAAAAATATATGTGATGAAACAGATTTTAGCGTTTAAACCTCTTTTTTTTTCAAACGCCTTTAAACAAGGGCTATTGTCACTTGGAACACAAGGGGCCATAATTTGGGATCATGACTAATAGATGATTATAGGGAGTAGAGTAGCGAGATGTCTGTTCACAATGCAGTCAAACTGCTGCAGGTTAGTACAGTCAAGAAAGCAGGAAACAGGGAGGGAAATCCAAAGTATACCAGTCCGAATCAATAAACTATAGTAGATGTCGAATGCCTTCCGACATTTAGGAACCACGAAGGGTGGGATTTTGCTGCTCGTTGCGTTAGTCGAGGATATGTACGTCGAGAGGGTGGGCACAAGTGCTGTGAGTTTATCAGAGCACTTTCCATTAAAGTATTTGTAAAACATGCACAGAGATGCAACACTTCAACGATGGGACAGAGCTTGGAGTTTGGCTGATAGTGCGGAACCTACTATATTTTAGATCCTGTCTAAGAGGAGAAGAACGAAGATTTGTCAGCAATACTTCATGCATATGCGAATGGTGGTTTGGAGAAGTGCAGAATATTTTAGGTGTAAGTTTCTAACACGGTAGAGAGAGCCTTCCTTCTTTGCAGCAACCTTGGCAATGTCGCCAATGTACCTGTTCCAATTCATGTTGCCTATAAATTTTAAATAAAGGAGTTTGAACAATAAGCTCTTAGGTGTGTGCTATTTGTCATTGCAGTTGGTGGTTGAGGTGGTTTCTTGGGATTGTTTAAGGGGAAAAAAGCTTAGTCTTATTAGCATTAAATGTTACCATTCATTTACAGCCCATTCCACTAAAGATTGGAAGACGTTAAAGAATTGCATTGCTGATTTTCCAGGCATCCTAAAATTCTGTCGAGAAATGAGATTCATAAACAAACAAAAAATAACATTTTAGTAATAGTTAAATTGTAGCTATAAATGGCGTTCCAAAAGAAACGCTTCCTATTCCGCCCGAATGGATCAGAGTTCACTGTAAATTGCATTGTTATCATGACTGAATTTATGCATTCATGGCCTGAAAGTTACATCTCTCTGTTGCAAATATTGAAGATATGAGACTAAAGAAAGAAACCTCTGTCATAAACGTGCCTCAGAAGCAGAAATGCGTCATCGAATTCCTAATAAAAGTGCATTGGAATGATGATGACTATGTAACCAAACAAATTCAGAAGCACAAAAGGTCAGTAGTTTTAATAGTACAAATTTCTAAGTGAAAGCAGTAGGAGATTTCACTCTTGGAACGACTTTCGTATGATGAAGCGGACTTTAGACGTCCATAATTTTTAATATTTAGAGTTTACAAGGAAATGTATTCATATCCAAAGTTGTTTTGACAAAGCCCTGTGCAGAGAGACGCGAGACAATCGAGGATAGTGTCTAGTAAGCATTCAAGTTCTCTCGCCCATATATATATATATATATATATATATATATATATGATGATTGCAACGTCTTGTCAGACGAGTGCCACTCCCTCAGACATTTAAAATCAATGAGCCCAAATGCCTGAGGGAGTATCTATACAAATATGATGTTACAGAGTCTTAGCTTTGTACGACAGCTAAGTCTCTCTCTCTCTTTCTCTCTCGGTTCAAAATGTTGAGATCCAGCAACAAGCAAGAGCAAGATAGCCAGCAACAAATTAAACTGCAGACCAGCCTAATGCAAGTAATGGTCTTCCGCTTTATGGTTTTTTAAATCAGAGATTTGCTTCTCCTAGAAAGGTTGCCTTCACCACGGCTTACGGGAGCCCTCTCCACCCCAATACACATACACACACACACAAATATACACGGTGCTAGTTGGCTGTTGACCCAGAAAAAGAGTTCATTCGCCCTTATATATATATACAGGGTGTCTCAGAAGTTGCACACCATATACTGATCTTCGTGGAGTGGCTACTCCGCTCACCAGATCTGTCCCTCTTGACATTTTTGTCTTCGGGAACATCTCAAATGTGTACTAGAATTGTCCATCTGTTGAGCTAATGAACAAGAAAATAGATTTTATATTTATTTTTATAAAAACCTAGATGATGTGCAACTTTTGGGACACCCCGTATATATATATATATATATATATATATATATATATATATATATATATATATATATATATATATATATATATTATAAAGAAGTGAACCATCGCGTAAATTCAATCAACTAAAATAAGATGGAAAACGGGGTGAGGAAAAAGAAAAAAAACGGGGCAAGTTGCATGTAACACATGTACAATTCAATAAAATAAATAAGTCGATTAAAAACAAGATCGTTAAAATACGCCCGAAGCGCTTTTCGTTCAGACTAACATTTTCAAGGGTCATAAGTCTGAAAATTATTATTTTTTAGAATATTTGGTAGTGGTATGGAGTAAGAGCGGAGAGGAGGTTAAAAAAAACCCTAACTACCCAAATAATTCTAATTGAAGCCGGAGGTTTATCTGCTTGCACAAAGTAGGGGGCTGGCAATGATGGCAAGTGCTTCGAGGACAGACAGGTGGAACTTTGTACGTCCTCGGTACAAAACAGAAAAACACTCCGGAGAGAAAACAAGACCGCACTCCTTTTTATCGACCAAGTGTTTGCCGATGGACGATTCTATCAGTTGAGATTTTCTGGTGGTAGGTTGATGATCTCGGATGAAACCGGGAACATGTTGGGCGATTCTGACCTGAAGACGCTGGGTCGTCTTACCTATATAGACGGCACCACACCGACATTGAAATTCATAAATAATATTACTTGTTTGAGAGATAGGCAAGACATCCTTACGGAATGAGGGAAAGGCGGTTTTTGTGGAAAAAGTAATACGGAGCGATAGAGCACCAAAATTAGAAGACACTAGAGAGGAAAACTTATCGCCAATAAGTTGGCCTTCAGGTCCAATCCAGGGTAATTTAAGGTATACCGGAAATCTACATGGACCGTATTTTGGTAGCTCAGAAAAGGATTGAATTTTCTTATTAATAACTAAGTTAACTAATGGAGGTGGATATCCATTCATAATAAAAATCCTTTTAATGTTTTCAATTTCCACATCAATAAAAGGTGGGGAACAAATAGCAAGTACCCGATGGATTAGGTGTCTAATAAGATTAAGTTTCTTGGTTGTTGGTGCAAAGGCATCCCAACTGAGATAAAGACCAGTGAAAGTGGGTTTTCTATGAATAGATGTCATAAAGGAAAGCCCACGTTTAGAAACTAACACATCAAGGAAAGGAAGGGAGTTATCTTTTTCCACCTCCATCGTAAATTTGAGAGAAGGGGGTAAATTATTTAATAAGTGGAAAAAGGACACAGCTTCATCATGCGTGGCGAAACAAGAAAAAGTGTCGTCAACATAACGCATGTAAATCGAATAAAAAAAAAAATATATATATATATATATATATATATATATTCACACTGAGGAAGAAGAAGGATCGGTCGAAAATTATGTGCTTTTGAAGGAAACACCCTTGTTTTGTTTTTTTGTCAAGACTTTTTATATTTCTACACGTCAACACAATAAATACAGAAAAGATATAAAAATTTATACATTTTTCGTATTGATTTTTATAATATACTTTGATTTTACCATCTTGGACTATTTTGGTAAATTTAATTGTAATTTTTATTTTATATATATATATATATATATATATATATATATATATATATATATATATATATATATATATATATATATATATATATAATTTACAGTTTTTATATTTAGATTTCATTCAGAAAAAAAATATCATTTTCCAAACAAAAATTTATTGTTTGGACAAAGATATTTATATTAATTTCTTTAATCCAGGGATTTTCGATGCTGGCTCATTTCCTCAGAGGAAAAAGTCATTAGCAAAATATTAATTATGATTTGATATAATTTTGCTATTTATTACATATACATTAAACCATTTTTTTTAAGATTAAATCGCTTTAAGGAACATAGAGAAAGAAAATAAAGGGTCGAAATAAAATACGAATCTGAGATTTTAGTGTTCAAACAGATTATTACTCCTTGAATAGAATGGGATGGTGTTATTAGGTTCCAGCTTGGTTGAAGATTGGTACATCGAAGATCCAATTTTATTCGATGAATCATCCAGAGTAACGTCTATTCTTGAATATATAATTACATTTTCTCGACTAAATACAACTAAACTCTAATTAGTCAGTCAGGCAATAAAAATTTGACTGTCTTAAAAAAAACTCTTGATGCGCGTTTAAATTAAACATATCAAGTTATTAATGGCATTATTATGTATTTAAATATTAGGGGCGCTCCAAATGTAATGACTCCTATTTTTTATTTCGCCCGAATGAATCAGATAAGAATTGTCAATTTCATTGTTATGATGACTGAATTTATGCATTTATGACCAAAAATTTTCCTTCCAATGTCACAGATATTAACTGTGTGAGACTATAAGAAAGAAACCCTTGTCATGGACGTTCGTAATAAGCAGATAGGCGTCAGTGAATTTCTGGTAAAAATGCTTTGAGAAGGCTGGTGGCAATGTAGAAAAAATAAATAAATTCTAAATAACAAAAAGTCGTTCGTTTTTTATTACTCCCTTCTTCGTAGTTCTTCAACTTTTTTCAGTTAAAAAAATAGAAGGCTTTAATTTTTGAACGACCATCGTATCATAGAGTGCGCTTCGAACGCCAATATACAGTCATCGTTCATCGCTGGCAAAACTACATTGAGAATGGTGGTGACTATATAGCAAAAAAAAAAATTTAAGTTTAATTATACAACTCCCGTCTTCGTAGCTCTTTAATTTTTTTAGTTAAAAAAAATTAGGAGGCCTTACTTTTGGAACGACGCTCGTTTATGAATTACTTCTAAGTTATAAACCATTTTTAATTGGATTCAGTATAATATTAGTTATTACTTACTGAATGGTTGATTCTAAAACTATTTAATTGTATATAAACTGATTCTAATCTTACAGTGTAAATTTTTTAGATGAGGGCTGATTGCTTGAATTACTTGTTTGGATCGGACTATTGTTCTCATCTGGAGTGTTTCGGTCATTGTAGCCTCCGATCTTCGTTAGGCATGCTAGTCGCTATCTTAGAAAAGAAAGGAGAAAAGTTACAGGCTCCGTGGATGGTTTCGTTTTCTTGGAGTTGGGTTTTTTTGTTTTGCCGTTTTCGTATGTGTGAAAAATCTGCAAGCCATTTTAAAATTATAAGCTTTTCCTAATTGGACGTAGATTGCCTTTAAAATCATAATTTTTAATCCTATATGAATTATTTCGAAATCATAAGCTTTTTATAATCAGCGGTTGTAACATTACATTTATTATTAGCTAAGTATATACGAATATGTACGCATGCGTACTTATAAATCGCCATTTTTCTGAGAACAAATATTTATATAATTTCTATCATGACTAAAATAAGATTTGACTAACAAATCGATCAAACGGATATGCGTTGGCCTTTGGGCATCAAAAAGAAAAAAAAATGCCTCCGTTGCAATCAACCGCGTGTTTGGTTTCCTTCTGACCGGAGCACGTGCATGTCTTTCCCGCCAGAATTCTATGCC
Organism: Euprymna scolopes; assembly: GCF_053919585.1. Classification (NCBI taxonomy): domain Eukaryota; kingdom Metazoa; phylum Mollusca; class Cephalopoda; order Sepiida; family Sepiolidae; genus Euprymna; species Euprymna scolopes. The sequence continues at coordinate 97,824,602 of NC_136509.1, forward strand.
CAATGGCGTCGCGTTTCTCAACAAGACAAACAGAAAACGACATTTGTTCAACACTCTAAAAACACAAAAAAAAAAAAAAAAAAAAAACATATGCAGAAAAGGACAAAATGTTTCCCGCCATGTTTTTCTTTCGTAGCTGAAATCTAGTTTGTTTTTTGATGCTGTTATTTCAGTGTTATATTCCCGACAGCGATTTTGGAGGGATTGACTGATGGAATGGATACAACTATAGACTACGGAAATTATGGGTTTTCAGTATTTACTTCAACAATGCTCAAAATGTGAGAATACCTTGATTAGTAAGTTATAAAAACACACGACAATTAAGCAACACAAAATCTTCAAAGTTTGGTCCCCGTAAGATAAAATGTATTTTAGCCTGACGATTCCTTACCGGGATAAAACGCGGAAGATTCTGTATAGCTTAATTGAAATATATTTGAATAACTTATTGTTAAAAAGCCTTGCCTTCTCTAACTATACTGACGCAGCTGTTAGAATTACATATAACTTTTTTATATTCCACATAAAAGACATTGCCAAAGCTGCTGCAAAGAAGGTGGGCTCTCTCTATCATGCTAGAAAGTTACTTACGTCTGAGAATAACCTGTACCTCTACAAGGCCACCATTCGCCCATGTATAGAGTATTGTTGCCATATTTGGGCTGGTGCCTCTGCTAACCCAGTCTCTCACTCTTAGACAAGGTTCAAAAGAGAGTCGTTAACCTGATAGGCCCCGCTCTAGCAACTATTAACTAGGAATCAACAGCTGTCCTATCGAGAAATGTTCTATCCTCTGCCTGTTTTACAAGTATTTTAATGGCAGCTGCTCCGACAAACTGCAATCTCTTGTTCCCCTTCGACGTAAATACCACCCGACAAACCCGACAAGCAGCAAAATCCCACCCCTACACAGTAGAGATCCCTAGATGTAAGAAAGACTTCTATTCTAGTAATTTTTACTAGACTTCCCCATTCCAGGTTTCTGCTTCCCTGACTGTACTGACATGCAGAAGTTCAAGTGTAATGTAAACAGACATCTTACTGCTCAACTCCCTACATAGTATCCTTGCAAATTATGTGCCAGATACTAGTCCCCTACATCAAAGTGACACTGTGCCTTGTTTGGAGTGAAAAGGCAATAAAAAAATTTAACTAACAATGAAAAATGAAATTGAACAAATTACAATTATTGATCCATAAAACAATAAATTATAATAATGAAAAAAATCATCTATTAATTTTTTTTTTATTATAATTTTGGGTTTCAATTTTTGATGGATCACTGAATATTGTGCGATTAAAAATTAGTACAAACCTGATTTTGTACAGCATTCAGTGTTCGCGTCAGGCAAGAATAATAAAGAAATAAATGGCCGCTGCGTTTACTTATAGGCTTGTGATAAAATCGACGAATTCATCTCCTAACCTTCAACATGTGCCGGTACATGTTGATCTGTTAATTTTTTTTCTGCATGGAACAATTTAATGACGCATTTCTTCTTTTGACGCATATCTATGACAGTGGTTGATTTCTTACAGCCTTACACCGTCAATACTTCCAACAGAGATTAAATTTTCAAGTTATGAATGTATAAATTTAATCATCATAACAATGTAACTTGCAATCCCCTCTGGTTCATTCAGATAAAATAACAAAAATAGGATGCATTACTTTTCGAACGTCCCTCGTATTTGTAAAACAAGTACAGGCATGCAGATTACGGCAATGGGACAGAGGCTGAAGCATAGTAGACAGTGCAAGGCTTATTAGGTTAGAATGTAAATGAAAATTTTCTAACCCTAAGGCGGGTTTAACCGGCTTCCTCCATAAAATTGATAAGCGGTACCCAGTCGCATGTAAACACTCATTATTGGGAGCTGACGACCTTAGGCTTTTGCAGATCTCGGCGTTAGAGGTCCTTTTTATATCCTTTCCAGTGGGGGGCGACTAGTTGTTGGTGCATCAGCTCAAACGCTGAATTTATGGAGTTTTTAGAATTGTTCCAGAGAGAAAACCTTTTTTTTTTATAGTGGACTAAAATCTTTGTGAACTATTTATGTACCTAGGCACCCACTGAGGTCAAAATGTTAACGTACACGTAGGAGAGAATTATGAAAATAACTCAGATGAGTCGTCTACACTTACTTAAGCAGGCTAAAACACTTTTAGCCATAAAAACTGTCTACGTTCATGGAGCAAGTCTTCGTACTTGGAAATTAAGCGCAGAGATGCAAAATTGCAGTGATGGCAGAGCATAAAGGACCTTTTTATACCCTTTCCAAGATGGAGCGACTAGTTTAGGTGCACCAGCATGAATGTCGAATTTATAGAGTTGTTTGAACGTTTTAAGGGAGAAAGCATTTTTAATAGTTGACTGACTGAAACATTTATGTACCCAGGTGCCCATCAATCAAAATTTAAATGTACAAAAAGGATAAAAATATGAACATAAGTCATATTAGTTGACTACACTCACGTAAGCAGGCCAAAACACTTTTAGTCATAAAAAAGAATACGTTTATGTGAGCTGACCATTCAACAGGCGCCGGTAAATGTTGATCGGTTCAATTTTTTTTTTTTTTTTGCATGGAAGAATTCAATGGCGCATCTCTGCTTTTGACACATATCTATAACAGGGGTTGCTTTCTTAGAGACTCACACCGTCAATATCAGCAACAGAGATGAAACTTTTACATCATGAATGCGTTTTCTCATCGTAAGAATGTAATTTTCAATCCCCTCTGGTCCATTCGGGTGGAATAAAAAAATAGGATGCATTACTATTCGAACGTCCGTCATATTTGTAAAATAAGTACAGGGATGCAACATGGCGGCGATGGGACAGTGTCTGGAGCATAGTAGACAGTGCAAGATTTATTAGGTAAGGGGCTCTTTTGTACCCTTTTCAAGCGGAAGTGGCTAATTGTTGGTACACCAGCTCAAATTTCGAATTTATAGAGTTTTTAGAACTATTGAAGGGAGAAAACTTTCTTTTTATGAATGGACGAATACTCAGAGGACTATTTACGTACTTACGTGTCCATCAAGGTGAAACGTACATGGACATAAAACGTATACGTTCATGGTGCTGGTCGTTTAAAAACAAAATTATTCAATTAACTCAGTCAATCAAGGTGTTCACAAAGAAGCCAGTCAAAAAGGTAGGACGCAAGTCGCACAGTTTTGTAACAAATAGCGCTTTTTTGCATGTGCTTTAAACGAAATTGTATATACGGCTTAATCACGTTTGGCACACCGGTTTCCGTCAGATCACCTAAGTTAAGCAACGATAAGCCTGGGCAGTTCTGTATGCGTGACCATTTGGAACTTGCAGGTGCTGTATGTATTCTCTGCTTATCCCGGCATTTTTTCCAGTCGTCCTGGACTTCTTGCCACTGAACTCAAACAGTGTCGATTCAGAGGAGGTGTGGTTGGTGATTGCGCAACCCTTGCCACACAATTACATGCGCAGCTGCCCTTACAGGGGGTATCCTTTGTCTTTCGAGTCTGAACGAAGGCATCGACACGAAATTGTGTGTGATTTTTTGTTAAAGAAAATTAAAATATAATTTCATTAGAAACGGTTCAGTTTATTTTTACATCATTAATAAAATCGAAAATGATAATATTTGACATTTTTTTTATCTTCAAATACTCAATTTGATCGATCTTTTCAGAATATTACAATAGTTATTAATGATGTCTTTACAAACTCGACTTTACTGCGATATAAAAAACTCGGTTTGATGTAACAATCGGAGCGAAATGTCGTTAAAAGCGAAAACTAAAGCTATACTCCTATATTTATATTCATGTTAAAAACTCTTTTTCTATTTATTTAGCAAGGAAATACAACTTTGTTATATATGGGTCGTGGAATTGCATTCATCTGCAAAAGATCTAGCTAATTTGCATATTCTTTTAAACGTTCATTTTAATTAATTCCCTATTAGTTTTTTTTCGGTTTTCTTATGGGATGATCATCTAGAGTTAACAATTACGTGTAATTATGTTCATGCAGATATTCTATACTTACTTGCGTAATATTTGCTTAAAAAATTTGCCTACCAAACTCCTCTGTCATTTTTTGGTCTACAGACATGAAACTTAATATTTAGGGTATTCAAACCCATGCGAAACTTTATACTTGGGTTTTAGCCGGAGAAAATCGGTGCAAAAGTATGAAAATTAAAGAAATGGAATTTGCAAGGTGAAGGTTGAACGACGGCATTACGAAACGAATATGCATGCGTAACGTACTTGCTATTGGTTCATGTTTTAATTTTTAGCCTTGCAGCAAACATGTCTTCATGGTTCAGGCATTAACGTTAAAAGAAAAAGTAAATCGTAAGATAAACGTCTTGGTTTCGATCTCGGTGGTGGCACACGAATCTTTTTTTTTTTTTTAACTTTAAATCCTTACTATCTATTGGGTCCAAGATTATATAATAATAAATACGAAATTTGCATAAATCAAAATATCATATTTAAGCGTATTTTACGACCGGGCAATGCTAGGTGGCCTGCTATTTCTATATCAAGATGGGTAGTAGAGATTCTAATATAGATGATAGAAGAGAAAGGGGACGTAATCTGTCTTTTGATGGACTGAAACTTGTTTTTTTTTCACACGGAATATTAAATGTATATTCCTATATGTTAACGTACTTAACTCTTTGTAGTCACTCAATGCATTGGCAATATGACTCAGATACGTTTTACTCACCAGCAAATATACTCGCCTTTGCTCATGATAGAATGAGTAACTATCTTACATTTTTATTCTTATTTCTTGCAGACCCATGGCGTAATAGATAAAGTACTTGATCATTTAGTTGTAAATTAGACTTGAATTACCCTGGATATGTGCCTTTTGATGCAATTGAACTTGGTTTTTCACAGTGAAAAATGAAATGAATATTCCCTTGTGTGAACATATTTAACACTGTGTGACCATTGGCAACATGAACAAGGTATTTTTCACTAGCAAAAATATCCAACGTTGCCCATGATAGAATAAGTAACACTATAGCCTTTTATATCTGGTCGATAAAACCACCTTACTTTTTTTTTTATTCTTGATCCTTGCAAACCCGTGGCGTAGTGGATGAAGTACTTGATAAAATCCAGTTGTAAGTTACACTCTTCTGGAGATTGAAGGTTTAATTCTCAGTGCAATAAAATTACGAATTACTTAGGACTTCTACGCAGTCGTGGCTGACGAAACGAGAACATGATACCCCAGTTGATTCAATAAAAGGGTTCCGTTCGAATTTCCGTGCAGATTCCCGAGTTTGACAGAGAGATTCCTGAGTTACGCAGAAAGATTCCCGAGTTCACCAAGACGCACCTAAAGAAGGTCGGATATTATATCGACCAGGGCGATGTGAAAATGACACTCCAGATGAGAACAGTAGTCTGAAGAATCCATATAATACGAATTTTTAGTCTTATATTTGGGATATTTTTCGTTTTATAATGTAAATTTTTTAGAATAGGGCGAAGCATTTAGCATTCAGTTGGCGATGACATAAATAAGATCAACTGAAATGAATTATGCTAAATTCATATGCTTTTATATTACGAACTGGCTGGCAACCCGGTGTTGCCCGGTCGTACAGTAGGCTTAAACATGAAATTTTAATTTATGCAGATTGCGTATGTATCATTATAGAATCAATCATCTATCGATTATTATATATTACGAGGAATAATTTGCCCGGTGAACTAATTCAAAAATAAAAATAAAAATATACAACAAAATATACACACATATACGCATATGTACCTGCACATATACAGACAGGTAAAAATAGTTAATAAAAATACAATAGAATCATTAAATGCATTCGCTTTGATGATGAGCAAACCTTATTGGAGCTAAAACATTTCTCTCATTCTTAGCTCATATATATACATACATACAGTTTTATAAATATTGAAACATATCAGGGTTGTCTGATGATGTCTCATTGACTGAAACAGATGACTGTTTGTAGCGTCCAAATGTAACTGTTTACCTTCTAAGAAATAACATATATATATATATATATATATATATATAACAGTAATTTACAAACACGTTTTTCGAGGTCCTACCTCTCGTCAGCCTACCTTGACTGTTCTAGGATTTGAACTTCAGACCATATGTACTAGATCGAGTGCGTTAGTTCATATGGACTGAGGTTCAAATCTTACAACAGTCACGCTACACTGACGAATAGTATTACCTCATAACACGTGTTCGTAGATTAATTGCTTTGTAAGTAAAATAATACATAATTAAATAAATAATGGTTTACGTCCAAAATACTGAGGATGTAGTTTGACCTCGAAATGTATTTACATTATACATTTCAAACAAGTAAAATATTGCGTTGTAATTTGGTTTTCAAGTGCATCTGATGCGTATTTTATTTCATTCAAATTAAATCAACGTTTCTATAATGGAACTCACACCCATGACGTTTATCTCGCGTAGCCAACGCACCGTTCCCGCCATTTCAAAATACAACCACTGAGATACAACGGGCGAATTTTTACTACTGACATTTCTTTCTTCACATTTACAATATTGCAAGAAAGAATAAGAAAAAAAAGAAACAAACAAAATACTAAAGACTCCGAAATATATTGAAATCATGAATTTCAAACACGTAAAATATTTGCTTTCGTAATATTGCGTTGAATATGGGTTTCGAGCGCACATGATGCGTATTTTATTTTATTAAAATAAATAAATTTTGGTGCCATCAGCTAGAATTGAAACCAAAATCAAAATTGCAGCGCGCAAAGCTGGTGACGTTACCACTGTACCAACGCGACACACACATGAACTGAGTAAAAATACACTAAGACGAATGTACAAAATGTATAACGATTTTTTTCATTTTGACGCGATTTTGACCCTTAAAAACCATTTAACCCTTAAAAACGATTTAACCCTTAAAAACGATTTTGACTCTTAAAAACGATTTTAACCCTTAAAAAAGATTTTAACCGGCTAAAAATCCATAACAGAACGGTTTATACAAATCCAATCATTTGCGGCCCCGAGCGACTTTTAATTTCGAGAGAGATAGATTTTGAAAATATAGAGACAAACAGACAGACATATAGTCTTTTATATATTAGATCACCGGATGGAGGTGCCCGACTTTGCCCGGACATAAAATACGCTTAAATATGACATTTTAATTCGTCCACATTTCGTATATATTATCATAGAGTCGTGATTTCAAAAGAAACAAAAAGGTATTTGGATGCCATCAGCTGAAATCGAAACTGTAGCTTTCAAAGCTGGTGACGTCACCACAGTACCAACGTAACACATTAACTGATTAAAAATTAAAAATAAACTAAGATGAATGTACAAAATGTACCATGATTTTTTTTTTCAATTTGGACCCATTTTTGACCTCTTAAAACTATTTAAACTGGCTGAATATCCATAAAAGAATAGTCCTTAAAAGTCTAATCATTCGAAGCCCCTAGCGGTGCTCTGCGACTTTTAGTTTCGAAGAAGATAGAGGTTGAAAATATGGAGACAGACAGACAGACCGACAGAAATATAGTCTTTTATATATTAGACTTATATTTTTAAATAATTCATGTATGAAGATTCGATTAGCCTTCAAATAAAGAATCATGTGAATGTTAATTTATTGTAATAAAAGTTCCTGTCGGTTTGTTTGTTTGTTTACAATGTGTTTAATATATACAAAACGTATATATATATATATATATATATATATATATATATATATATATATATATATATATATATATATATATATAATATATATATATATATATTATATATTATATATATATAAGAGAAAGAAAATTAAAACTGTAAGTTGAACTTTACAATCAAAATTTATTGTTCGACTGAATACTCCAAAAAACAATTTACAAAGTCCTTATTCCGCAGTGTTTCAAAGAATGCTATTCTTATTATTATTCTCATCAGAGGACATAAAGAAATCAGCAAATTATATTTGTAGCAATGCTAGAATTTGCTAGTTAAGAAATTAAGTGAGACCACAATTTATTGTCGTTATAAATTGCCAAATAGTGAAAAAATGTTGGATATGTAATGCAAAATAGTTAAGAGAGAATGGATTCCAAAATAATTTCAGTGTGACGATGCATATAATCCTATTGGAAAGCCTTCAAAGCAGCTGAAATAATGAAAATTGTTTTGTTCCGGGCAGTGCAGTAGCCCAAAGAAAAGTCTGTCCCCAGTCATATGGGACCAAATAGTAAAAAGAGAGAAATCCAGTATGAGAACCTTCATCATCGGCTTAATTAGAAAAGGCGATTTCAAATAATATATATGTATATATATATATATATATATATATATATATATATATATACTAGCAAAAGTACCCGTCGTTGACTGGGTTCAAAAACAGCCTACAGAAAATGGACTCTGATTTATGAAAGTATGATAGTTTATGAAAAGGAAGGGTTGTAAAGAGATAGCTTCGAATTTGGGGGTATCAAAACCAAAGCAAAATATGATGAAAGTAAAAATAAAATAGATAAACACCATAATTTATTATATCATACCTGTTCACACTGAAACACTTATCACAATATTCTGTGGATTTATATTTAAAAAAAACTTGTTAAACTTTGTGACATATTTCCAGTCTATGGAGGTCAGGCGCAAACGAACACCCCATAATTTTATTATACCATATTTCTTCAAACTGAAACATAATTATCAAAGTATACTTACGCAGATAGATATGAAAAGTCTTTATTAAAGTTTGTGTCTATTTCCATTTCCGAACGCAGACCCCACAATTTTATTATACCATCCGTATTCAAGTTAAAACATACTTATCAAAGTATTATTTTACACATCTATATCAAAAACACTTGTAAACGTTTTTTTTTTTTTTATAATTTTTTAATTTTTTATTTCCATACTTTGTGGACCAGGTGCGTACGCAGACCCCACAATTTTAATGAATCATCATTATGCCAGATCAAACATACCCATTCCTGTGTCTCGATACATCTTCTATCATTATATGTGATCAGTTTTCTATAATAGTCAACCATATAGGAGCCTATTCGTGATCAGACACACACACAGATGTTCAGCTTTATATATATATATATATATATATATATATATATATATATATATATAACAGTATTTCTTTTTCCTTGACTTTAATATTTGAGTTAGATATTTCAAAATGCAATTAATTCTAATTAAGAATGTGACCGGTATTTTAATCAATTTTGGTAAAGATTGCTCAAGGGACATGGACGTTAATTTGTACACAAACGCAGTGATAAATAAACACTACCGAAAACGTAACGTTAGTCTCGGTGTACCACAACTCATCCCGTTCATCCGTCAATGGTGAACCGCCGGTATCATCGTCTGATCGAAATGTATAGTACAAATATATTATGCACTTCTGAACATAAGTGACCACTTTTTATTTCCTCGAAAACCATACAACCCCCCTCTCTCTCTCTCTCTCCCTCTCTCTCACACCCACACACACACACACACACACACATACACACACATACGCATTGTGGAGTGTTTTGTTTTTAGGTCATCGGAACGCTGTTAGAATTTTACTAATTAGCGGATTTCCTTTTAATTCAAAACATGATCCTCACGATGGCTCAGCAGTAAGACGTTGATGCGGAACTTCATTGGCGACAGTACGGGCCAAGAAGTGAGTCTCGATTATAAACAGAACAGAAGTTACCGTGAAAAGTGTGACTTTCAACGTTTTCAGAACCTTGCTCTTTAACCCAGACCTATATATCTAAAAATCAAATCAGTTCTTAGATCATATTCGATATTTTGTCGAAGTTTGGTAGCGATTGGTTAAGCGATGTGAATGCTAGACTGTACAGAAAGAAGCAAGTCTAGTTACAGCGTGGAAGTAGAGAAAAGGGTTGGAACTTCTTTTAACCTTGGCCGACAAAAAAATCTTTTCTCTTCCACAACTCGCTCGTTTCTTCGCCCAAGCAGCAGTCGTCTTTTTCGTTTCGTTTTCTTTTTCTTCTTCTTTCCAACTAACGATGAACTCACGGAATAACGTCACCCGAAAACGAAAAAAAAACGCCTTTATTGCTGCCATCTCAAATCCTGACAACGCCTAATTTTGCATTCGTCTTATTTTGGATAATAAGAGTACCAGGTTCAAGTGACAGTGCTTCCTTACAGAGGGCACACGCCAACCGTGGCCAGTTATAGCTATCACTTTCCACACCAATAAACCCGACCCAAAACATAACTTCCTCGGCGAAGGTGAAAGATACATTTAATCGTCGATTTGTTCACTCATTTTCAGAGCATGATAAATGGACCAGAATAATTGTGCATTTTGTATGAGTATTGCAGTCGTAAAATGTACAGTCGCTTTATTTTATGACTGTTTAAATAACAATTATAAACAGTCTGCCATCTTAGTGAAGAGCCGCGCTGTAAAATGATAGCAAAATTGAATCGATGTTATTTGATACGATGAAGAATTGTGGAAATTGACTGAAAAAATAAATATACGTTGGACGGCTGAATTCACACAAAAACGAACAAAAAATGGGAGGAAAGCTAATTTGAAATGATAAATTATTTTCTATTCGGAAAATGATAAATTATTAAAAATGTTGCAAAAAAAAAAATGCGTTTGCCAGCATTAAAGAAGATAAATGAAAATGATAAAAAAAAAATGGACGAACGGAAATCGGAAAATAGGAAAACGGCTGGAATAGCATTCTAATTATCACATTATTGTATACTTTGATCCTTCGGACTACTATTCTCATCTTGAGTGTCATTTTCACAACGTTTCAGCCGATGTAGCCTCCAACCTTCTTCGGATCTATCTTCTCGAGCTCGGGAATCTTTCTGTCGAGCTCGGGAATCTTTCTGCCGAGCTCGGGAATCTTTCTGTCGAGCTCGGGAATCTTTCTGTCGAGCTCGGGAATCTGCTCAGAAATTCGTATGAGGGCGATGGAAAATATCAGCAGAAACAAACATATATGCAAATGGAAAGTGCGCGCGAGTTAGCGTCAGTGGAAAGAGATAAAAAAAAAGAACAGCACGTGCTCGGCAGAAGGAAAATCGGCGTCGAAGAAAATAGTCGTGTAAATCTGAAAGCAAGAAATGGCTGGGTAGTACCGGTGTGCTATCGGAAGAAATAGAAACGCATTCCTGATAAAATGTACATGTGGCAGCGATAAACTTTTTTTTTAGAGTAACGTTAATAAAAACGGTTTTGTAAAAAAGTAAAAAATTCTGACCTGGATTTTATTTATTTATTTCCAGTTTTATTTTTATAAATTATTAAAGTAAAGTTTTATCGTTATGAATCACTAAAGTTTTATTTTTATGAATTACTAAAGTTTTATTTTTATGAATCACTAAAGTTTTATTTTTATGAATTACTAAAGTTTTATTTTTATGAATCACTAAAGTTTTATTTTTATGAATTATTAAAGTTTTATTTTTATGAATTACTAAAGTTTTATTTTTATGAATTACTAAAGTTTTATTTTTATGAATTACTAAAGTTTTATCGTTATGAATTACTAAAGTTTTATTTTTATGAATTACTAAAGTTTTATTTTTATGAATTATTAAAGTTTTATTTTTATGAATTACTAAAGTTTTATTTTTATGAATTACTAAAGTTTTATTTTTATGAATTATTAAAGTTTTATTTTTATGAATCACTAAAGTTTTATTTTTATGAATTATTAAAGTTTTATTTTTATGAATTACTAAAGTTTTATTTTTATGAATTACTAAAGTTTTATTTTTATGAATTACTAAAGTTTTATTTTTATGAATTACTAAAGTTTTATTTTTATGAATTACTAAAGTAAAGTTTTCTTTTCATGAGTCAATAAAGTAAAGTTTTATTTTATGAATTACTAGCATATATATATATATATATATATATATATATATATATATATATATTAGTGTATTTAGGCAGCATTCCTTCATTCAGGCAAATATTATTAAAAACAACAGAGATACCTTGCTTAATGATTCTTTTTTTCGTTTTTTCGATCTTTCGTAAGATTTTTTTAACTTCAAGATGGAAGGTGTTTACAAATGTTCCATGGTTCACACGAGCGCTTTCGATTCTTTCTTGAATCATCATCAGGTGGAGATAAAATATTAAAAATAGAAGTGAAATATATAGTTACGAATGATAAAAAGAGTCAATGAAAAGTCGATTAAAATATACATTTACGAGTGATAAAAAACTCGATTAAAAATTAGGATGATAAAAGGCAATGTTAGTAAAACCAGTCGTATACTGGTTATGCTAAACATTTCAGCACATTATTGCTACTTTCAAAATTAATGCTATTTAGATCTGGGTGCTGGGTTTTTATATATAGTGCTTCAAGTATGTTTAATTTTTTACAATTACTTTCTCGTTGCAAAATCCTTGTGTTGTCCACGAGGACCTTTCTAAGATTAGAGGGGGGGCAGCTATGTTGATTTGCTAAATGCTGGTATATTGAGCTAGTACTGTTCAAATGCATCGTTAATCGACGGGATAATGTTGTTTTTGTATGTCCAATCTTGGCCTTCGGGTCAAGATCAAAGTGTAGTATCTGTTCCGGCAGATGCTGCAAGCTATGACTAGCTATGACTAGCTATGACTAGCAAAGACCAGATGTGGGGGCAACCCCACATGCCTGACCATTAACCAGCTCCCATTTCCCACCTCTCGGGAGCTGGTCCCCTTTTTCCCTTCCCCCTCCCTTCACTCCTCACATTAAAAATCGGCCTTGTGCCTAATTTGCTCGGTGGGGGAGCAAATAAACACCATCTGTTCCGGCAGATGCTGCACTTGGGATGATTTGTACCAGTCAATGGAGGGGAAACTCTCTATACTGGGACAATTATTATTTTTGGTAACCAGAGTGCCCCCTTTTTGCCTACTTTTAGGGGAGCTGGTTTTTACCTCACATTAAAAACGGCCTTGTGCCTAATTTGCTCAGTGGGGGAGCAAATAAATACCATCTGTTCCGGCAGATGCTGCAAGCTATGACTAGCTATGACTAGCTATGACTAGCAAAGACCAGATGTGGGGGTAACTCCACATGCCTGACCATTAACCAGCTCCCATTTCCCACCTCTCGGGAGCTGGTCCCCTTTTTCCCTTCCCCCTCCCTTCACTCCTCACATTAAAAATCGGCCTTGTGCCTAATTTGCTCGGTGGGGGAGCAAATAAATACCATCTGTTCCGGCAGATGCTGCACTTAAGATAATTTGTACCAGTCAATGGAGGGGAAACCCTCTATACTGGGATAATTATTATTTTTGGTAACCAGAGTGCCCCCTTTTTGCCTACTTTTAGGGGAGCTGGTTTTTACCTCACATTAAAAACGGCCTTGTGCCTAATTTGCTCAGTGGGGGAGCAAATAAACACCATCTGTTCCGGCAGATACTGCAAGCAAGGACCAGATGTGGGGGCAACCCCACATACCTGACCTTTAACCAGCTCCCATTTCCCACCTCTCGGGAGCTGGTCCCCTTTTTCCCTTCCCCCTCCCTTCACTCCTCACATTAAAAATTGGCCTTGTGCCTAATTTGCTCGGTGGTGGAGCAAATAAATACCATCTGTTCTTCAGATGCTGCACTTCATTTTCTTGTTCTCTTTCGGTGGAGAAGAAATCCTTCACGACTGAGACAATTTTTATTTTTGTACCTTTTCTCCACGTTAAAAAACGACCCTGGTGTCTAACTCTGTCCCGTGGGGAGGCATAGTAAATAGGTACACTCTCCTAAGGGGCATTGAAATTTGTACACAATATTGGTTTGCTCCAACATTTTTTTGTCGCCGGCGAGGAGTTATTTTTAACGATGAGGTTCTGGGTTCGATACTTCTTATAGTATATAATAAATCTAATCTTAGAATTGTTCTCTAGAAGTGCTGTATATCTATGTATGATGCTTTTAATTATTTTTTCTTCCACTCTAAAATTTGGTGTCATTTGGTTTTTATAAAATATGTCTATAGGGTTAGTGTTAGAAGATTGACTAGTATTGTTGTTAAGGTTTTTAGGGGACTGTAAAAATAGTTTAATTTGTTGATCAACAATATAATTCGGAAAGTAATTATTTATAAGAACCTGTTTGATATTTTTAATTTCTATTAGCACTACTAATAGAAATTAAAAATATCAAACAAGTTCTTATAAATAATTACTTTCCGAATTATATTGTTGATCAACAAATTAGATTTATTATATACTATAAGAAGTATCGAACCCAAAACCTCATCGTTAAAAATAACTCCTCGCCAGCGACAAAAATGTTGGAGCAAACCAATATTGTGTAATAATTCTAATCGACTTTTCATTGACTCTTTTTATCATTCGTAACTATATATTTTACTTCTATTTTTAATATTTTATCTCCACCTGATGATGATTCAAGAAAGAATCGAAAGCGCTCGTGTGAACCATGGAACATTTGTAAATACCTTCCATCTTGAAGTTAAAAAAATCTTACGAAAGATCGAAAAAATGAAAAAAAGAATCATTAAGCAAGGTATCTCTGTTGTTTTTAATAATGTTTGCCTGAATATATATATATATATATGTGGATGGTTGAGTTTTTTTATCGTCGCTTTTGTCGCTTAGATTTACCGTCGAATTTTCGCATGGTGTTTCTTCCTGCCATCGTTGTATTCTATGGATGGTCATCAATCGTTTCATCAGTTTAGCTAGACGAATAAATCTTCTTTTCGTGCAGAATGAAATACAGAGCGGTTCGCTAAGAGTTTCTAAGGTTTTATTTCTGGAGAGAATTTACTCACAAAAGAGACAGTTCTCTTAGCTAATTGTTGGGTGGCACTCCTACAGATTCTGACTATGGATTATTCTTGACGTCACTTCCGATGACTAGGTTCTGCTTTTCAGCCGTCTGAACCCAAGATTCAGAGAGAGAGAGAGAGAGAGAGAGAGAGAGAGAGAGAGAAAGTCATAACATTACTTGTTCTTCTTGTTGAACTTTTTTATTTTTTATTTTTTTTATTACATTTTCACCCCAAACAAGGCACATTGCCACTTTGGTGTAGGGGCTACTATCAGGAGCAGCAACTACTGGGGCACTATGTAGGGATTTGGGCAGCAAGATGTCGGTTCACGTTACACTTGAACTTCTGCATGTCAGTACAGTTAGGGAAGCAGGGACCTGGAATGGAATTCCAGAGTCTAGCGGTCCTGGGGAAGAAACTACTGGAGTAGAAAGATCTTTTGCATCTAGGGATCTCTACTGCGTGGGGGGGATTTAGCTGCCTGTCGGGTTTGTCGAGGGTGTCTACGTGGTGGGGGCACAAGTGTCTGCAGTTCGTCAGAGCATTCACCATTAAAATACTTGTAGAACAGGCAGAGGGATGCAACGTTTCGTCGATGGGACAGAGGCGGAAGCTTAGATGCCAGTTCAGGGCCTATCAGATTGGCGACTCTCTTTTGAACTTTGTCTAGGAGCGAGAGACTAGTAGTAGATGTACCAGCCCAAATGTGACAGCAATACTCCATACATGGGCGAGTGGTGGCCTTATAGAGGTACAGGATACTTTCAGGTGTCAGTAGTTTTCTAGCACGGTAGAGAGAGCCTACCTTCTTCGCAGCGGCCCTGGCAATGTTTTCAATGTAATTGTTCCAACTCATATTTTATGTGAACGTTAGGCCAAGCAGTTTGAAAGATGTACTCTCAGATAGGGAGTCACTGTCCATTGCTATTGGTGGCAGAGAAGGTTTCTTGTAATTATTGAAGGAAACCAGTTTAGTCTTGGCAGCATTGAATGTGACCATCCATTTTTGTCCCCATTCAACTACAGATTGGAGGTCATCCTCTAGTGTTTTTGCCATTTTTTTTATCTGTTCATTTATTTTCCTGTCATGCCTGTTATAGAGTGTGGTGTCATCAGCATATATACCCATCTCAGAGGCAGTTTTGTCGGGGGTGTCATTAATAAATATTAGGAACAATAGAGGTCCAAGGATAGACCCCTGAGGCACTCCCGCATTTATATCATATTGTTTAGATGTACGACCGTCGAGAACAACCTGGATTTTTCTATTATCTAAGAAGGATTTAATTATGTTATGTATTCTACCAGTGATACCGCATGATTTAAGTTTCCTGGGGAGACCCTCATGCCATACCCGTCAAAAGCCTTAGATATATCTAGAGCTACCGTTCTGTCCTCCCCCGCTTTGTCCAGTGACTGGTATATACGTTCAGAGATTACAGTGAGGATGTCTGCGGTGGAACGGGCTTGTCTAAATCCATATTGTTTGTCAGTTAGAAGTTTAGCATCTGTAAGGTGACGGACTAGAGCATGGTTAATTATGGTCTCAAATATTTTGGCGAAAAGTGGGAGGAGGCTAATGGAGCGATAATTTGATGGGTCAGTTCTTTCGCCAGAATTCTTGAATACTGGTACCACAGAAGCAGTTTTCCAACAGCCCGGAAAGCATGATTCATTAAGGCATTTGTTGTAGAGTTTGGAGAGAACTGGAGCTACTTCGGCTGAGCACTATTTTAATCGAACAGCTGGGATGAGATCAGGTCCATATGCTTTTGAGGTGTCAAGGTTTTTTATGATAGCATGCAACTGAGCAGGGGTGATTTTTAGATCGTCTAGCGTGGCGTCTGTTCGCAAAGGAAAGTCAGGCAGGGGGTGGTTGGAAGGGTCCAGTGTGGAGTTTGAGGCAAACCGGCTGTCAAGCATATTAGGCTTGTCGGTTGCTGAGCAAACAACCTCGTGATTGTTGGTTAGTGGGGGAATTGTTGATTACCCATTATTTACTACACTATTGTAGATTTTCCAGAAGTCACGAGTTCCTAATTTTTGTGCTTCGATGCGTTTTTTAGTGGTTTCCGTAAATTCTCTCTTAGCTGTCGCTATTTCCTTCTTAACGTTACTTCTAACTTCTATATACTTCTGTCTGTTTGAACTGGACTTATGTCGGTTAAATCTGCGGTATGCATGCTGTCTTTGAGCAATGACAGTTGCGCAAGTAGAAGTAAACCATTGGGGAGAGTGGGGCTTGCTATAAAATTTCCGCATGGGACCATGTGCTTCACTTGCAGTTTTGAACCATTCAGTTGTCTCATTTGCGCACTGTTCAGCAGGAAAAGAAAAAATATTTCCCCATGGGGCATCTCTGATAAGATCTCTGATGGCTTCCCAGTCAGTCTTTTTATAATATCTCGTTGTTTTGAGCACTGGGTCTTCAGTTTTGAGTCTAGAGTTTAGGGCGATTTCAATCATTATCACTGCATGATCAGCGTTCCCGAGCGGGCTGTTAGCATTTGTTATACAATACTTGGGAGCTGTGGTCAGAAACAGGTCTAGAAGTGATGCGTGTTGTTCTTTCTGGTCAGGGAAACTAACATCGTTTCCGTATTTTCTGTTTAATATATAATTTATTTCACTGTTTCCGAGTCTTCTCGTTATTCCTTCCAACATTTACAGCGTAACACTAATAAATTATTTAGCTTTTCTTCTTGCTTAAATCTTTGGGTAACTTGCGAACAGATTTTGGGATAACGTTTCGTATTTTGCGATGATAACAATTTCTTACATCATTATCGATGATGTGCCTTGTATTCGCTTCCACAGACAACTCATCTAAAAACCTTTGCTATCCCTTAGCTCTATAAACGTGACGTCATTACTCTCCTCTCATCCTCTGTTATATTTTGACCTGTTGTCTTTTGCCTCAGCTTTTCGTCGCCTATCTTTGATTAACCCTTGAGAATTATTCTGTTTTGGAGGTTTGGGTTATCATGACATGTAGTCTGTGTGACCCTTGTCAACATCCACACTAGCTCACTTACCCGCTATTGACACGGGGCCTCTCCATTATGTAACACCTGACTTTTAGCTATAAGTATTAGAAAAGATACTAGACATTTACCTTAGTCAATAGGTCACTATCAGTAGGCCTACATTTCGAAAATATAGTCATGACTCCGATACCGAGGCGAAGTGAAACCCGTAGTGTAACCTACAAAATATTTGTTAAAATTTGTTATATATTAGCAATCACGGGCGTCTTCAAGTCACCTAAACGATTATTATTAATAATAATAATAATAATAATAATAATAATAATAATAATAATAATAATAATAATAATAATAATATTATTATTATTATTATTATTATTATTATTATTAAAATGTAGATGTTTTTAATGTGAAAAAATGCAATAGATGAAAAATGTTGAAACGAGATATTTTAATAGATGCTTGGAATTTGGGAAATTTTAACTTAATAAAATAAGCTTTAGTTTACAATAGTAAATAATAGAGACCTAAACAAACAAATGGATACTTTTTATATATACACTATATTTAGTTTCACGGGGAGAGAGGTCAGTCAGAGTTGAAAAGCGAATTGGACAAGTTAGCAGGAAAGATATCGTCTCCGCGTTCGGAAGCTTCAGAGGAACGCGACCTTAGCATGGTGTAGAACAAAAGAAGTTACAACGCTATGCAGCTCCGAGGGAAGTTTAGAATAAAGTTATATCTAAAATTATAAATTAGTATTTGGCGTTCTTTCAAAGGGAGACAATTGTTACAGGACTGCAAGTACAGACCAACCGAGTGAGAGAACTAATCGTCACAGTGAAGAAGGTGTGTGATTTGTCTGAGATGAGCAGCCAAATATGTTAATTTGTTGTTTGTAAAAGCCTGTCCCGCGTACGTTTGTTTGTTAAGATGTGGACAGTAGTCATGTGTGAAACACCCACACACGCATCAACTCGAGACGATCAGACACATACAACTATGCATACATGTGCATACACTTTATATAGAAGATCTGTGACAATGGGCATAGAAACAAGCGTCCAATGATCGTTTTTGTATATTGTAAAATGTTACCGATACTCGAACTCGAAACCCGACCGATAGAAAACGAAAAGGTGACATATGCAAATCAAGATACGGTTGAATTTGAGCATATAAAATGCCGGTATTTCTTTCATTGAGAGAAGATTCGTTATAGTTGACTCGGGGGTGTTTGAACGTATGGCTAATTTGCGTGTCAGTTTGAAGAAAGAAAGACGGATTTTCTACAAGCGTTTAAACAGGAAAATAAAACGGACTGTCATTTTTGCGTGTGTCAAGAACATTGCAAGATGAAAAACTTGCAAGATGAAAAACTTCTTTCTTTTTATTTATTTATTTTTTTTGCACGAACATTTAACGATATTCGGCAGTTCAAAGGAAAACTTTAATTTTAACCCTAGACGATCACAAACACTAGAGACGGTCACAGACGCGTTACATATATACACGTTATATACGTATTTGGTCCACGATAGATGTCTATGTAACAAATTCAGTTTTAAAGTTACGGTCTAAATTGAAAGTTGAATTATCAGTACAGGTGACAATCAAAAATACAATTTTGAATTACTTAAGACGTTTCCCGACTAACGGAACAAGAAGTGCTACTACCTGTGGATTAATTTCATACGGATTGCCTTGTTCGATAGAAACATTCTCGAAGTGCAACACCTGAAGAAAGTCGAAGGTTACAAAACCTTGTGAAAATAGCATTGAAGATGAGAATAGTAATTCGAAGCAATTCGAATGATACACACACACACACACACACACACCACACACACACACACACACACACGGACACACGGACCCATGCACGCACACACACACGCACACATATTACATGCAGAAAGTCGGAGGTTCATCAGTCGAAAATAACACTCAAGATAAGAACAGAAGTTTGAATAAGCTAAATAATACGAAGTGAAACTTGTCTACGAGGTACCCGTATTCCTTAGCCAATTCCGCGTTCATATAAATCAGTAAAATATTTATATAGTTCTTTCTGGCAAGCGTATGTGTTGGTGTATCGATTACAGTCGATTTTCGCTTTGATTTCACAATGATTCTATTTGTGAACATGCATAATAATGAGCTCGAAATCGGCAAATGATTGCCATAATTGATACGCTATAAAAATAGGACGCGCCAAATATATTTTCTTTCGAATAATCGATACCTTCTACGAATACTTGTATCGATTACATGTTTGCAAAAATCACCGGCGAGAAACGAACGCCAAAAAAAATTTTGGGGGGCGGGAATTTCATAGTTTCCACCTTGTGTGTCAGATTTCTATTTTACGCTAGTCGTCTGCTATTTAGGTCAAAGAGGTCAGAAATTACATGAACGGTGGGATAAGAAACAAAAATTCCTTTGATGCAAAGCTTTGCATTTCTTTTGAAATGTGGAATATTGACCGGGCAACGCCAAGTTAGCTTGACGATATTTATTATTATGATCGCTGTTAATATTTGTAAAAATAGAATGTCAGAAAGAATGTTACCAAAGCGAAATAAATGTTTACATATAAAATTATTTATGTGAAACATTTTAGAATATAAACAAAACACGTGACGAAGGTAGAACATCCGACTTGTGTCTTTGGTCACATGGAGTTAATGACGTCACGAGGTAGATTGGTAATAGACGTAATCAGTGTAGTTAAAGTTTGAGGTCAAGCTTAAGTTGTCAGTCTAAAGAAGATCGAACAAAAACCGCCGAAGTGTACGTTGTTTTTATCGACTAGCTTCAATAACATATAATGTTTATACATAAGAAATATCAGACTGACTGGCACACTGGATTGGAAATATAAAATATGGGGATAACAAAAAAGTAAATAGATAATTAATGTGGGATGACTCTACATCGTTTCACATACTGAATCGTAATAAAATTCAGAATCTTTTATACAATCCAGCCATATTTAATAGAAATAATCTTTAATCTATGTCTGGCTCGTCTGCGGAAGTTCTTTATATTTTCACTCACGGTCGTCGTTTTGAACCGATGTTTTTGATTGTGTGTAGGTAAAACACTGATGTTAGTTTCTAAGAAAATATATCCATGTAGATGAACTCAGACTAGAGGTGATACAAATACTTTAACATGCGGATTGCCGTATTAGAGAAAGAGATAGATAGATAGATAGATAGATAGATAGATGGATGGATGGAACTCGGTTCCGTTGGTATTCTTTCCAGCTGACTACAACATAGTCGTCTTCAAATCCAGTGTAAACATTTTTTGTCGTCTCGCTCCTTTAAATAATCAAATTCTGCGCAACTTTCACCAGCAACGATTACTAAGCTATAGTCTCAGTGTCTCGGTGATCGCCTTATACTAATTAATCTTTGTCCTCGAGTGGACTCCGGGCCTTGATAAGTGATTCTTCCCTCGTAAAAAAAAGATAGATAGATAGGGACCCGGGAAACACCAGTAGTATGGCTAGTAATTTATGCATGTCACGTGAGTTTTCCCTATTTGGTTGTCAAGGTCTCTTTCTGTGTACAGCGAACGTTTATAAATTATTCTCGTCTCGGTTTTAGTGGAAAGGATTTAAACTAAGAATGTGGGGATAAGCACGAGACGTAGCACACAAGAAAGTCTATGAACGTTGCAAGATAGCGTGGTGGTGTGGATGTACAAAATGATTTATAGATTGACCGAATTCGACCTTAACTTGAACTCAACTGAGTAGATGCACTTAATCTGTGCGATCATACGACGAGGAAAAGTTTCTATTTCCTCGAAGATGTCACCGGTTGTGTATGTGGATCGGTGCTTAGATTGCGTGGAAGAGTCTGGACGAGAAATTCAAAATCTAATGCACCTCTACACACAAAAAGATTAATTTGCTTGTCTAGATATTCACAAACCTTCCCGAAACTTGTTTTCGATGTTTCCTAATAGATTCGTCTGATAAATGTATTTGGAATTTGTTGGTGTTTGCGAGATTTGTGTACATTTTGTGTTATGAATTTTAGCGCCGTTATTTTATTTATTTGTCTTTTAAAGAAAAATTTAGGAACAACGTTTCAAAATGGGCATTAAAATAAGTGAAGAAAAAGAAGGAAGAAAAAGGGAAAAAGAAAAAATGAATAAAAAGGGAAAGAAGAAAAATAAAAAAGAAAGAAGAAAGAATAAAAAGAGAAAGAAGAAAGAATAAGAGAAAGAAGAAGAATAAAAAGGGAAGAAAGTGAAGATGAGGTAAGGATGATTATAATGAAAGAGAAAATGAAAAAAGAGGAAGAAAAAGAAGAACGAGAATGATGATGATGATGATGATGATGTTGTTGTTGTTGTTGTTGTTGTTGTTGTTGTTGTTGTTGTTGTTGTTGTTGTTGTTGTTGTTGTTGTTGTTGTTGTTGTTGTTGTTGTTGTTGTTGTTGTTGTTGTTGTTGAACATCGTTCTTGATTATTTTTGTTGGCATTTGTTCGTCTGATATCTTTCTATTAATAATTCTTCCTGGAAATATACCGGGTACTTGCTGGAGGGATCACATGAAGGTTTCCAACGTCTTATGTGACAGCATTTCTGTACAACGAACTGGATTCGAACTTGGTACACTTAGGTTGTCAGCCCGCACCTTTAACCACTAAACCCCTGTCACCACCACCTGCTACTGCGTATGCGTTTGATGATGATGATGATGATGATGATGATGATGATGATGATGATGGATAAAAAGAATAAAAAGAAGAGGGAAAGTACAGACTGAAAATAATAATAATAATAATAATAATAATAATAATAATCGAGGAAGAGTCAAGAATACCGAAAGACCGAGGAAAGAAAACACTTGCTAGACCTCCACTTGATCAGTGCGACCTTGGGAAGGCTTATTGCCACTCAAAGTCTAGTGAAGACCAATGGTTGCTACCAACGATAAATCAATGGTAAGCGGCTATTGCGATAATGCAAATTAATTTGCAGAGGTTATCAAAATAGATGATGAGTACTGGAAATTTGGGGAGACTTGTTGTAACTTAGATCCAGGGAACTCAGCAGGTTGTTTGCAGAGAGAATTCTTTGATGATTGTCGTTGTGGAAACTCCTACTGAATAATAATAATAATAATAATAATAATAATAATAATAATAATAATAATAATAATAAAAAGAAGAAACTGATGATGATGATGATGATGATGATGATGATGATGATGATGATGATGATGATGATGATGATGCAGGGAGTTCACAATCTTTTCTGCAATTTTGCAATTCAAACATATTTGCTGCTGCATTATTTAGTCCCGTGGAATAATCAGCACAGATGCGAACTTTGCCGTTTGCTTTTCGGGCCACAACAATAGGGGCTGCACATCTGGAGTAATTTGTTGGTTCTATTATTCCAGCCATTCTGAGTCGATCTAATTCCTTTTCAACTATGTTGAGAGCTGCATTTGGGTCTAAATATTGGTTTGCTATCTGCTTTCAACTTGTAATTTTCAACGATTAATTTTCAAAATGGAGGAATAGCATCATTCCCGTTCCGTTCCAGTTATCATACTTGGACTTTTAACCTTTCATGTACTATGTTTGAATTGCCGTTACGTGTGTGTTTGTCTTCATAATAAATGTATATCGATATGCAACAGCGAATGATTATCTTATTTGTTCATAATTGTTCCAGTCTCTCATCATGTGCTGCAAACATACCCACGTGAAGGCTGGACGCCCTACGGTAAGATATTTTATGTTATATCGATCCATCTATAACAGGTGCAAATGAATGCTTTTATATAGGCACGACGATAAACTGACAGACATACTGTGCTACTGAGTATATGCCAATGCTATTAAAATTTAGCGTTGAACTGTGTACGTTTTGTCATAGATATTATAAGTAAATTTATATAAACACTAGTAGGGTGACCCGACGTTGCCCAGGATTGAATGATAATCAGCGAGTGTTTCACATTTATTGTCATTTAAATCAATAAAAAGACTATGTTTCAGTCAAATCGATTGCTTGCCTGCTCTAATTGGAAATCCATCACAATGTCTCTGGAGGAAGCTATGTTGAATAGCAGGGGGTTCTATATTAGATATGACGCGGAGTTCATATTGGGGTACATATATAACGAGACCCATGTGATACAGACATAACGATAGTGATGATGAGGGAGAGAAGACATTTATATATCACGTCTTGGAGAAGGGGAGACAATTCTTGTGATGGAGGAGATTGGACACATAACTTAGAAAGGTTTACAATATTCATTATAATTGATGATAAACACAATACCCTTTTCATGATGAAGGATGACACAAGACAACAGTTACAAATAATGATGACTTCTTTATTCATCTTATCGACCGATCGAATGATGTCAGGAATTCACTTGTATCTACATGGTTAATCTTCTGCCCTTCGCTTCCGAGGGGACTCTCCTCTGACTATGTCAACTCTTGACTGATCAACTCTCTCTGACTGATTTGACTAACTAACTAACTCTTAGATCCTATATTGAGAATATCCCTTTGTCTATTACGTCAGAAGTGTGTTTTTCAAACGTGACCAATTTCACGTGGCTTTACATATATTTGTCCAAACACACCTCCAGCGAACAAAAGAATCCTCAATTCTAATCTAACCTATTTTAAACAATATAATTTAATTTGCATTGTTCATTCTTTTACTGACATATTTAATATTCAGATTCCTAAAAGAATTAACAACAGACTTAATTTCTAAACTTCCATTTCTTAACTTTGCCTACAGGGTTTGATTCTAGGCTTATCCTAACCTTATTTTTACTTATCTAATATTATTCTTATTTACATGGGAAGGGGACAACCCTTCCCTGTAACAGCTTCATATTCCTCTCTCAGTGACTAACGTCACTCTATATTGTAGTCAATATAGTGTGACCTTAGACTATAGAGAACTTACTTCCACTATAGAGAATTTACTGTTAATTTTATGATTGTGGTTTGGTTGGTTTGACTGGTTTGTTTTACGGCATATCAACCCTTCTTTGGTTATTTAATGCCGAATCCAGTTATTGTGGAAACAGTTTTTATGCTTCAATTTCTTTACATTTTCAAATATTTATTTGTAGAGTTTGGTTTGGTTGTGTTACAGCATATTAACCCTTTTCGGATTATTTAATGTCGAATCCAGTTATTTTGGAAATAATATTCATGTTGCATCCAGTTATTTTGTAGAAGGTTTTTATTCTTTAAGCTCTTTGTATCTTAAATCGCTAGGTTGTAGTGTTTTGTTTGGTTGTTTTATAGTGGATTCCAACGTTTTTGATTCCTGCCATGCAGAAAATGAATGAGTTTTTCTATGGGGGAGGGAAAAGGGTTATAGTATTAATGTTTGCTACATTTTGAGTTAGGAAATCAGTCAAGAAGTGGGGGAGATAGAAAGAGAAAGGAGAAATGGGTAAAAGAAAAAGGGGGAAGGTGGGTTGTTGTTTTAGGTTTTGGTTTTGGTTTTGCAGAAAATAATTAAGTTTTGCAAAAGGAAGTTTGTATATATATATATATATATATATATATATATATATATATATATATATATATATAGGGTGACCCAAAAAAACGGGCCCCGTGTACACTTTATGTGATATCTCCTTTATTTATTCACCGATTGCCCTTATTTTACAGGACATGGCAGAATCAACGACCGTGAGTAAACCAAGATCCCAGTGGGAGCTGGGACAAATAATACACTGTGTTAAATTTTACTACAAGACAGGCTCGTTTAAGAAAACCCAGGACAGTTTCATGCGTCAGTTCGAATGTGAAAAGGTTCCATCCAAAAGCAGAATTCAGAACTGTGTGGACCACTTCGAGAAGTATGAGACCGTGGAGAACCTCGACGCTGCCAGAGAGAACCGTCCAAGCCACTCGGGACGTTCCAAGAAGCGAACAGCCGAGCTGGTCGAAAGAGTGAGAGTCTCTCCAGCAGAGTCCGAAACGCTCTGTGAGTAAGCGAAGTCAGTCCCTCGGTATGTCCCATGAGACTTGCAGGAGAGTGCTAGTGAACGATATCAGTGCTTACCCATACAGAATACAGACGCTGCAGACCCTTACAGCCTCAGACAAGAAGCAGAGGAGGACTATGGCAGTCAAGATGCTCGAGAAGATCGAGGAGACACCAAGTTTCCTTAATATCCTTTGGACCTCAGATGAAGCCCGTTTCCATCTTGATGGAAAGGCGAACTCCAAGACAAATGTCTTATGGGGGCCCTCCAGACCCAATGAAGTAGCCACCAAGCACCTGCACTCTCCTAAGTTCACGGTGTGAGCTGCAATCTCGGCCAGAGGCATCATCGGACCAATTTTCATCGAAGAATCTGGCGCAGCAGTGACAGTCACAAAGGACCGGTATGTGGAGGTCCTCAAAACCTTCAAGAGTGAGCTCCAGCCCATCTACCCGTCGCTCATGAGCAATTTCTGGTTCCAGCAGGACGGAGCAAGTTCTCACACGTCAAACCTGTCCCGAGATTGGCTGAAAGAAAACTTCGGAGGCTGAGTGATCAGTCTCAAGACTGACTTTGAGTGGGCACCCCATAGCTCGGACCTAAGCCCCCAAGATTTTTTTCTTTGGGGCTACTTTAAGGACAGAGTCTACGCAGGGAAACCCAGAACTATCACGGAACTCAATTAAGCCACCAGGTAGGAGATGAGAGCCATTACCAATTCTGTCTGTAAGAACGTCATGGACAACTTCGTGCTGCGCCTCAATTTGAATATAAACTAGTTATGACCAAAGTTTCATTTCATTCGGACAAAACACTAAGAAACAGGGCCTAATTAGAGTTGAGGCCCGTTTTTTTTACCACCCTGTATATATTATTTGAAAATAATATACAAAAAACCCTGAGGACTCCTTTCACCAGCAATCTCAACAGGATTTACTCGTTGGTATATCAAAAGATGCAAAAAACGAATGAAATTGTCACACAAAAGCTAATACTCGTAAAAAAAAATGGTAAATGGGAATTCGTGCCAAAGTAATGTGATTGATAATTTAAAATTCAAATTAGAATTAAAAATTAAAAATCTGTTTCATAAGAAGGAACAACAACAAAGTCAATAATTTGTACGATCGTTTCGGAAACGATGTTTTTATTGTGATAAACATTAAACCACGGACAATAATTTTGACATATAGTTTTTTTTAAACAAAGTCTCCTCATCAGCAAAAGTATTGGGTGTTTTTTTTTTTGGTTTTTTTCTTTTTTATAATATGTAAAAGACACCATAAATAAACCTAGCAATTGTTAAGTAAGGCAGATGTATCTTTTAATTGTTCGCCTTTTGAACACCGTAATTGGTCTGATAAAGTGTTGTCCATGAATTGGAACTCCACTGAAACATGTATGCACATATGTAATCGATAATGTTTGTATAATAAACAAACTATATATATACGTATATGATGATGATTGCAACGTCTTGTCAGACGAGTGCCACTCCCTCAGACATTTAAAATCCATTATTCCAAATATCTGAGGGAGTATCTATACAAATATGATGTTATAGAGTCTTAGCTTTGTACGACAGCTAAGTCTCTCTCTCGGTTCAAAATGTTGATATCCAGCAACAAGCAAGAGCAAGATAGCCAGCAACAAATTAAACTGCAGACCAGCTTAATGCGGGTACTGGTCTTCCGCTTTATGGTTTTTTAAATTAGAGATTTGCTTCTCCTAGAAAGGTTGCCTTCACCACGGCTTACGGGAGCCCTCTCTACCCCAATACACATATACACACACACACAAATATACACGGTGCTAGTTGGCCGTTGACCCAGAAAAAGAGTTCATTCGCTCTTTGGAAGGTCTTGTTTTTAATCCTTCGGGGAGACTAGCCGCCCTCCTCACCAAACAAGTCTGGTGGGGTACCAGTTTAGTCGCCGGTGACCCGACCATGAGGCAGGTAGTACTGGGTTACATGGTACCAGTAGCATATGACATGACCTGACATACAATATATAAAATATACGTATATATATATATATATATATATATATAGAGAGAGAGAGAGAGAGAGGGGGGAGAGAGAGAGAGAAAGCGACAGAGAATGAATGACAAAAAAATAATCACTTGAACGAGTTTACGATCAATAAACTAATTTTTAACTCTCTTGTCTTCCAATAATAACATGCTTTACTCTTATATTTCTGTTTCTAACCTACGAAATAAACTTGTTATATTTTGTTGGGAAATTGTGTAACGTAGTTACGATGTTGATGTGATGTTTTAATTATGTGTATTCATCACTCCAATTAGCCGTTCATTTATAGAAATTTTTTGCGATTCAATGAATAGTATGTAGAGGATATAAGATTTACTTTCGTATTTGTTAATCATGATTCACTAATTTAGATGAGGAATGCGTATTCTATTGAGCACTTTTGAAGTAAATACTTAAAGTTTACGCATAAATCTGTACTTTCGTATATTAATCTTATATGAGTAAATTAAGTAGTTATATCTATATATCTATAAAAGTGAACGTGTCTGTCTGTCTGTCTGTCTGTCTGTGTGTCTGTGTGTCTGTCTGTCTGTGTACATTTCCCTACGCAATAACTCTGTCAATTTTTAGTCTATAGACTCGAAATTTGAAATACCGGGTACTGAGATTTGGGAAAATCGATGTGACGGGTGTCAGCCAGAAATTTGGCTGTTAAGGGATCAAATTTCAACGATTTGACCTTTAAGAACTCTACCAAACTCCTCCGACAATTTTGGGTCTAGACACTTGAAATTTTAGATATAGGTTCCTTGAACATGGATCTAACTTAATAAAGTAATTTGAGCCCGAAACAATAAATTTTAAGGGGTCATAATAGGGGTCAAAGTTTTACAAAATTAACCATTTTTTTTTTTTTTTTTTGCTTTTTTTGCACAGCATACACCTCCAAACACCCGAGCAATTTGGGAAAATCGATGTGACGGGTGTCAGCCAGAAATTTGGCTGTTAAGGGATCAAATTTCAACGATTTGACCTTTGAGAATTCTACCAAACCCCTCCGCCCATTGTGGGTCTAAACACTTGAAATTTTAGATATAGATTCCTTGGACATCGATATAACTTAATAACTTGATTTGAGTCAAAAACAATAAATGTTAAGGGGACATAATAGGGGTCAAAGTTTTAAAAAATTGACCGCTTTTTCTTTTTCTTTTTTTTTTCTCAACATACACCTCCAAACATCCGGGCAACGCCGGACTGAAATGCTAGTATATATATATATATATATATATATATATATATATATATATATATATAGAGAGAGAGAGAGAGAGAGAGAGAGAGAGAGAATGAATGACAAAAAAATAAATTCCAAAATTCATGATGTTGACCATCTTATAATTTATTCCTTTAATTTAGTCAAACATTGTCGCGGCTCACATATCCATGAAAGCCAACAAACCAGAAGTTCAAGACTGTAGTTTCGCCCTCATTTGAGCACATTAGTGGAAAACATCTGGGCGTTCTTGTAATTATCTATTTTAGTAAGTGCTCATATATATATAACGAAAACAAATGGAAACATCTACAGAGAAAAATGGATTTACATAGAAACTATGAATATAGTTACATCTAACACGTTATTGAGTAACAATTCCTGGCAGTTATGGACCCAGAATCATGTCGTGTACTTCTGTAACAGACTTTTGCTGGTGAATCCTTTTGTTAATTAGTTAATGAGCTTTTATTCTTCTGATGAATCAGGGTGGAATATATTCAAAAATTGATATAAAAATTATAGAATTGATTCTGCGCTACGAAACAGGTGCTGTCAAGTATTGAACATTTTAACATGATGAAAGAAATAAGCGGTAAGATAAACAACATCTTGGAATTTTAAATATAACCTTTTTGCGATTTATATATATATATATATATATATATATATATATATATATATATATATATATATATATATATATATATATATAACATGGCTCTGGGAGCTTAAAGAAGAAGATACAACTTTTTCCATTAAAAAAATCGAGAAAAATCGAGTATAAACCAGCATACGCCCCAGAATTAAGTCAATGCTCTCTTTGTAATGCGGAATAGTACCACATTCTACGGGCAATTCATGACCCAGAAATAAGATGCTTAAATGTGAGGGGTGAATCTTTGAAAAATTGTATACATAGAAGGAAACACTCCTTATTAACTGGTCAGTGAAAAAGACAAAACGTAAATCTTTATGTATATATTATATAATAAAAACTTACTTTTTAGTTAACTTTTAAATTCTAAAATTGATTTTAGTTCATAAAATTGGATTTTAATTTTAATTTTAAATTATTTTATTATAGATTTAAAATTATCGTATTGTATAAATTTTTAAGAACAATACTTTAAAAATGTAATTTACAATCTATTTCAATTTTAAAACAACAGGGAAAAATACAATAGTATTGAGGTTAATATACTAGGAAAATCCTTTAGGCTAGATGGGTATTCCCCCACCCCCAATTCTTGAAAGGGTTGACATTTTTAAACGAATTTTTAAACGCATTTCGATATAATTAGATGGAACTTTACGCTTTAAGCGACATTTTAAGTTGTACATTTTGGAAAAAAAAAATTATTTTTTAATTTTTAAATTAATTTGGCTTTAATATTAAACGAAGTTAATATAAAATATTTTTTAATTTAAATAAGATTTAAAATTTAATATAATTTAATTTTATCCTAACATAAACAAACAGAAACATGACACACCTGACATATCCTTACTAAATATTAATAGATATCTCCTCATACCAACCAATACTAATAGCACTACAATTTACAACACCCTCAAGAGACTTTGTATACACATGATACAAACAACGTCATTAACGATAAACCAAACATTAAAAACCACTAGACACTCTTCCAAAACCCCCATATCCAACGCCGGCATGTACTCTGCCCCCTGTAATAACTGTCACCAGACGTATATAGGAGAAACACAAGCTAAATTGGAAATAAGACAGTAAGCCTGTAAGAGACATAAAGAACGGCAATCCTCTGAACGCACTTTTCCCGCCACTGTGTTGAACATGGTCAGTCGTTCAGCTTTGTACGTGCAAAACTCGTTCCGAGTAGAGCTGAGCGAAGACTGTTAGAACCAACACTCATTTTAAACACCAACACCATCAAGCAGAGAAAGGAATTCTACAATTTAGCTCCCATTATCAAAAATATAATAATCAAAGAGCAAAATATGAATGTAGATCCTAGATAGTAATTCTATATATCCTTAAT
Organism: Euprymna scolopes; assembly: GCF_053919585.1. Classification (NCBI taxonomy): domain Eukaryota; kingdom Metazoa; phylum Mollusca; class Cephalopoda; order Sepiida; family Sepiolidae; genus Euprymna; species Euprymna scolopes. Next base: position 97,855,738 of record NC_136509.1, read on the forward strand.
CGTTTCTCCTTATATAATTTTATCAAAATTAATAAAGTATTAACTAACTAACAAATAAATATAAATGAAAATACATTAAACAAATATAAAAATAACATTTCAAAAATCATTTAACAGAGATCAGTAAATATGTATGTATATATGTACGTGTGACGTCTGAATGTATATATTCATAGAATAATCCAACACCCTTACACGCACTTTTGTAAATTCTTTTTCAGAGTAAGAAAGTACATAAAGTTTCTTTCCCTTTTCACTCGTATGTGGTCCGTAACCTGAAATTATTTAACTCAATCCTGATGATGTCCCCTTGAAATAGGGACGAAACGTTGATAAGCATTTATTTATTTTAGGTGTTCCTTTAACATTCTCATAACGTCAACCACCCTTTGTATTTTTATATTTATTCACACACACACACACACACACACACACACACACACATATATATATATATATATATATATATATATATATATATATATATATATATATATATATATTATATGGAAAAATGCGCGCATGAAAAGTAATATTCTTAAGATTTTATTAAACCTGGAAAAGTAAAGGACAAGAAATTCAACCTGGAAAAGTAAAGAACAAGATATTCTAGTAAAGTAAAAAATAAGAATTTTTAGATTAAAATATTGCAGCTAAAAATAAAATTTGAATATTGATAAATATTTTATTTATTATTTGCATATGTTGTTGTTTATTGTTGAGTTAGAAAGGGTGTCAGTCGCTGGATTGAACTTATTTTCCCCCTATTATTTGCATATATTTATGTAGTGAAAATTGTTTGAATAAAATTAATTCATTAGCTAGTTAGTAGATGGAATTAATAATTTTATAATTTACATAAAAATTAATAATTTTATTATATCATAATTAGGATCATTTAATTCATTCTAACTCAACAATAAACAACAACATATGCAAATAATAAATAAAATATTTATCAATATTCAAATTTTATTTTTAGCTGCAATATTTTAAGTCTAAAAAATTCTTATTTTTTACTTTACTAGAATATCTTGTTCTTTACTTTTCCAGGTTGAATTTCTTGTCCTTTACTTTTCCAGGTTTAATAAAATCTTAAGAATATTACTTTTCATGCGCGCATTTTTCCATATAATCCATGATTTTCCAGGCATTGCTATTGTATTAATATATAAATTTATAATATTTATTAATGATTGTCAAAAAAAATTAGCTCTCAAACACACATTTATGCAATATTTATCATTCAATCACAGTAGTTCCGAGCCAGGGTCTCTACCGAGTCTGCGGTTCATGAATTCGTGATCTGTATAGAGCGTAAACTAACAAAAAAGAAGATGGCACTCGATGTCTTTTTAGATATCGTTGGAGCTTTTGACAACATACCCTTCAGTAGTATGTTCAAGTCGCTACGAGAACTCAATGTGCCACCAGTACACATCCGATGGATTGAGTATATGGTGAGGCACAGAACAGTTCAAGGAGAACTACTGAGGGCAACTGTTAAAAGGTAAGTAGTTAAATGAACCCCCCAAAGTGGGATTTTATCACCTTGACTATGGAACTATGCTGAATCCTCTTTTAAAGGAGTTTAAAAATAGGAATATTTATGCCCAGGCTGCTGCTGATGACATCGCAGTGCTGGTCGCGGGTTCAAAAGCATCATTGGTCAGACGCATTGCCAAAACGGGACTACATTTTTAATCAAATGTGATAACGAAAAATTTGAGTTCATTCAAAGAATATGTATATCATAGAATTCACTAATATTTTTAATCGATAAATTCACCATTTTTTGCTATAAAATCATAAGGAGAGTTAAAAAAAAAATTAGTTATTAAAAAACAAGTTCGGTTTTTTAATTATAAAAAAAACGATACACGGGATTGAACCTAAAATCTTTCCACCAACCCCCGTACTCTAACCGTTACGCTAACATGTCATATTGGCAAAATCGCAGTAAAAAATATTTATATACAAAACAAGTTATGCAAAATAAAAAAAGCGTTAGTCACTTATGTACTTACTCTTCTGTTTGTGAACCCACATATTTTGTTGTAACTTTTTTTCTACTGAACCAATTTTCGAAATTTTTTTTTCAAAATGTAGCTAATGAGGTGTTGTATCCAACTATATACCCTGTTTGAAATTAGGTTGCGAACGAAATTAGTGGTGGGGGGTTGAATGTGTCTCGATTAATTCAATTTCGGACTTAAGCATATATTCAACCACTACCGTGGTTGAATGATATTAGTGATAGGACGATTCCAATATTTTTCCGATTCCGATACAATTACCGTTCCGTACAAACTTCCCGATTTCAATACAATTACCGATTCTGATTCTTTATAAATCTCTAAATATTTAACTATAAAGATATTATTATATTCTGACGACCAGCAGTGAAAAATTTGTTTCAGACACAATCAAATAGAAAAGATAAAGGAATTAATCGTTTTTGGCATCAGAAAATCGGCATACATATTCCAATATCGATTCCGATACCCTCAAAAGTTCGATTTTCCAATTCTCGGTTTCGAAAATGTATATCACCTGCTACTTAATTGGCTGTAAATGCGAGGCTCACTGTTTGTTTGTAAATAAAAAAAACCGCTCGAGCACTGTTAAAGCGGTGGGCGAATGTTTATTTAAACAGACATTTTTTTAGGGTCATTTGTGAGCACCGATCCCATGGGCCGGTGGATAGAATTGCCGACTATCACCGCGATGGTTGGAGGTTAAATCATCGGCTAGGGGAAGATGTTAGTCTAGCCGCACTGGTGATATTTGATACAATGAAACAGTACTGTATATGATTATATATATATATATATATATATATATATATATATATATGTATATATACACACACACACACACACACACATATATATATATATATATATATATATATATATATATATATATATACATGGGGTCAAAACGAATGTCTTGACGATGAGACATATGATTACACACAGTTCATATTTATAACATAATCCAGCTCAATACGAAGCAAATGGTACGCTTAAATGCTTTTAAGTATTTTAAACGATTTTTAACGTCTTTTCCATTCAATTCTTTACCTTACTTTATTTTTCATCACTCGCCTGAGGACGACCTATGGAGGTCGAAAACGTTCGCGAATATGGAAAATTCCTTTCTTACACTCGAATAGAATGTTTGGAAACTAGTCCGTCAAAAAGAAAAAATGGATTGTAAGAGAAACAAACAAGAGTTGTCTCTGCTCTTCAATGAAACGTGCATATATATATATATATATATATATATATATATATATATATATATATATATATATATATATATATATATATATATATATATATATATATGATTGTTGAGCTGGATTAAATCCGACGATATGAAATAAAATGGAGGTGGAAGGACCTGGATACTCAACGTTTCGCCCGATTTATGCGGGCTTCTTCAAGAGGGATGGTCATTGACGAGAGAGTCGGAGGATTGGGGCTATATATAATGATGGGGGAGAGCAGCGTGTTTTCCTTATGTAAATTAGATGTCCAATACACTAGTTTACTCTAATTAGTTCTTCTCTAAAAAAAAAAAAAATGTATATACATGTATATATGACATCTAATTTACATAAGGAAAACACGCTGCTCTCCCCCATCATTATATATAGCCCCAATCCTCCGACTCTCTCGTCAATGACCATCCCTCTTGAAGAAGCCCGCATAAATCGGGCGAAACGTTGAGTATCCAGGTCCTTCCACCTCCATTTTATTTCATATATATATATATATATATATATATATATATATATATATATATATATATATATATATATATATATATATATATATACGTAGGAGATAATTCCTTCCAAATTCAGAAGTTCGTTACTTATATAACCTAAAAATAGTGCAGGCTAATGGTGAGTGATTGATTATCGATTTTGAGTCTCAACTAGCGTGACCGAAGATGGGTTTTTGCTTAAATATGGTGAATCGCGAAATCCCTCAGCCAAAAGCAATTAGTAAATGACGGCGTTGCGTGATGGTCGACAAAATAGCGACAAATAAATCGGCGGGCAATATTGATTTAAGTGTTCAATTCTCAGTGTCGTATTACTCGAGCAAACGATAAATGCAGAATATGCGAACCACTTTCGATTTCACTTAAAACAAATGCACGTGTGTATTATTATTATTATTATTATTATTATTATTATTATTATTATTATAAATGTTAATTTATTTGTCCGTTGTCCAGTGTTACAAAAAAACATCAGCATCGTAAAAATTAATTAATGAGAAACAAATAACCTCCCTTTTACATTCGCTCTTTATTGGCTAAGATCATTGGCTGTCCGTTTACGGTTTCATATTTGCTATTTTATTTTGTAATTTAAAAACGTCGTGTTGAGAGAGGACTGTAAGTTTGTTTTCTTTATTACAAGTGAATTGTTCCTTTATAATTTATATAAAAAAATGTATGGTGTGTTTTTTTTATTATTATTATTCAATCTTCATCCAAACAAGGCAAGTGCCACTTTGAAGTATGGGGCTACTATCAAGGACATAATTTGCGGAGGCATTATGAAGAGAGACGAGTAGAAAGATATTTGTTCACAATACACTTGAACTTCTGCATATCAGTACAGTTGGGAAAGCACTATCCCGGAAGTGATGTCCAAAGACAGGCATCTCTACTGTAAAGGGATGGTACTTAGTTGCTTGTCGGGTTTGTCGGGGGTAGTTACGTCGAGGAGGTAAAAGTGCTTGCAGTTCGTCAGAGCATTCACTATTAAAGTATTTGTAGAACAGGCAGAGGGATGCAACATTTCGTCGATGGAACAGAGGCTGAAGCCTAGATGACAGTTCAGGACCTATCATGGTTGGCGACTCTCTTTTGAACCCTGTCCAGGAGTGAGAGGCAAGCAGCAGATGCACCAACCCAAATGTGACAGCAGTATTCCATACGAATGGTGACCTTATAGAGGTACCGGATACTTTCAGGCATAAGTAATTTTCTGGCACGGTAGAGAGAGCCCACCTTCTTTGCAGCAGCCTTGGCAATGCTCTCAGTGCATATATTCCAGTTCATGCTCCCTGTAAACGTTAGGCCGAGGAGTTTAAAGGAAGCACTTTCAAGCAGTGTGTTATTGGCCATTGCTATTGGTGATAGAAAAGGTTTCTTTTAGTTATTGAAGGAAACAAGCTTAGTCTTGGCAGCATTGAATATGACCATCCATTTTTGTCCCCATTCCACTACAGATTGGAGGTCATCCGCTAATGTTTCTGCCATTTCCTTAGATATGTGTTCATTTATTTTCCTCTCATGCCTGTTATAGAAAGTGGTGTCATCGGCAAATATACCCATCTCCGAAACAATTTTATCAGGGTGGTCATTTATGAATATCAGGAATAATTAAGGTCCAAGGATAGAACCCTGGGATACTCCCGCATTTATATCATATTGTTTGGATGTACGACCGTCGAGAACAACTTGGATTTTTCTCTTACTTAAGAAGGATTTAATTACATTATGTATTCTTCCAGTGATACCATATGATCTAATTTTCCTTAGAAGACCATTGTGAAAAGCCTTAGATATCTCAAGGGCTACCGCTCTACTCTTCGTTGTTTTGTCCAGTGAACGGTATATACGTTCAGAGACTACAGTTAAGATATCTGCTGTTGAACGGACTTGCCTGAATCCATATTGTTTGTCGGTCAGGAGTTTAGCAGTTGTTAGGTGTTGGACTAGTGCTTGATTAACTAAGGACTTAAATATTTTGGCGAAAAGTGGGAGGAGGCTAATGAGGTCATAATTTAGTGGGTCAGTTCTTTCACCAGATTCTTGAAGACTGGTACCATAGAAGCGGTTTTCCAGCAGTCGGTAAGGCATTTATTGTAAAGTTTGGAGAGAACTGGAGCAACCTAAGCAAAGCATTTTTTATAAGCACAGCCGGGATGAGATCTGGTCCACATGCTTTTGAGGTGTCTAGGTTTTTTATGATACCATGCACCTGAGAAGGGGTGATTTTTAAGTCGTCTAGTGTGGCGTCTGTCCGCAAAGAAAAGTCGGGGAGGGAGTGGTGTGCCAGGTCCAGGCAAACCGACTGACAAGCAGATTAGCCTTGTTGGTTGCCGTGCAAACAACCTCATGATTGTTTGATAGTTGGGGAATCGTTGACTGCCCATTATTTACTACACTGTTGTAGATTTTCCAAAAATCACGGGTTCCTAATTTCTGTGCTTCGATGCGTTTCCTGGTGGTTTCAGTGTTATCTGTCTTAGCTGTCACTATTACTCTCTTACAATTATTTCTGGCTTCTATATACTTCTGTCTGTTTGAACTGGACTTATGTCGGTTGAATCTGCGGAACGCATGCTGCCTTTGAACAATGGCAACTGCACAAGCAGAGGTAAACCATTGAGGAGAGTGGGGTTGCTATGGAGTTTCATTGAAAAATATCTAAAATTTTTTAGCTTTAAATGATTAAAAAAAAGAATTATTTTTTATTCAGCCCGGCTTTGCTTAAGCCCTATGTACTATTCATTATATTATATATTTAAATGTTTGACTCATGTCCAAGTAACCGACATCTAAAATTTTAAGTGTTTAGACGTAAAATTGGTGGAGGAGTTTGGTAGAGTCTGCAAAGGTCAATTCTTTCAACTCTTGACAGTCATATTTTCGCCCAAAAACTGATTAAAAGGCTTGCTGCATTTCTGAATACCATATATGTAAAATATCAAATGTTTAGATCCAAAATTGGCTGGATAGTTTGATAGAGACTGCAAAAGTCAAATCTTTTGAACTTTGACCCCTTAGCAAACAAATTTTCGACCAAAAACCGATTTAAAAGCTTGTCCTATGTCTGAATATGTAAAGGTTCTAATGTTTAGACCAAAAATTAGCAGAGTAATTAGGTAGAGACCACAGAGGTCATTTTTTTTTAATTTGGCCCCCAATTTTGACATCATAACATTGATTTTTGGGGCTCTAATCAAATTAAGAAGTTGATTCATGTTCAAGTAACCTACATCTAAAATTTCAAGTGTTTAGACCCAAAATTGGCGGAGGAGTTTGCTAGAGTTTCAAAGGCCAACTCGTACAACTTTGACCATGTGACAGCCAAATTTCTGGCCGAAAACCGATTAAAAAGATTTTCCCAAATCTCAATAGCCCTTGTGTCAAATCTCGAAAATTGACAAATTAGTTTAGTAGGGAAATGTACACACACACACAGACAGACAATTTCACTTTTATAGATATATAGATAGATTTTATTTATAAGTAATGACACCTTACCAATTCTCCAATACTATTGCTAAACTATCCCTTTGATTACTGTACACACAATAACCCTTATCCCTGAGTGGTCATTGGGCCTTGATAAGTGGTCAACTCCATGTAAAAAAAAATGTGTTTCCATGTGTTCTGCTAGTTATTATTATTATTATTATTATTATTATTATTATTATTATTATTATTATTATTATTATTTACTCACTAGAAGTAGTCACACAGGCTATGATAAAAGATTTCTCTTCGAAAACAACTGGTGGCGTTCTCTGGAGTTTGAGTGAAAACAAGTCTTCCCAGATTTCCAGTACCCTTCACCTCTTTTGATAACCTTTGCAGATGAATTTGCGTTTTTGCAACAGCTGCTTACCATTGATTTCTCGTTGGCAGCAACCGTTAGTCTTCACTGGAATTTTGGGTGGCAATAAGCATCCCCCAAGGTCTTCGTCATTTTTGCACTCATCCAGCTGTCTAGTGCTTTTTCTTCTCTGTATTTCCATCGTTCTTGACACTGTCTCGCTGGTCTGCTTTCAACTGGTTACGTCTTCAAGTCCAATATAAGCAAGTTCTTGTTGAGCCGTCCCCTTAAATAGTCAATTTCTACACAATATTTTCCACTAGGATCCTTACGCTGTTATCTCAGTAACCCTTATCCTCAAGTGGCCTTCGGACCTTGATAAGTTGTGACTCGCTTGTAAAAATAGACATTATTACATGAATGTTTTGTGTTACTGGATATATATATATATATATATATATATATATATATATATATATATATATATATATATGAATTTATGTAGGCGGATGCTGACACCCTGTGCAATAACTGCAAAAACATAATACGTCATCTTTCACAGCGGAGATATCCATGCCACTTTTAATTTGAGATTCCCTTGAAACTCCCTCCTTCGGGTGAATCCTGTTTAACTCGTAACAGGAGCTGCAAGCAGCAGCTTATACTGCCTTGACAGAGTTCAAAATAGAGTTCGTAGCTTAGTGCGTGATGCCCTTTTCTTTTCCCTGCAACCTCTTTCCCACAAAAGAGACGTAGCGAGCCTGTCTTTGCTTTATCGTTATTTTCATGGCAGGTTCTCATCTGAACTTCAATCTATGGTCCCCTCTCGCCAAACTTTCATGAAAAACACTCGTCTAACCAAAACCACTATCAATGATTTCCCACACTCTTTATCTGTGCCTAAACCTAAATGTAGATTCTTTCTTAGAACTGCACGCCTGTGGAACTCTCTTCCGATTGACGGCTTTCCAGCTGACTACCATCTGGTTGTCTTCAAGTCCAACGTAAACAAGTCATTGGTGAACCTTCCCCCTAAGTAATCCAATTTACAAAATTTCTACTACTAATGTTTACTACGTTATAATCACATTGACTAATGTGTACCCATTAACCCTTATCTTCGAATGGCCTCCGGGCTTTGATAAGTGGTGCTTCCGGTGTAAAAAATAAAAAATGAATAACAAATAAAAAAATCGCCTAGGATGAATTCCGCTTGTTTTTATTTAGGGATGAGAAGCGATATTCTCCACTAGATTTCAAAGTTCATTGTGTGCTCTTTCAAGGAAAGAGAGAAAGTGCTCTATGCTGCACCTCCCCAGATGTGCCGACAGGGATTCATCTTTGGAAACGGCACTAAGCTTATTTGGGTTTAACCGGTTTCCTCCAAAGGAGGAAATTCCATGGGAGTACGAAATTTATAAGTGATTCCCAGTTGAATGTATATCCCCGTTAGGGAAGATGACGACATTAGGTTGTTTGCAACTCTTGCCGGGAGGTGTCGACGTCCTCCTACATACAACGCCTGGTCATCCGTCTGGTGCTGACCAGGCTCAACGTTGCTTAACTTCGGTGATCTAATGAAAACCGGTGTGTCAACGTGATTATGTTGTATCTTTCTTTAAACGTCTCTTACTCTTATATACGGAGAGGATTGCACTGGGAAATGTTCTTCAGTATTGAACTTCTTGATCTATTCTGAAACGCGAGAGTTACGAGGCTGCTGAAAGTAATCACAAGACCATTTTTCTACTCTGCTTCGATTCATTAGTTGAGGTCGTGAAATACTGTTGTAACACTCGGCAATGCTTTTAAATAACTTTAACCACAAAAACTTATCCACATAGGTTGATGAGTATAATTGGTTTTGCCTTTGGTAGCATTTATTTGTTTCATATTTGTTTTGTTTTTTTACCACTTTACCGTTTTGTGGTCTCAGCTACTTAATGACTTGTTTTCTATCAAGTTTAGAAAGTATTTGGCCATGTCTTATAATAATGGAAGATTCTTCTTTATTCTATATACTACATTTTCACCCGTGAACGATCAAGCAACAAAATGAAGTCTTTCTACATACATACGCGGTTCTTTATCGTCTTATCTGACGCTGTTTCTCTTCGACACTTTTCATGAGTGGCCGTGTCGTCAAGCGGTTCTCGATCGCCTCGTCTGTTAGACTAGTAGTATTATTGTATAGATTAGACCTCTATATCGCTATTTTTTTTAGCCAATCTGAGAAATTGTCGATGGGCTGTCGCATAGCCTCCTTCTAGTCGGATGACTGGACAGTGTAGAATCAGGTGGTCTGTGTCCTAGGGGGCGGGTCCTTGCGCTTTGAGTAGATTGGGGAGTTTATTTGTCTCCATCCGTGTTTGTTTACTGCAGTCCTGCAATGTTTTGTTTTGTTCTGATCCGGTTTGTGGCTGTCCATTGTTTCCTACTATTTATAGAAAAACCTGGGAGGCGCAAAGTTAGGTCATCAATGATGTTCCCTACTTTAGGGAGTAGTGTTTCTTTATTCCTCTTTCTGTGTCTCAACTGGGTCGAATTTTTTTTATTTTTTGAGTTCTAGAAGAACTTTCGGGGCTTGAATCTGGGAGGGGGGTATCTGGGGCATCTTTTAAAACTTGTTGGGTTGGTAAGTTCTTGGTGTCCTCCTCGACGTTTTGAATCCATTTTTGAGTTACCTCTTCCTTCCTTATGTTGGGGTACTGTGATTGAGCTTGCTATTGGTAGTCATTGTGTCCGGGGTTGATTTCAAGCATCCTGAAGTAATGCGCATGTTTCTCGAAGTTTTTTTGTCAATTGATCTGGTGTATTCTGCAGCACTGTTCAACTAAGACCAATAAACTTCTTGTGTACGAACGGCACAAAGAATTGTTAAAAGTTGAACATCCCAAAAATATATTCCATTATTCACAATATTTCATGGAATTCATAAATCCATAATCACATTAGATCACCGAAGTTAAGAAAAGTTAAAACATGCCAGTACCAAATCAGTGAATATTTGAGAATACCAGGCGCTGTATGTAGGCGAACATCGAAACCTTCCTGCAAGAACAGCAAAAAAACAAATGTCGTTATATCACCTGACTTTTTTCAAGTTAATTTTCCAACCTGCCTAGGGTGAGTGAAAAACTTGGTACGAGGGGGGGGGGTATTTGTTTACAATATAAACATCTTTGTTTAATATTATTTGTGTACGTCACAGTTTAATAATTGATCCGTGTAAATATTGTTGTGGCGTGGTTCGAACACGTGATTACGGTTCACATATAAGAGGTGTCTTAAATAAGTTTCTATACTTTTTTATACAGGCATTTAAATTGTCGTAGACTCTTGAAAATTCAATATGTTATTGCTATAAATCTTATGAGATGTCTGACCCTTTTTTATGATTTCAGGTTCAAATGAACATCTACAGCAGGAATTGGAATACACCCTACTAAAGCCTGCTGGTCACATCTAATGAATTTCAAAAATGCAATCTGGACGTGAGGACAATTAAGAAGAACGATATGCAATAAAATTCTGTTTTAAACTTGAAAAAATGCCACAAAAACGTATGGAATGCTTCAGACTACGTTTGGACCATCTTGCAGTTTTGAGTGGCATAAGAGATTCAAGGATTCTGTGAGGGATGAATAGGTGTTTTGGAGGAGTAAGGTAGTTAGAACACCAGTTCGGATCGGCCAAATAAAGAATTTAATGGATAAGTATCGTCGTGTGTCTATAGAGACAATAAGTGTACAGTTTGATGTCAGTGTGGGAACTGTGAACACATTTATTTGCGAGGAACTAAAGATGCGGAAGATTTACAAGAACTTTGTCCCAAGGGTGTTCGATCCTTGTCACAGACTATTTGACCACCAAGATGAGCACCAAGACAGTTCCTCACCCTCCCTATACTCCAGACCTTGCTCCCTATGAATTTTGGTTATTCCCTGAGGAAAACCAAGGAAAACCTTAGAGGTTGTTGTTATGAGACAATTAAGGAGATGAAAGAGGCTGCGACGAGGGTCATTAACATGCTGGCACAAGAAGATCTCCATGGTGCCTTCCAGAAGTTGTGTGAGCGGTACAGCAAGTGCATTTCAGCCGGAAAAGATAACTTCGAAGGGGACTAGAGTTACACGTGGATACTACCAACAAATGTCCCATACGAAAAAATTCTGTAAACTTATTAAAGACACCTCGTATTTCAGGAGGGCGAAAATGTTTAAAGTTAATTGAAGCTGTGAATTAGGATGTAGACATTTAGCGGTTTAATTGTCAAATCACTTACCAGCTGTTGCTATCCGACACGGCCTTCTATTGTTGTACCTAACAGAATTATGTTTTTATATAGGTTAACTAGCTGGCCGCCCGGCGTTACCCGGTCGTAAAATACGTCTGAATATGATATTTTAATTTATGCAGATTTCGCATTAATTATTATAGTCACTGTTATGCGGATTGTACCTAATATATAGCAGTGATTTCAAAAATTAAAAAGAAAATATTACTTGGGTGCCATCAGCTAGAATCAAAATGAAAGCATATAAGGCTCCAGCTTCAGCCATTATCGTTAGATAGATACGAAATAGTTAAAAATAAACTGATGCTCACATATTGTTGTGCCTGTATCAATAACAACACGAACGCAGAAAGTAAAGGCAAAACAAATATATTAAGACGAAAATATAATACATATTTACAAAGGTGCAGTTGTACTGCAGTTGGTAGATTGTCCGGTAGAGGGCGTGTTAAAGTCTTTCATGGAGCAACCGGCACATGCGTCTTGCCTATCCAGCGTTCGAACACAGCTCTCCGGTCTTGCTGACTTGATACCTTTATCTATATCTTGTTCACCCACGTATGCTAATTAGTGGGCGTTTCCATAACACATATAAATGTACATATTTGTTCATGTGTACAAATAACACGTTGAGTCAACTTACGTCTGACAAATTCCATTTTTTTTTCAATTTTGACAGCTTAGCAGCTATTTTTACCGACTAAAATCCATAAAAGAACAGTCCACAAAAAATGCAATAATTTGATATGCCTCGCGCTGCTCTGTGACCTTGCGTCTCGGAAGAGATGCACTTTGGAAAAAACGCAGATAGACTGACACGAATTTTTATTGTTGTGAGTAACGGAAGTATGTTTTATGTCGAACCATTTATATACGTTTATGATGGGGCATAGCTGAAACGCATAATTATAGTTCATGTATATTAATAGCCAACTCGTCGGTTGTCTCTACCCGATACGCAATTCTATTATCGCACCTATCGGAATAAATCGATTCTATAGTTTATATCTGCGTAGTGTTTGCCACTCGACGACACAACAAATGTAAAACATAATAACATAAAACAAATGTGTATTCCAGATTTTTCCCAGATAAAAATGGCTAAACTTTTCTTTCTTTTTTTTTATTTTGTTTTCCAGCGTGTAATATTTCATCCTTCTCAACATTAAATTTACGAAGATAATTACATTCCGACATAAGCAGAAGATTGATGTATTTTTGAATGAATTTTTTTCTTATAAGAATGTATAATAATTCCGCCACCATCAGCGAACATCTTTATATTATATATATATATATATATATATATATATATATATATGTGTGTGTGTGTGTGTGTGTGTGTGTGTGTGTGTGTGTGTGTATTGTTTTAACAAAATCAAGACATCAAGTAATAGATTGATAACAACAAATAGTGTATTTCATCGTTAGTTACAATTGTTTCAAGACTATTCGGACAAATTCAAACCTTATATAATTGTAACTAACGATGAAATACACTATTTGTTGCTATCAATCTATTCCTTGATGTCTTGATTTTGTTAAAACAATATATGAATGCTCAATTATGAAATAAGGTCAAAAGATACAACATAACCAACATCCTTGCATCTTTTGACTCGTATAAACCAGCATGTTCCATCGAAGATCAGACAAGGGGGGATGGGGTCTGGTAGTCTCCCTCCTTCTGCAGCCTTGGACTCTGCTATTGGCCCGCATTTGGCTGACAACCCGTGCTGTGCCGATAGATATAAAATTGTTTGGTTCGAGGTGCTACATAGAGCGGACTCCAGAAATCATTTAAAGATTTTGGAGTCTGTCTCTATTGCGGTGCGGAAAGCTTCTTTGTGCCGGCAGAAAGAAACATCTAACGCATTGTTTCTCTTTGGGGAACTGTGAATCTTTTCTTACGTTTTTTTTTGTTTGTTTGTTTTGGGGTTTTTTCTTCCCCCTCGTTGTGCCATTATTTTAATCGTTTTTTAAACGTTAATAAACTTTATTTTAGTGTTCCCGTAATTTTTGGCACATTCAATAGTTCCCCATCAGAACTCTTTATTTTCGACATAGTATTATTTTTATGCTATCGATTTTCTCCTGATGAGATGATAGCTGAAAGAGCTCTCGAGAGACTTCCGCCCATTATATTCAAAACTTTATTTAAATTCTGTACCTCTAAACATTTATATATATATATATATATATATATATATATATATATATATATATATATATATATATATATATATATATATATATATAAACGGATAAAAAAGTTTTCGACATGTCTGAATATTTTATACACCAAATTTCAAATCTGTAGATAAAAATTCGTTGAGTAGATAGGCTGAGAAGTTTCTCCACACACATTCTCACACACACACACACACACACACACATATATATATATATATATATATATATATATATATATATATATAAAGTGAGAATGTGTGTGAAGAAACTTCTCAACCTATCTACTCAACGAATTTTTATCTACAGATTTGAAATTTGATGTATAAAATATTCAGACATGTCGAAAACTTTTTTATCGGTTTTTATCCGGTAAAAAGGGCTGCTAAGGGGTCAAAATTGAAAAATTGGTATTGGGGGAGTCATTGGATTTTTATCTATTTCTCAACTGTTTCACGTGGTTTTTAAATACCATTTAAAGTCGTGTCTAGCTGATTTAATGGTTATCGTACTTGGCTCACTCTGTTTAAGTTCTGGTTTCGATCTCAGCTCAAGTATATATATTTTTTTTCTTACAAAAAAGTGAACTGTTGAGAAAAAACCTAAGAATCGCATGCATATGTCTTAATTTCTTTTCGTCCTTTTTTATTTAATTTTTTAAAATAATTTTCGTTGTGTTTAATACATCTTCTAGTATATCTATAAAAGTAAGAATGAGTGTTTGTGTGAGGACGCTTCTCAACTTATATACTCAACGAATTTTTTATCTACAGATTTGATTTCATCCGGAGAAAAGGGATACTAAAAGGTTAAAATCGGATTTTTATCTGTTTGTTCAGTTTCACGAATGTGCATGCGCAAATCGTTCACATTATGTTTAGAATAACGTTTGAAAGCGAGTTTTAAAGAACGTGGTAAGCTAGCCTAATGGTTATCGTACGTAACTCGCTGTCTTTGGTGTTGAATATCAAATTAAACAGCGATTCCAAGTCAGAGGTGATGACGACGTAAGGTGCTTGCAGTTCTTGCACGTTTATATCGACGTCTTCCTACATACTGTGCTTGGTATTCCCAAACGGTAACCTTTTTTGAACTTATCAGGCTCAACTTTGCTTCACATCGAAAATTGGTGTGCCAATGTGACTGCCGTATAGACAAGCAAAACCTGACCAATTCCGCATAACTTTTTCTGCTTAACTTTGACTATATATAAGTATGACCACACTCAAATATGTGTGCTTTAGTATCTCACTTATTCGTCGGTCTTTTTTTCAAAAATTATGGCTATTTGATCTGATAAGTCACGTTATAAATGTGTCTCGGCCTGTAAATCTCCGTTCAGTTTTTAATGTTGAACTATTCCTTTTTCATTCTTAAGTTATCAGACTGTGAATCTAATTCGTATAAAAGAGTTATGTAGTTTGCTTCAAACATTGCGTACATTGCATAAAATATAACAATAGAAAACTGGGACAATGCATGATAGAGAAAAATCTACTTTTATATGAAGTCACTTTTTGCGTGTGTGTGTGTGTGTGTGTATGTGTGTGTGTGTGTGTGCGTGCGTGTGCGTGTGTGTGTGTGTGTGTGTGTGTGCGAGAGTTCTTTTCTCATAGTTTCGGAAACGACTGAGACTATCTTTTGCAAATTTCACCCGAAGCTAATTTGTATGTCTGGCAGTGTTCTTAGACAGATTTCGTACAGAAATTCATCCGATAAATATCGAAAATCGAAAAAGTCCGATTTTAAAAATAGCTTTTTTCTCTTATGGATAAACAAGAATACATTTACAGGGGAATATTTTACGTTACACCGGCTGAGAAGGATAATAAAAATTTCAGCAAATCATTTCTTCTTTAAAAAGAAAAAGAGATTTATTCTAATCTGGAGATATAACTTAGTGGTAGAGCATTCGACTTCAGATCGAATGATCTCTTCTTCAAGCCCGGGTGTACCTCACCATTTTATTTTAATCTTTTCTTGTTAATGAGTTAAATTTGCGATAAAAGAAGAGGTACCATTTAAAAGCACCGCAAATCATTTCTTTGCTTTCATATTTTAAAACTAAACATTAATCAGAAGTGATTTTTCATCGTCAAGCTCAAATATCAGCTGACGTGATATTATAAACAAACATAGACGGAATTTGATGAACGACATTATCATTATTTATTTATTTATTTGTTTATTTATTTGTTTTATTTTATTTTTTATTTATTTATTTTATCTTTTTTTTTTTTTTTTTGCGAATTTGTCCACTGGGCAAATTGTCCCTCGTAATATATAATATTCAATAGAGGGTTGATTCTATAATAATGCATACGCAATCTGCATAAATTAAAATATCATTTTTAAACGTATTGCATGACCGGGCAACACCGGGCAGACATCTAGTACTATGTACATTAGAGACGTTTAAAAAAAATACCTCCTATTTAGTTTGCCCGAATGAATTAGAAAAGGTTGCAAATTGTATTGTTGTGATGACTGAATTTATGCATTCATGATCTGAAAGTTTCATTTCTCTGTTGCAGATATTGACGGTGTGAGATTCTGTGTCGTTGAATTCCTGAACAAAGTACATTGAGGATAGCGGTGATTTTGTAGAAAAATAAATTCAGGAACATAAAAAGTCACTCGTTGTAATGGTACCTCTCCTGCCTTCGTAGTCCCTTAACTTTTTGAGTTAAAAAAGGGAGAATTTACATTCGTGGAATAAAACGCGTTCCGGGCGCCCATGCACAGCCATCGTTCATTGCTGGTAAAATTGCATTGATAATGGTGGTGACTATATAGAAAAATAAGTTTTGAAGAACAAAAGGCTGCTCGTTTTAATGGTACCATTCACATCTTCGTAGCTCTTTAATTTTGGGAGTTAAAAATAGAAGGCTTTACTTTTGGAATGACCCTAAATAATAATAATAAGAAGAAGAAGAAGAAGAAGAAGAAGAAGAAGAATATTGATGCCTCCATTCAATCTCGAAAGACAAAAGATACCCCTGTAGGGGCAGCTGTGCGTGTAAATGTGAGGCAAGAGTTGCGTAATAAACAACCACACCACTCTTTAATCGGCACTGTTTGTGTCCAGTGGCAAGAAGAAGTCCAGGACGACTGGAAACAATACCGAGATATGCGGAGAGCGCGTACAACACTTAGAAGTTTCAAATGGTCACCCATTTAGTATTGACTAGGCACCGCCAAAACTGGGGGGGGGGGGCAGGTAAGTACCTTTTGACGGACCGTTTTTTTAAAAATCTACCAAAAATCAGGTAATTATTCAATCAATACGAAATTTTCAGCGATTATTAAGAGAAGAATGAACTTTATAACATTGTACTTATTTTTCATAAACAATATTTATATTTTTTTTTTTGCTTACAACCCCCCCCCCCTTGTTTTGAGGGGGTTCCAAATACGCTTAAAATAATTATCTGAAACTGAACAAAACATATTGTGTTGTCAGGGACAGGATTATAGATTAAAAAAAAACTTGTTTGCATACCTTATTTTGACGTCTGAATATCAGAACTTCGATTGTTTTTAATTATCCCGCTTTTGAGTTTTGAAGTGTGAAATTCGGTGAATATGTTAAGCAAAATAATTAATTTAAGTTAAGCAAAACAAAACAAAAAATGTTTAATATTTATACGAAAAAAGCCATTTTAAAATCTTTGATAAATAAATTAACAATTTTTTTAGCGAGACGAATAATGCATGACCATTATTAAACAGGGTATGCTTTGAAGAATCGATACAAAAAAAATCGATAAATATTGTGCCCTTTGTGTTAAAAATATCATCATTTTTTCGATCTCGTTTGAAAATGTTTGCCGCCTTTCGACTACAATGGACCAAACGCGCTGAAATAATTTTTTTATTCTGCTTTAAATTGCCCCCCCCCATTTTGGGAAGCCTGGCCCCCACACACATACACATTAAAAACCAAACTCATACAAAAGGTCACCCATCTGGTACTGGCCAGCCTCAGCGTTAATAATACATTGAAATTTTCGTCACTGAAAAATAAGTGTTTTTGGCTTGTTTGGTCTTCCGTAGTTTGCTTTTTATCAAGTACAAATGTAAACACTGTAATCAAATCGACGCGAAGTAATTGGTTGCCTATAGGAATAAGTGGAATTATTTTAAATCCAGGTACTTATATTATAATATTTTTGCATATTCTCATAGAAAATCATCCTAAATCTTAGACAACAAATAAATAAATTAATTAGTTCAAAAACCTTTTTTTTTTTTTAAATATTTATTTACGTTTTTTGTGCAAGACAAAAAATGTCAATTGTTAACTTTTGGGGAAAATTTAACATTTAAAATTTAATTACAAATAGTAGAAAAAGTTTTACATTATTCTGTTTTCTATATAATAAAATTCAAGGTTTTATCTTTCTGGAAAAAAAAAAAGTTACTCAGAAATAACGGATTTTAATAAATGTAATTTCGTTTAAAAAAACAATAACAACTTGATTTTTCGGCCATTTTTGGTGGTGTCTAGTTATTGACCATTTAATTATAATAATAATAAGAAGAAGAAGAAGAAGAAGAAGAAGAAGAAGAAGAAGAAGAAGAAGAAAATAGTAACAAGAACAACAGCTACAACTACATCCACTAAAACAACGACAAAGGAAAATTATATGAACCCAAACGACCTGAATCTGCCAGAAACTCCATAAACTGGCCCACTGAGGAGGAAACGCGGTGGTAGGGATATAGCTGAAGAGACCAAGAAGAGAGAGCAGCAACCTGACCACCATGAGAACAGTGTGGGTACTGTGATCTTGGGAGGGGCGGTGTTATTGTCACCCAAACTCCAGACGACCAGCATTTATTAACAGCGAGAAACCTTTCATGCGTGTTGCTATGTCCCGAGAACCGAGTTTATTTTGTTGTTGTCTCTTACTTTTGTTGGTATCAAAGAAGACATATCAACACTGAAACATTAAAGATTAATGTGATATGGACCAGATCTATAGTGCTAATCTGGGGGTGAAGTTGGGTCGCAAAATACTTCTTTACTTTGCATTTAAATTTCTTGTTGAATGAAACAAATGCTGCAAGCTACACCTTACATTCGTTATAATGGTGGGTTCTCTCTACCATGCTAGAAAGCTACTTACGCCTGAAAGTATCTTGTACCTCTATAAGGCCACCATTCGCCCATGTATGGAGTAGTGTTGTCATATTGGGGTTGCCGCATCTGCTACTAACCTCTCACTCCAGGATAGAGTTCAAAAGAGAGTCGCCAACCATGATAGGTCCTGAACTGTCATCTAAGCTTCAGCCTCTGTCCTATCGACGAAATGTTGCATCCCTCTGCTTGTTCTACAAGTATTTTAAGTGTGAATGCTCTGATGAACTACAAGCACTTGTACCCCCTCGACATAAATACACCCGCCAAACCCGACAAGCAGCTAAATCCCACCCCTACACAGTAGAGATCCCTAGGTGTAAGAAAGCCTTCTATTCCAATAGTTTATCCTCCAGAACTGCTAGACTTTGGAACTCCTTTCCAGTATTCTGCTTTCCTAACTGTACTGACATGCAGAAGTTCAAATGTAATGTGAACAGACATCTTGCTACTCATCTCCCTTCATAATATCCCTGCAACCTATGTCCCCGATAGTAGTCCCCTACTTCAAAGTGGCACTGTGTCTTGTTTGGGGTGAAAATGGAAAAAAAACATAATAATCATCATTTAATTAATTGATGTAAAATCAAATCAAATAGAGAGTGAATGATTTATCCATATTCGTCACATTTGATCGTCCAGTAGGTGAAAAATTAAAAAATAAAAGGGACGAAACGAAAGAGAACGAGAAAGACTACACCGCCTCAGTTGTACGTCTGGCGTCATTTCCTCTTAATTATTATTTCTATTCTCACGATTCTAAGTGTGATCTGTAACATTTTTGTGTCCCTTTGTCTGAAACATTTCCTGTTTACATAATTACATGTGTTACGCGCACGTTACATTCACACTTATGAGCGATCAACAAGCCAAGTAAAAACCCTAACCCTAACTTTATACATGTACGTGTTTATAAGTGCTGGTCTTTATCGCCTTGTCTGGAGCTATTTTACGTGGTCTCTTTTCTTCTTTGGCTGTGATTGTTTCGTCTTTTTTGTTGAACTCGCTGGAGACAATGCATGAAGCCACTTAATGTAAGGAGCTAAAAGGTATGTTACTTTAAGGTCAAAAACTTGCCAGCGATAAGTGTTAAATGGAATATAATTTGACTTAGAAAACATCGCTTATGGAATGTGAGGACTAAAAGACAAGGAAAGCAAGAGTTATGCAGCTACCGAAATTAAACCTTTTAACTGGACGAATAAAACTTCTCATACGTGAACAACACGGGGAAGTCATTTGCTGAGTTTATTCAAGGTTTTGCTAGAAAGAATAAATTTAGGAGCAACTAATTGTTATCCTATCTAGTTATTTACTTCAACTTGCTAACTTACTTACGTAAGAAATAAATGACGCAGACGGACAGAGAATCGAGGCTATAATCTGCTTAGATTATTTCTACAGCATTTGTGTCCGTTTGTTTAATTTTTCACTGAGATACTGATTTGACAGCCTTTGTTTCTCTCGTTCGGAAACATTACTACTGTCATATCCACATATCGTTCAAGTATGATTTGTCTGGCGCATTTGACCTGTTGCCCTTTGCTTCAAATCACGTAACGTCGTGGCAACAGTATTCCATTTTAGGACGTATCTGCTTTTTGTACAAGTACAGAATTCCGTCGGAAGCGATATAACTTCTTCAGGTGTATCTTGTCGAGCTTGGGAATCTTTCTGCCGAACTCAGAAATTTTTCTGTCGAATTCAGCGATCTGCAGAGAATTTAGAATGGAAGCCGTTATTTAATCCATGAGAGTGACGTGCTCTTGTTCCGTAATTCATGATTGGGTAGAAATCCCAAGTAATTGGCAAATGCATTTTGAGTGACCACCGCATGTAGAATTGAACCTTCAACATCTAGAAGAGTGTAACTTACAACTGAATGTAACCAAGTACTTTACCCATTACGCGACGGACAATTCTAGTAAGAATTTTAAGACTACTAACATTCATACTAAACTTGTCCGCAAGGAACGAGAGCATGCTACTTTATGGACTAAATAAATTGAAATTCCGGGCAAATTTCTGAGTTCGACAGAATGATTCTCGAGTTCGACAAGATAATACCTGAAGAAGAGTCATCATCAAGTAGTGTCCTGTTTGGCACATTGTTGCTCATCATTTTTGATGTTGCCCAGGTATTCAAATTGTCAACGCATGTTTCTCGCTGTAGTAGAGTAGTTTGATGGCGATCACGTGCCATCTGTCTATTATGGTAATCTTTATCAAGCGAGGCGTTCTGATTCAGAATCATACTCACGCTGTTTCTCGAATAAAGAGTCTGATGTATTGCCATAGTTTTCTTTGCAGTTGTACAGCAGTGTCCTAGCAGTGCCCATACTGGGCGATTGTCCTGACCACTGTACCCAGAGGTAAGTTCTACTCAGCACAACGAAATACGAAACAATGAACAGAATTATTTGTTTCCTTCCGTGTTACATCAGTTACCTGTTGTCCATGACCTCACGTTACCCTGATCAGGAGGCTAAGCGGATTCTCGACTATGCCCAAGGGTATCCCACAGACTAGCGGAGGGAAAATAGTAAAAAGTTACAAAAAACATGTCGAAATTACCTCAAATCTATAAAAGATGTGTTCGAAATAATGACTTGATCATTTAACCTTCTAATCTCTGATTTAATTAGTATGGGATGAATTAAATTCGAAAAGAATACTTTATAATAGAAGCTAGCTTTTTCAATGCATGTAGAATTATGGATGGGGTCTCTAATTTTCTTTTTCTCTTCAAAACGTTTCTATAAAGAATATAAAGAATTACAAAACTGTGTAATGCAATAAAGATTCTGATGATTTATTGCCTGGATAAAGCATTTGCCGTGTAGCTTACTTGCCTTATATATATGTTCATTCTACTAAGTATCATTTGGATTCTTCGAATTACTGTTATTATCTTGCGTGTTATTTTCACAACGTTTCAGTCGATGATACCTCCGACCTTCTTCAAGTGGATCATGTTAAAGTTGGGATCAGTTGTAACTTACAGACTACCGGAAAGTACGGGTTACATTAAAGTACAACTGCGGATTACTTAGGACTGATCGAACGAGAACATGCTACCCCCGTGGATTAAATAAACTGTTCTGTTCGTGCAGATTTCAGAGTTCGACAGAAAGACAAGATACATCCGAATCAACAAGATACACCCGAATCAACAAGATACACCCGAATCAACAAGATACACCCGAATCAACAAGATACACTCGAATCGTTGCGAAAATACACTCAACATGAGCACAAAACTCCAAAGAATCCAAATAATACGAACAAATGTAAATGCATAAAATAATCTATGCTAATGTATTGAGCACAATATGCGACAAAATCCCGTTGACACACTGGTTCCCGCCAGATCACCAAAGTTAAGCAACGATGAGTATGGCCAGTACCAGATTGGTGACTATTTGGGAAGGGTAGGCGTTGGTTATACCGCGCCGAGTCATAAGAAATTTCCAGCTTAGTATCTCGAGGCGCATTAATTCGCTGTGAAAGATGCACCCTTAATCTTAGTTAAGACAGGCATCTAGGAGAAGGTAACTCTGATGCCGTTGGATGGCCATGGGGTAGTATGAATCTCTAGCAGATCAATGATTTTATGTTATTCGACTGCAGTTATGCGGATAATCTAAGGACAACGGATAGGTGTAAACAGGGAGTCAGATGCTACTGAGCTGGAGAAGGTAATCGCCACCTACCCCGTGTATTCTGCCAAGTTTAAAATCATGTGATGACTTCAGAGGAAACGGACCAACAATGGACCGAAACCTATGGAGAGGCACTAATCATGATTTCACCTACGGCATGAACATGCCATGATATAAAAAGAAAATATTGAGCACTGTTGACGGAAATACTTGGAAATGTATGCACACAGTTTTTCGTATAAACTCATAATACTATATGTGCGTATACATGCAGTATCACACACACATACACACACACGCACACACACGCACACACACACACACACGCATATATATATATATATGGGGGTGTATATATATATATATATATATACTTATTATATCTACAAAATCTAGTGTTTCGTGCTTACGCAATCATCAGTGCAGGAAAGATGATAATTGTTAGTCGGGAGATTCGAATCAATCATCTCGAAGGCTTGCATATTAGCTCCAGGCCACCTGCAATTAACACATGGATGGAAAGAAATTAAGTACCTATAAATGCCATGTCTGCGGGCATTCACAGTAAATAGTGAAAGAGAGTATTCAACGAGACTGGAATGTCGCATTAGCGCTAAATTTTACCGTTGTTTTTGTGTGTTTGTTTGTTTTTTTTCTTAATTTCCTTATCAAGGCCCAAGGGCCACTCGAGTATTCGATAATAAAAGTTATTGGGCTGAGTAAGACTAAGCTTTTACATGTCTATATAATGTAATTTTCCCCCTTTTTCTAAACTTTGTATTATTTGGATTCTTCGGACTACTATTTTCATCTTGTCGTATTTTTATAACGTTTCCGTCTATGTAACCTCCCTCTCCTGGTTAATCTTGTCGAACTCAGGAATTTTTCTGTTGAACTTGGGAATCTGCATGGAATTTGGAAAGGAAGCTGTTGCAATATTTTTTAATATAATGTAAGAGTATGATCAAAGAAAATTGAAAGGTTCTACTTATAAACACTGGAGATAGGAACTGACCAATCAAAGTCAGCCCCATTCTACTAACAACCAATCAGAAACTGGTTGGTTGGTTGTTTTTGTTTTACGGCATATCAACCCTTTTGGGTTATTTAATGCCGAATCCAGTGATTTTGAAGAACAATTTTTTAATACAGCATATTTGTTATTTATTTTTTAAGTCGGTTTCTATTTAACCCATAGTTGGGACCCTAGCAGGTACTACCACTCCGGGTCAGAGTGGACCTGGGAGCAATGGCAATTAAAGGGTGGCTTAACACTCCCCAAAGCCTGTAAGCTGGGGCCTCACCATCGGAAATAGTTTAAAGTCATATCCAGGACCTCAGAAACTGGATTTGCTTCATAAGAATATTTTAGAATTCTCGTGTCCACATGTAAAAGATCTTTACTATTTGCCTGAAAAATTTTAAAGTCCAAGACTTATACAGATTAGCTACCCATTGAAAACTCTTCTGAAATTAAACATGGCTTTCAATTCAAAATAGCCCTTTATTTAATCCACGAGGTGGAAGTCCTAAGTAATT
Organism: Euprymna scolopes; assembly: GCF_053919585.1. Taxonomy (NCBI): domain Eukaryota; kingdom Metazoa; phylum Mollusca; class Cephalopoda; order Sepiida; family Sepiolidae; genus Euprymna; species Euprymna scolopes. The sequence goes on from NC_136509.1 coordinate 97,880,163, forward strand.
CACAATTGTATTGTGAGTCTCGCCCGCACTAATGATTGAACCTTCAACCTCCAAAAAAGTGTAGCTTTTGAGCTGGATTTTATGAATTACTTTATCCACTACGTCACGAGTCTTTGAGGACACCTTTAGTTCGGCGTTTACATCGAAAATATCAGTAAAACGAGAACAGTAGTCTGAAGAATCGAAATAATGCGAATAATCAATCCTCATCTCAAAAATTCAGAAACGTAATATCTTACTTTTGGACGAATCGATATGCACACTTGAAATATTCGTGGTTCAAATCTGAACTATCAGAGTTTTCCAAGTTGCAAAATTGGGTGCTTACACCTTGAACAATCTGACGTAGATCAGATGAGTTCAGCCGTATAAGTAGAAACTTTTTTATGGCTATTTTGCAATTTGATTTGCTCGCCACAGAAAATCGGTCTCGGCGTTAAGCATCAAGAGGAAAGCAGCTTTTATTTTATATCATTGCCCGCCGCAACCATATCCGACCTCCACCTCATCCATCAGGAAGGACAGTTTTATTTACCCTAACGTCATACAATCACCTTGGCCATAACAGCTGACATTAAAACTATAATAACCTTATATTTGGGAAGGCGGATTTAAATGCGACGCACATGGTGTTAGGAAGGTTTAATAATATTTTTTTTCATTTTTTTTTTTTCATGGAGGTCACCACTTATCAAGGCCCGGAAGCCACTCGGAGATAAGGGTTATTGCGGGTACAGTAATCAATGGGATAGTATCGTAGTAATCGTTAGTATTGGAGATTTGATAAAGTGTCTTACTTAAGTGGGCGGTTCATCAGGAATTTGTTTATGTTGGACTTGAAGACATTCAAGTTGTAGTCAGGTGGGAAACAGGCAAACGGAAGAATAAAATAAATATTTTTACTTGAACTCAACAGTTCAAGTAAAAATATTTATTTATTATATAAAAATATTGGTGGACACGTTATTTAGTTATTATGTTGAATTGTTCTTAGATTTAAACGTAAATAAGATGCATTGTAAACAAGGGGTCGGCAGGGTTCAAGGGGGTTAATTTTGAGAGATAGTCGCCTAGTGTTGGAATACAAAACTTAGCGGACGTGACGTGATACGGAGGTGTAAGATGGTAGGATTAGTTAGTAGGGACGGAAAAATCAAAGCGACCAGACGTGTTTAGATGGCCTGGAATCGGTTCAAATGAAGCGATGCTCTTATAATGATGATGTGCTACTGTTCTACTATCTTTTGTTGCTTCACTAACTCATTTTATTTTACATTAAATAACTTTCTTCCGGGTTACGGTATGGCTTCAACATATGTCGGATTGTTATAACCTTCCTAAACTTTCTCTCTCTCTCTCTCTCTCTCTCTCTCTCTCTCTCTCCCTATATATATATATATATATATATATATATATATATATATATTGTCATCCACATACATTGTTGTATCACAACTCATCAGTGCGGCTAGACAAACACCTTTCCCCAGCCGTGGATTGAACCTACAACCGTCGCATTGACAGTCGGAAGCTCTCACCATTCGGCTACGAATCAGTGCCGTAAATATTTCTCCTAGAGTGTGTATTAAATCCACACCCTCCCGTCGCAAAGTGCTCGAACCATCAGCTTGTTTACAAACAAATTAATAGTGGGCTTCGCTTAATCGCTTTTAAATATGCGTCGGGTGAAAATATATTTACAAAGTGCTCAACTCAAAGAGGGGGGCTTTAATTGCCATCCACATACAGTACTGTTTCGTTGTATCACAATTCATCAGTGCGGCTAGACAATATATATATATATATATATATATATATATATATATAAGTTTCGTTGGGAATTTAAAAAAAAAGGAGGGCATAGCTTTGTAAAAGAGAGTTAGATTTTTTTAACATCATATAGCCGTTAATATATTTAAAAAGATATGATGCAATTCATATTCTTTTTGGAACAAATATGTCCGTTATAATTCAAATATTGATGTGTAACTGAAATGAAATGTGCATTTTTGTTATATAATGTATTGAATGATTATAACATAATATAGAAGATGTTTTTTATAGTGTGAGAGAGTTCACCTGTGAGTAAAATTAAATCATGTTCTTTTAATAGAGGTTTACTTATTAATGGTGATACATTATAGAAACATCTACGTTGTTTAATTGCGCTTGAATTTGCGATAAGCGCTGATTCAAGGAGTCTACGTCGTGGTTTATTTGAAATAAATGTAACTATTTTTTTCTTGCTTAAAGTCAAAAGTATGATAATGCTGTATTATAATGTAGTGTTGTGCATATAAATTAGAACCAATTGTCCAATCGCCTACGGAGTCAAGATTGACTTTCTGATTGCTTTGACAGAATTCAAAACCGGTTTCGAAACCTAATAGCTCATGCCCTTTTCTCTCCCATAAAAAAACTCTTTCCTACAGAAGAGACGTTGCGAGCCTGTATCTGCTCTATCGTTATTTTCATGGCAAGTGCTCGACTTCGCTCTATCTATCAATCTATGGTCGGCCCTTGCCAAAATTTCACAAAAATACTTGACTAGCTACAACCACTATCAACAAGTTTCCTCACTCTCTATCTGTGCTTAAATCTAAACGCAGATTCTACGAAGAAAACTTTTTTCCTAGAAATACTCGCCTGTGGAACTCTATTCCACTGGCCTGCTTTCCAGCTGACTACAACATAGCCTTCGTCAAGTTCAATGTAAACAAGTTCTTGCTGAGTTGACCCCTTAAATAATCAATTAATGCCAAATTGCCACTACTAACGATTACTACTCTGTTGTCCCGATGCCTACCGTACACTCATTAATCCTTATCCTCGAGTGGTCTTCCAGCCTTGATAAGCGGTGACTTCTTTCCTGTAAAAAAAAAACTACGAAGAACTTTCCTTTTCATGCTCTCTGTGCCTAACTTTAAATAATTCCTATGAACAAAGTTTCTTTCTCTTTCTCTCTCTTTTTCCCTCTCTTTCTCTTTCTTTCTCTGTTCAGAGAAGCAAACAGAATTTCAATTGGTAAAGTGTCTTTCCTAGAATTGTCCATATGTAGAAAACAATATCACGAAGCTGCTTCCCGGCTGACTATTACATTGCCATGTTCAAGTCCAATGTAAATAAATTTTTGTTGGGCCGATCTTTTAAATAATCAGTTTCTGACCAACTACAAACATAGTTACTAAATACAGGAGAGTAGAAAGTGGACCCTGTGTTTACTTTCTACAGCCGCGTAACAATCACTTCCCATATTTTGTCATTTAGTCCTCACATGGAAGGATGATACTTCTGACAAATATGAATAATTGTTGTACTTTTTGGTCGGAATCTAACCATCTTACACTTATCACGGGCTAGTTTTTAATCTTGAAGTAATATGCTTTAACTCTACATTAAATGGCTTCATGTCTTGTCTGAAGCGATTTCCATTAAGAAAAAAAGCCGCTATGTTTTATCATCTACCTGTCAAATTCAATAACTCTTATCCTAGAGTGGCCTTTGGATCTTGATAAGCGGTGGCTCTTCTACAAAAGAAGTTTCTTTTTTGTTTTTGTTTTTTACATAGGCATCACCACTTATCAAGGCTTAGAGGCCACTCGAGGATAATGGTTAAAGAGTGTACAGTAGAAATTGGACAATATAGTAATCGTTAGTAATGGAAATTCAGTAAATTTGTTAACAAGTGGAAGGGCTCATCAAGAATTTGTTTACGTTAGACTTGAAGACAACCATATTGTCGTCAGCTGGAAAGCAGGAAAACGGAAGAGAATTCCACAGCTTTGTTCATGGAATCTACGTTTAGGTTTAGGCACGGATAACGAGTGGGGCGGGATTATTGATAGTGTTTTCAGCTAGACGAGTGTTTCTTGTGAAAGTTTGGCGAGGTGGGGGCATAGATTGAAGCTCAGTCGAACACTTTCCATGAAAAAGTTCAGATCAATTCTTAAAAGAATCAATTTCCAAAGCAGAATGAAGCTGAATTTTAAATAGTTGTGTTTTAGAAAGAAACATGCAGTAAACAAATAGAATCAGAATGAGAGAGAGAGCGAGAGAGAGAGAGACCGAGAGAGAGAGAGAGATCTATTTATTAGTTGTGTGTAAACACCAAGAGCGATAGAAGCCTTCTATCATATGTGAAAGTTACACAATGTTCAACGAGTGAGATCGGAGATGCGCCGCTGTACAACCCATGTCCTACCAATTCAAGTTATGACAGCAGGACCATTGCCAGTACCCTCAAAATGCAACGCTGGATTGCCACGTTATGTTTTTTTGGTGTGGTTTCAATCGAGGACCACATCATGTCACCTCACATCTTCGAAATCGGTTTGAAAGTCAAATCAAAGTGTACCTTGATCTGTTGAAGAGTGTGATGGTCCCCTGGTGCAATCAGGTGGCTGATGACGGGCCTTGGGTGTGGCAGCAAGACTCGGCGCTGGTCCACAAGTCCAAAGAGACCTAGGTTTGGCTTCAGAAGGAGTATTACGACTTTGTACCTTTCTCTCACTGCTCCTCCGACCTGAATTGGCTGGACTACTTCGTATAGTCATATGTCGAGGACATCACCAACATGACCTCCCACAACACCAAAGCAATCCTGATCACTGCTATTTGCCGAGTATTCGTCGAGTACCCTGCTGCTTGTGGAAAAGGCATGTTCTCAGTTCCGGAGGCAGTGATTGAAACTGAAGGCGGCTACATTGAATAGATGTCAGCTCTACTACATAATCAAGTTACTTGAATTGATTTTTTTCAATAAAAGTTTTAAAATAAAGCGTTGTTTTCTTTAGGGCGACACTTTTATCGTTCCACTCTGTAAGATATTTCGATGACTTTGAATGATGATTTGTATTTTGAAAACTTTTGAAATGTATCAATTTTCCTTTCGGTTGTCGCACGAAAAGAAAAAGAAAACTCCTTATTTTAACAACAACGAAAGAGTTTGTGGCGAAAATTGTGGGAACGCGGACTTACCTCTTAAAGGGCCTCGGTGTGCGCTTTGCCGACGCAGCGTCATGATGCTGAAAAGGGTCCAGGGTGGCGCCTGCGGCGTTATATAACAATACATTCTCGTCGAATCTCGAATATGCAAATTTGGAGGACTCTGACTTTTATAAAAACAGGCCGCTGGAGCAGATGGGACAGACGTGAAAACGAGTCTACAGAAAGTACTGACGTAAACGGCCTCGACAGTAGATATAAATGTGAACTTCAGCGTGCATAGGTCAGTTGCACACTCACCCAGAGTTTAATCGACATATATGTAAAACAGTGTCTGTTTTTCTTTTGTTTTATTTTTTGTCTTGTAGATCCGTGCGTCCCCATCGACGGCCGCCAGTGTGAAAAAGATGACGACGACACGGTCAGAACAAGAACGATGAAAGATGGAGGACAAAGCCACGGCACACAACGTTTGGGGTCGGCAACTTGTCGTTGGGGCTACGTGGTAGCACATTGCTTCCAGGAATCTCTCTGCTGGCCGACAGTTATTCCTAAAGAGGCTGAAGTTGTTTGGGGGGAGGTAAACAGATGAAATCAATGCGCCCTGACGGTTGAGTTGGTCATAGTGTGACCAAATTGCATAGCAGGAACATTTCTCCGAGAGAGAAAATAAGTCATTATGTATGGCTGCTACATCAGTGCAGTCGTACTTTGAGAGAAAACATGTAAACTCGCGAGAAAAAAACGCGCATTTTTTTTTCTCTTGAACAAATTTCTGACGATCGGAACGATCTAAACTATAGTCAATATTGCATAAGGCCGGCGACTACCCTTGTCGTCTTCAATTACACGCCTCATGTCAAGCCATCTTGGAACACACACGCTCATGTAGAACAACAGAAAACGAAATAACGCTTCGTCGCATCTTGAAAACGAGGACGAGATTTTTGACGACCCTTTTTTATTTTTTTAAAACTTTTGCGTCAGCATTCCAACAGTCTAGGGATTGTGCGCGCATAAAAACCCTGCGGCGAATTAACTAAGCGATCAGCGTCTTTCACGTCGCTAGGTATCTGATGGATTATCTATCTTGGTGAATTTATCCGTGTGTTCAATTGATCTGAATAGATAACAGGGAAAGAAACGATCCGTAATAAAACAAAGAAGTGAAAAACTTTGTAAAAAGAAACGATGAAAGACAGCATGCTCTTTATCCATGTAGACACGGAAGAATTTGCACATATACACATTGGCACACTCATGAGAAAGATATATGCGCCATGCATATAAATAGTATTCAGATTCGATCAACTGATACGTATTCCCTCTGACTTACTAACATTTAAAGAGCAGTGTAATACCCGTCAAAAATAAACTACTTGCGTACTATTACTTAAGATTAAAATATCGGAGACTATGATTTTTTTATGGAAATCGCTCCAGACAAGGCATGAAGCCACTTGGTGTAAGAAGCTAAAAAATGCTAATTCAAGGCTAAAACACTTGACAAGAATAAATACTATATGGTTATATTCCAATCAAGAAAACAGCAATTATTTCCCCTTTGTCAGAAACATCGCTTACGCAATGTGGGGACTAAAGAAGGGAAGAGAGAATTACGAAGCCCTCAAAAGCCATAATTTGCCGAATAGATACTTAAAACTAAACGCAACGTGAATAAACGTAGAACAGATAACCATTTTATGTGGCTTTACGATGCCGTGCTAACTAAGCGATCAGCGTCATTCACATCGATGGGTCTCTGGTGGATTATCCATCGACTTTGGTGAATTTTTCCGTGTGTCTAATTGATGGGAATAAACAACACAGACAAGAAATGATCCGTAATAAAACAAAAAGATATTTTTTGTAACTTATAAAAAACAAAAACAAAAACAAGTGAAGCATGCATGGTCCCCCGTGAGTGCACAGTGAACGAGGCATAAAAAAATGACTAAGTTCAGCATCCCCCCCGCCATTTAGCCTCAAAAGTCCCCAGGGGACGTCCAATCCTGGTGAAAATGAACAAACAGTGGAGTTTTAGGCCTTAACATGTGTAAATTTGAGTTCTGCACCATGCAAAAAAAGAAATGACTAAGTCCATCATTTCACCTCCCCCCTCCCCCATATTTAGCCCCAAAAGTCTCCAAGACCTTAACATATTTAAATTTGGGTCAACACCACGCAAAACTGCTAAATAGACATACTCAGAAAATTTTACACAAATATGGTAAAATAGTCTCAAAAATGGAGTGTTTTTATTAGCCTTAAAAGAGCCCCTGGGGCACACCCAAGAGTTATCACGAAGTATAGACAAACAAAATTATATAGAACTTAGTTACAACTTTTCAGAAAGTTTTATAAAAATCCAAGGCATCACATTTTTTTTTAATAGGCACAAAAGTGTCAATTTTAGACATTTTAACCCGAAAGGCACCAATGAGTTCTCCTGGAAAATCCGTTCTGTTACTTTTTTACTCATATCATGTTTAATGTTTGTGCAAAATTTCAAAAAATTCCCAGGCGTAATTATTGAGAAAAGTGCGGACAGACGGACGAACAGACAAGAGTGAATTTACAGATCCACCCTCCTTTTGTCGGGGGATCAATACTAAACGATAAAAAAGTTGCGCACTATTTATACGTATATAAACGTGGAAGGACTTACGCATATACACGTTGACATACGCATTAGAAACATATATGCGCCATATATACAAGGAGTATTCCAAAATTAATGGCTTCTATTTTTAACTCAAAAGTTGAAGGGCTACGAAGACGCAAGTCGTGCCATTAAAATGAGCGACCTTTTATACTCCAGATTTTATTTTTCTACATAGTCATTCATATTCCCAATGCACTTTTGCCAGCGATGAACGAGAATGTTGGTTCCTCGGTCGTAAAACTCAGCACTTTCCGAAGCGATCGGCGTCATTGTCGAGTAAATGCTGCCCACGTAACGCGTCCTTTAAAGGTCCAAACAAGTGAGAGTCTGATGGTGCCAGATCAAGACTATAGGGTTGGTGAGACAGCACTCTCCAACCGAACTTTGTTACACATTCTGTGGTCTTCAAGCTTGTGTGTTGCTTGGGTTGTGTCGCAAACGAAATGTTTCCCTTTTCTGTGGCCCACAGTTTTGTCAACGTTTCAACATAACGGTCGAAGTTGACAATCAACCCTGGTTCCAATAAGTCTTGGAGAATGACACCCTTCCCGACAAGAAGACGATGCACATCACTTTGCCTGAAGATTTCTGCTTTGTTAAGAAACGTGAGTGGTGCCATTCCATCGACTGCCGTGGGAACTACGGCTTGTAGTGGTAACCTCCCATCTCATCAACAGTGATGATGCAGTCCATTAATCCATCACCTTCGATTTCGTACAAGTTCAACAAGTCCTGACAGCTATCCCGTCGGTGGTCCTTTTGGCCATTCATGTGCATTCGTGAAACCCACCTAGCACACATTTTGCTGTATCCTAGCGATGACAACGCCGTTTCCAGTGCATCGACACCCACATTCAACTCTACACGTATTTCATTCGCCGTTATTAGCCGATTAGCGCGGGTAAGTCGATCGAGATGCAGTATTTCTGTGGTGGTGGCAGTGCATCGGCGTTCAGAGAGCGCTTTGTCACTCACATTTCTGTTGCCACTCTGAAATAGACGAACCCATCTCCTAACTGTACTCACATAAACTACGTCAGCTTCGTAAAAGTTCAACAGGCACTAAAGAATGTTGATCCGTTCGATGTTTTTCTGCATGGGGGAATTCGGTGACGCATCTCTGCTTCTGGCGCAGGACCATGACAGGGGTTGTTTTCTTAGTGTCTCACACCGTCAATATCTGCAATAGAGAGATGAAACTTTCAGTTCATAATAATAATAATGCAATTTGAAATCCCGTTTGATCCATTCGGGGGGGGATGAAAAAATAGGAGGCATTACTTTTGGAACGTCCATTTTATACAAGCAAATGGTTTTCAGAGCTAATACGCACGCAATATGATAACATATTCTCACTGTTTTTTTAAAAACAGTGTAACTGAATTTGTTTAAATAAAGATTGGTTATTCAAATTATTTGGATTATTCAGACTACTGTTCTCATCTTAAGTGTCATTTTAACAACATCTCAGTCGATGTAACCTCCGACCTTTTTCAAATGTATCCTGCTGAACTCGGGAATCTTTCTTTCGAACTCGGAAATCTACACAGAATTTCGTACAGAACCCTTTATTTGATTCGCGAGGGTTATCACGCTCTTGTTCCGTCAGCCATGACTGTGTAGAAGTTCTAAGTAATTCGAAATTGTATTTTCGATCGCCCACACTGATGCTTGAACCTTAAAAGTCCAGAAGACTGTCACTTTTACAACCGATTTTTTTTTTCAAGTACTCTAACCACTGCGCCAAGGGTCGTTGCGCGAATTAAATAAAGATTTCAGTTTTTTAGAAACAAAAAATTCCGAGTTCGACAAGATAGACTTGAAGAAGGTCGGAGGTTACATCGGACGAAACGTTATGAAAATGGCACTCAAGATGAGAACAGTAGTCTGAAGAATAGAAATAATAACAGTGTACTACCCGTAAAAAATGAAATACTTACGTGTGAATGTGATGACAAGTTTTAATTAAGATTAGAATATCATTATTTGTATATTAATTGATTTAATATATGAGCGACTTTGTCGGTATTAAATGAGTTCCAATGTTATCGTCAGATTGAAAGTATTCACCGTGTTATAGTTCTTAACGTTGGCAGAGTTATCTCTTCATCTGGATGAGGGCAATGTTACACCCAACAATGTGTGTGTGTGTGTGTGTGTGTGTGTGTGTGTGTGTGTGTGTGTGTGTGTGTGTGTGTGTGTGTGTGTGTGCGCGCTACCTCTTTGGATTGTAAGACCTGTTTATTTTTGTTGCTGACAAAACAAAAACTATGAGAGACAAAACGGAGCAGCTAGTCAAAAAAATAATCACTCTTTTCCTTCTGACGGACCCGCAAATAATAGATATTCTATATTTCTATTTTAGGACAAAAGTACACACATATTTACTTATTTTCAATATTTAAATATTTAATTATTTTTACGTGCATAAATGTTGTCCGTGGATATGCGTGGTTCTAGCTAACAGCACAGCTAAAAAAAATTATAACTACACGATCCCCAAGCTGGCGTTTTACCACTGAGCTACAAAACCCTGTCAAATTTTATGCTGTATTTCATCGCATTTAAATGGATGTGTTGTTGCTATTTTTATTGATATTAACAGTTTGAAACGCAGTTTTTGTATTTTTATCAAGCTTATCAAAGCGATGAATGACTTACCAGCTCTTTGTTTTAGCATATAAATCGGTCGCCCCTTTTATTGTATTTATTTACTGTTATTTATTCTTATATATATATATATATATATATATATATATATATATATATATATATATATATGACTACTTCATTTAATCACATAAATTAATATACGGAAGTATAGATTTATGCGTAAACTTTAAGTATTTACTTCAACAGTGCTCAATACGTAGGCAGAGCTAGGTAGTAAGTTAGAAAATATATATAGCAATTAAGCTACACAGAATATTCCGCATTTCATGCTCGCTAGGCATAAGCCTGATGAATTCTAGCGTGGATGAAACGCGGAATATTCTGTGTAGCTTAATTGATATATATATATATATATATATATATATATATATATATATATATATATATATATATATATATATTAGTGATGGGACGAATTAAATATTTTTGCCGATTCCGATACAATTACCGATTCCGATTCTTTATAAATCTCTAAATATTTAACTATAGAGTTGTTATTTTCCCCGATTTCTGTAAAAAACACATAATGTATGTACAAAGTAGTAGCGTTCGCGCGCTCTCACGCGCGCGTGTGTGTGTGTGTGTGTGTGTGTGTGTGTGTGTGTGTGTGTGTGTGTGTGTGTGTGTGTGTGTGTGTGTGTACAACTCTCCTACAGCCCACACAGTTGAGCGATCATGACCAAACCTGGCATGATGGTTGGTTGGTTGTTTTGTTTTACGGCATATCAACCCTTTTCAGGTAATTTAATGCCGAATCTGGTGATTTTGGAGAACGATTTTTTAATATAGTATAATTGTTTTTTAAGTCGTATTCTATTTAACCCATAGTTGGGACCCTAACAGGTGCTACCACTCCGGGTTAGAGTGGACCTGGAAGCAATGGCAATTAAAGGGTGGCTCCACACTCCCTAAGGCCTGCAAGCTGGGGCCCTCACCATCGGATATAGTTTAAGGTCATATCCAGGACCCTGGCATGATGGTGCACATAATTTTCCAAGGTAAAGGTCAAGGTCATAGCCTATGTATGTATACTCTAAGCAGCCCGCACCACTAGGTGTATCAGAATTTTTGTAGGAATTTTTGACACCCCTAACACGAAACTGCGAATAAAATATAAAAAACTCGTAATTTCTCTTTTAAAAGTGGGTTGTTTATTTTCTTTATGGATTATACTTCCAAAATAAACTATTAAAGTTGTTTTAAAAGTAATAGAATTTTTTTTTATTTTTTAAAAAACAGCAATGAAATTAATTGAATTTTACGAGCTCAGTATTTTTCAATTTTTAAACTTTAAAAATCTATCAAAATTTTTCTATTGATTCTAATTTTACGATTTCAGGGTCAATGTGAAATTTTATGCTCTTTCCAATAAATCGAATATAATATTTTAGACAAACGTTTTTTTATTCGCGCCTCCCATTTTGAAATGTTTATTAAAAAGTAAATAATTAATTTACTCGCCAAAGTTTTATATATCACAAATTGAAGATAAAAGATCAATAAATAATATATTCAAATTTAAAACAAAAAAGTAGTGTTTTTTAGAAATTTACCTGTAAAATCCGAAGTTTAAAACCTTTTTTTTTTTTTTAAAACACGTTGTTTGTTTTTGTTTTTTTCTAATGAAACCTTGGTCCTTGCTCCTTTAATTGAAAAAAAATAGGGCTTGAATTACATTTTTCGAGTAGTTATAAGCTTGGAAAGACAGGGGGTCGAATTATTCAATATTTTTCACGAAGTTTCTGACACACCTAACGCACCACTGAATCGATCATGATCAAACCTGACATTATGATGGTCTCCGACCTATGGATGGTGTACACTATTTTTCAAGATCAAGGTCAAAGGTTAAGGTCGGAAATTTGCTGTACACGCGGATATCGCTCGGTTGCCCGAGCGAACAGCAAAGTCCCACGAAAATCGTGGGTATCTTTGCTAGTATTTATATATACGTGAGTGTGTTACAATGTTTGAAGGAAGTCGATGATCGCGGTTGCGATCCAATGGACCACTGGTACGTCTCGTATGTATCATATAACTGATTAATGTTTTGTCTAAATCCAGACATGTACTAGAAAGGAAATAGTAGTAGCACTACTACCGTCTCTTTACTGAACTACGAGTAAAAGTAATTCTAAAAGCAATAAGCATTTTTTTTTTCTAATGCCCATTGACTTACGCTGAGCGTCTGGGTTATTTCTATGCGCTTATTATGCACCAAGATATTTCGAGATGCGGTAAAATAGGCACATTCACGTATAGAACAAAACAAAAGACGCTGATTCTAGCAACCGGCTTCCTCCTGTGCGGGTCGTTGTTGCATGACATGTTATTTCTGTCAGCTTTTCTCATGAAAACCGAAACAAAGAACTCCGTGAAAAGAAAGACATACAATTGCACATTATTATTAGTCGTTAGTTTATCTTACGGCAATAACGATCGATCAGTGCTGCGTGGCCTTTGAACTAGAAGCAAAGTGGGTGCTTGTTTGAAATAATAACGAAAATCGAAAATCAAAAAATTGAATTTCGACTAAACGCAGTCTCATCTATTTTATTGCCATGTCGAAATTAGTAACATATCCTACAATTGCGAAAAGTGATTAAGTAGAAAATTAATTGTGTATTGCTTTCGAAAGAAACTGCAAGTTTTACTGACTAATAATCAGGCGTGATTTTGTATGATAGCAAGAAAAGTAAGGGGATTTTAAAATAATAATGGCGAATCGCTGGATCGTGAAATTAAATGTTTTATGTAATAATGTAGCAATATGTTACTGATTTCGACATGACAATTAAGTAGTATAATCAAATGTATTAGTCCTTCAAGGTGTCCGATTTTCTCCGCTTTTATTTTGTAGATAACTCATTCCAGATTACTTTGCATTATCAAAACAGCTATTTACCTTTGATGTATCGATATTTCGCGTACGGCTAAAAGTTGAATCTATTTTATAAAATCAAAACTGATAAATTTCCGTAGTTTTTAGTGAACGATATTTTTTCCCTCACATCATTAAAATTTCAGTGTTTGTTAAGATAAAGTCGACAGATTTTTAAATATTTGTTTTTAAACAAAAATAATAGAGCTTGCTTAGATGTCATTTCGAAGATAGTAATATATACAAAATTTACGATAATTTCTCTAGTACAACAACTACCTTTGTGTGTTTAGTAGAAAAATCTATCGCTATAGTGTGAAACAGTATGTCAGCCATTAAAGTAGCGAAAAGGGAGATAAGTATTTCCCCTGTATTTGCAATCTTCAAGGTGTTCACATCTAGGAAAAATGCAATTTCCCACAATTTTCCGTAAAAATCACTTTTAACTATAAATAATTTTCTACTCGATGAATTTCCGTGATTTTTGAATATCTTACTATTTTCGACATGACAAGTAAGTACAGTTGTTTTTGCTTTAAAAAGATCGATCTGTCGACTCTTTCTTAACAAGCACCAAAATTTCTTGCTATTTTTTCCAGATCGTTATTTAATCTAGATTTAACTATGGCGAAGAAGAATTTTTTTTCTGATTTGAGGATATTATTTTTTTTTACTTGTTTTCAGGCAGGGATATTTATTTTTTGCTAAAATAAAAATAAAATCAAACTAAAATGTGTGTTTGAAGTGTGGTCTATGCAGGAATTATTCAGCCGTTGTAAACAGATAAATAAATGAATAATGATGAATAATTTAATAGTTTTCATAACTATTCATTTATTCACCTAGTTATAGATGGTATGTTCCTCAAATATTTTCGGGGGCAACTTTCATTCTCAAGTGTATATCCTCTCTTTGCACTGCCACATTCGGTTTGATGAAAGTTGGCCCTTAAATTAAACTGAAAGCATCAGCGTAAAAAGTGGATATATTTTCTAACTTTTGAGGTTTGGAGTTAAAATATTTTAGGAATATGCCATCTACAGTCGAGAGTATACCATCTATAATGAGGTAAATGAATAGTTATTTATGAAAACTATTTATTTATCTATTTACAACGACTGAATAATTCCTGCATTGACAAGCCTTCAAACACCCCTTTTATCCGATAAACAATACTTCAAGTGAACTACGACATACTTCTCAAAAAAGCAAATTACTTTCTCTCTCATTACCCGACCCTATAGAAAGTATTGTGAATTTTATTAACGTTTCAATAGGTGACACTTTCAAAGGGTCACTCTGTAATTTTCTTATTTACTTCGGCTAATAAAATATGACGACAGTCTGCGGGATTACAATACACAATTTTGGTCATTTTCCAATTTCTAATAACTGTGCGTGACTGGAACGCTTTCGATGGCGCGAAATAATGACAGGTTTTGGCACTCTGTGATCTTCACAAGCATTGCACTTCCCAGCAGAATAGAAAGCCAAGTTTCATATGCGCGGGGGTTAACAAAGAGAAATTAATAAAACAACAATAAAAAAAAGCGGCACTTAGGGCAACCGTTTTTTAGATGTGTTTCTTTAATAAAAAAGAGAAAAAAGATAAATTATTTACAGCGGGTTTTTTATAGACAAGTTCCTGCTGCGAATGCTTCGCATAACGTTAAGCAGAAAATGATTTGCTTTTTATTAAAGAAGCAAATTTTTGCTTAACGTTGTATAAAGCATTCACAGATAGAACTCGTCCATCAAAAACCGCTGTAAATAATTTATCTTTTCTTCCTCCGTGTATGGCATGATCCTGTTGACACACCGGCTCTCGTTAGATGACTGAAGTTAAGCAACGTTAAGCCTGGTCACTTCCAGAGGGGTTTACAATATTAGAATATCAGGCGCTGTATGTAGGAGGACGTCGACACTTCCGGCAATTCCTGTTCCTCACTTGATATTCAGCTGTCTCGATCCTTTCCTGTCGCTGGATCAGGCTGGGTGAGACGAAAAAATTAGGCTGGATCTGAGCCAATCAACTTTCTTTCAAATGGGGTGAGATTTTGTTGCTAAGCAGGTTTGTTGGAGATATGTACGTCGAGGTGACACAAGTACAACGAATCTGGTTGTAATTGTAACCCAGGAGTAACTCCACATAGGGAGGGAAGAGGCAACTCAAAAATGGATTCAAAACGTTTAGGAGGACACCAGGGACTTACCAATCCAATAATTTTTAAAAGATGTCCCAAATACCTCCAGATTCAAGTCCTGAAAGCCCTTCTACAACTCAAAATTTTTAAATTTCGATTCAGTTTAGACATGGAAGAGGGAAATAAAGAAGCAATACTCCCAAAGGAGGGAGGATCATTGAAGATCCAACTTTGCGCCCCTCAGATTTTGTTAAATATAATAAGAAGCAATGGGTAGCCGCAAACCGGATCAGAACAAAACACTACGAAGTGCCTTCAATAAGTATTCAATGGTATTGCTATAAAAAGACAAAAATGCAAAATTCTGGTTTGGTCATTTAAATGACTGAGTCAGCGATGACTTTACATAATTGACGGTCCACGGAGTTTTATAATTATAAGGATTTTACAATATTTAATGTTAGCAGTCCCAGGGTATAGATTAAATAATTTTATTTTAAATTCAGTGGTACTTGTACATTTTAATCAAGATATTCAAAAATGAAAATATCGAAAAAAAAATAAGATAAAAGGTTATATTGTACGTATCCGTTTTGAACTGAAGATCTCCGAAAAAAAAGTAGTTTTTATTTTACAGCAGAAAAACACGTTTTTATGAGAGCGCTTTGAAGTCAGCCATTATGAAATTTGTTGAACACGCCACGGGGAGATAACTCCAGTTAAATCGCCGACACTCCCTCCCCATCTTTATTACTAGCTTTTCTTCCTAAAAATCGAACATTTTCCTCGGTATCATAACAAATTGTTTTCTTGCTGTAAAATAAAAACTACTTGATGAAATTAAGTGAATTTTTTCTGGAGAACTTCGTTCCATAACGAATGCGTACAATATAACATTTTTTCGATATTTTCATTTTTTTAATGTCTTGATTAAACTGTACAAGTATCAATTTATTATAACAAAGTATATAATGCTGCTTCTAACATGGAATAATAATAAAAAATAAAAAATTCGTTAATCAGACGCAACATTTTTTTTGTGAGTTTAAATGATATTTGTGTATAAATCTGAAAATCCGACTAGATTACTTTATATGTTAAATAAAACATTGACTTTATTTAAATGAATATAGCGTATTAAAAGTTAATGGTATAGAAAATATTGCCAAATTTTGCGTCGTAGAAATGCTCATTTTTTGTGTGTGTGTATCGTTCGGTTACTAATAATAGTGTGTGGTTGAAACGATTGGGAGAAATTAATGACAGGGTACCGTCTTTCTGTGATCTTTATAAATATCGCATAGCGAAAGAAATAAAGCGACGTGAACCACGAACGGGGTTGAAGATAGAAAGCGGTGTTCGTAAAACAAGTACTCGGTGCAGACGTCCGGCATTCACATCCAACCACAAACGCGCAGTAATCAAATTCTTTTATCTTTCTCTCCCTCTGTCTATTTGTCTGCTCTCTTCAAGCAACAATCCAACAGCAGGTTTATATGTGCTGCTGCTCCGGTTTTATGTCTGTCGTATTTTTTTGTTGTCATCTAAAACAAAGCAAAGTCGCGACAAAACTTTGCCGTCTGCTTTGCATTATTCTTTTTAACAGAAATATTTCGATCCGGTAAACACAACTAATTTTCGTCTCTATCTATATATCTATAAAAGTGAACGTGTCTGTGTATCTATGTCTGTGTATCTGTCTGTCTGTGTATCTGTGTGTCTGTCTGTGTGTGTACATTTCCCTACGCAATAACTCTGTCAATTTTAAGTCTACAGACTCGAAATATGATATACAGGGTACTGAGGTTTGGGAATATTTTTTGTGATTGGTTTTCGGCCAGAAAGTTGGCGATTAAGGGGTCAAAGTTAAACGATTTGACGTTTGAGAACTCTACCATACTCCTCCGACAATTTTTGGTCTAAACACTTGAAATTTTAGATATAGGTTCCTTGGAAATGGATCTAACTTAATAACTTGATTTAAGCACCAAACAATAAATTTTAAGGGGACATAATAGGGGACAAAGTTAAAAAAAATTGACCGCTATTTTTTATTTTGCTCAACATACACCTCCAAATACCCGGGCAACGCCAGGCACCCATGCTAGTATATATATATAGTGATCGACATACAGTACTGTTCCGTTGTATCACAATTCATCGGTGGCACTAGACTAGCACCTCTGTAAGCCGAGGATTGAACCTAGGACGATCGCGTTGACAGTCGGCAGTTCTACTCATCGACCGAACGACTAGCGGGGGGGGGGGCTTTGTCCGGTCGTAAAATACGCTTAAATATGATATTTTATTTTGTTCAGATTTCGTATATATTTTTATAAAGTCGTGATTTCAAAAGTTTTTAAAAAAAGTATTTAGGTACCATCAGCCAGAATCGAATCAGAAAGCAAAACTTCAGCATTCAAAGCTGGTGACGTTACCACTGTATCAACGCGTATGAACTAATTAAAAATAAACTAAGGTGAATGCGCAAAATGTATAAATATTTTTTTCAATTTTCACCCCATTTTGGCCCCTTAAAAATTATTTTAACCGGTTAAAGACCCATAAAAGAACGGTCCATAAAAAATTCAATCACTTGAGGCTTCTAGCGCCGCTCTGCAACTTTTAGTTTCGGAAGAGATAGACTTTGAAAATATGGAGACAGACAGATAGACATATATATATATACCAAGTTAAAGGTATTCAGGAGATGAAACCCATGAATTAAAACGAGGTTATAAAGAGTGCTCAATAAAAAGAGCAAAGTATAATATTTTGATTTATATAGACAAATATTACATTATATTACATAGCTGTAACTATGTAACATTGTCTATATAAATATATATACATACGTATATATATATACATATATATACATACATATATACATACATATATATATACATACACATACATACATATATATACATACACATACATACATATATATATACATACACATACATATATATATATACATACATATATATATACATACACATACATACATATATATATATACATACACATACATGCATACATATATATATATATATAAATATATATATATATATATATATATATACATACATACACATATATACATATTTATATATTTATATATATATATTAGCAGGGTGGCCCAACGTTGCCCAGGATAGAATGATAATTAACGAATGTTTGTTTCACACGCCCATATTTTTATTGTAATCGAAATCAATGAAATATACTGTTTTTCAATCAAATTGATTTATTGCCTGCTCTAGTTGGGGACCCATCGTGGTACACCGGGAGAAAGTTTCGCATACGTCTTCGTCAGTGACTTAGTCCATAGTACATTGTAGTCTACGTTGCACTGTAAAGAACCTAGTATTGATTCCATAAAAGTATGTTATATATAATGGCATGAACTTAAGTTTAAAATGCAAAAGTCAAGTATCATTGTGCAATTGTGCTTTAAACAGAAACATTCATTTCGAACGCGCCCCTGTCATATCAAAGAACAGATTGTTGATTTTATATGGCGGGCCTTTTGGCTTGTGTGGTCATAAATTTGTTAAAATTCTTCTGTTCCTTCTTTCATGGGATTATTTCCATTATCGATTACGGATACTTATCGAAGACATTCCGATACAAAGCCTATCTAAGAGCACTTTCAATACATAAAGTACTTTCGTGTGAAATTTCATGAAATAAAAAGAGGAGAGAAGGTGCTAGGTAGCATATTAGAAATATGACGTGAAATAATGGGGTGTGAGAAGAAGAAGGTAAACATTGTAAATGTGGAAAAATATGAGTACTTCAGTAATTAAGTTAATCTGTAGGATAATGGATATAAGTGGGTTAGGGAGTTGGCCATGATAGGTTAAGGGATATAGGTTCAATACGCTCGTCATATGTGCAGATGTACAGTTAATATCGAGAAACAATATGGGAATAAAGGTAGAGGCTCTTATATACGTAAGGAATTAGCGAGTATGCTGATAGAGAAGGAGTTCTTGAAATAAAGGACGGAAGTCAGGGTCTACATATTAATATTAATATATTAATACGATAACATGTGGGTTATTTCGTGTGTCACGCTTATATCTTTTTTCTTCCGAGTGACTGTTGTTTAATTGTTATGACCTCCCATTTCTTGTAATAAATAATTTTACCAAAAATTCTTCATAAGTTTTGGTTTCGGTTTCGATTATAGCTGATGGCACTCAATTCATCTATTTTTGATAAATAATTTTACGAAGAATTCTTCATAAGTTTTGACTTTAGTTTCGATTATAGCTGAAGAAACTCAAGTTTATATATATATATATATATATATATATATATATATATATATATATATATATATATATATATATATATAGTCTTGGACTTCCGGTTCTTTGACTGTCATGGCTCTTGTAGGCTGCGATGTTGTTTGGCTATGGAATTTATTATATATATATATATATATATATATATATATATATATATAATATAATATAAAGCTGAAATAAACTCATGTTTATATATATATATATATATATATATATATATATATATATATATATATATATATATAAAGCTGAATGTGTGTGTGCGTGTGTGTGGGTGGGTGTTTGTGCGTGGTCACGAATAGGCTCCTATATGGTTGACTATTTTTAAAAAACTGATTACATATAATGATAGATGTATCGAGACACAGGAATGGGTATGTTTGATCTGGCAGAACGGTGGTTCATTAAAATTGTGAGGTCTGCGTTTGCGCCTGGTCCACAAAGTATGGAAATAAAAAATTTAAAAATTAAAAAAAATGTTTACAAGTGTTTTTGATATAGATGTACATAATAATACTTTGATAAGTATGTTTTAACTTAAATAGGGATGGTATAATAAAATTGCTTTGGTTTTGATACACCCAAATTGGGAGCTATCTCTTTACAACCCTTCCTTTTCATAACCTATCATACTTTCATAAATCAGAGTCCATTTCCTGTAGGCTGTTTTTGAACCCAGTCAATGACGGGTACATTTGCTATTATATATATATATATATATATATATATATATATATATATATATATATATGTATATATATATATAAAGCTTTCCCTATGTCTGAATACACTTTACGTAAAATTTCAAATGTTCAGACCAAAAATTGGCTGAGTAATTTGGTAGAGACCGCAGAGGTAAATTTTTTTAAGCTTTGGCCCCAATTTTGACCCCTTAACATTTATCGTTTTGGGTTCAAATCAAATTATAAAGTTATATCCATGTCTAAGTAATCTACATCTAAAATTTCAAGTGTTTAGACTCAAAATTGGCGGAGGAGTTTGGTAGAGTATTCAAAGGTAAAATCGTTGAACTTTGACCCCTTGACAGGCAAATTTCGGGCCGAAAACGGATTAAAAAGATTTCCCAAATTCAAATCCCTTATGTCAAATCTCGAGTCTGTAGACTGAAAACTGACACAGTAATTTGGCAGGGAAATGTACACACACACACACACACACACACACACACACACACACAAATTTTCACTTTTATAAGATACTAACCTGGGTACCCGGAGTTGCCCGGGTGTTTAGAGGTGAGTGTTGAGCAAAAAATAAAGTAGTAGTAGGCAAACCGGAAGTTATGTAGGTTTAAATTAAGGCTAGTCAATCGAAAAGAGAGGATGGTTTTCGAAAATATCGGCGAAAAAAGCGACCCCTTCCTATAGAAATGCCCAGTTGAGGGTGAATTAATTAATGTTTTTAGCCAATTTTTCGGTATTTGTTGTCCGAAGGGTCGAGCTTAAAAACAATACCGATCTCGTGAAAATCCGTCGGCTCTGTCGAAATGTTTATGCAGACAAACATACACACATACAAACAGACAGGAGATATTTATATTATAGATTATATTGGACACAATATATAGTAATGATTTAAGAAGTTAAAAAAAAAAAAAACTCGTGCGCCACCACCGAGAATCGAAACCAAAACGTTCAGCTCACGATTTATTTTTGCCTCTGCTGTTAATGACTTGACTATGAAGACGTGTTTGCTCCAATGCTAAAAATTAGAACATGAACCAACAGCTACTACAGCGTTCGAACTTCACCTGGCAAATTTCATTTTTTTTTTTTTTTTTCACACTTTTGCACCGATTTTTCCGGGCTAAAACCCAAATATAAAGTTTCGCATGGAATTAAATAAGCGGCGAGGAGATTGGACGTGAATTCATTGCCTGTCGTAGATGAGGAATTCCCTGAGCTTTTTCTTCAAAGAAGTATAACCCGGCAAAGAATACCCGGTCGCAACGAGGCAAACCTCTGAAAACTTTATTTATGCGGCTCCGGTTTGCGCGTATTTTGAAGGAGAGTAATTTTCAAAGACTTTAAATTGAGGAAAAAAATCACATTCGCTGTCTGCCGTAATTTGTGCGTACGTTCCTTAAAATGATTGCATTCGAGTTATTATTAGGAAGTACACCTATTTGAATTTTTAATATTGTATTCGTTTGTTGATACGACATTTTCAATAAGAATCAGCGTTTTTTCTGGGTTTGTTTGTTTTTTGTTTTGTTTTTTTGTTTTTGTTTTTTTCTTTTTTTTTTTTTTTTTTTTTTTTGTAGTATATTTTGTTACCTGGCACTTTTGTTTTTGTATTTAATGCCTGCAAAGGGAAAAATTTGCAAGTTTTTGTAAATAAAATCTCTTCTTCGTTTTAAAACAAGACTTTTCTATTTTATTGTTTATCCCCCCCCTTTTTTATTTCATTCTTTTATTTTTCTGCAGGCTGTTAGTTTCGCGTCGAGTTTATCTGAAAGAGGATAAATTTCCGACAATATATGAAAAGGGTATTTCTTCGGACAGACTATTGTCGTGAAGATTTCAAACACCTATACATCTATTCAAACCCTTTGCACCATTGCATTGTAATAGACTACTACTACGATATTATCCCATTGATTACTGTATACGCAATAACCCTTATCTCCAAGTGGACTCCGGGCCTTGATAGATAATTTACCTGATAATACATCCTATAGTTGTGATAAACTATCAAAGTCTTCATTGGTGTTTTTCTTAATTGCTGAGAGGAGTAATGTGCCTTCAGTTGCAGGAGCTAATCCTGAGTCCAAGTGGCGGTACACGGGATTAATCTAATCACAACGTGAGGCGTGTGCCGTTTTCTTTGCCTTAAGAAAATCGATTTCGTCACTCGTGGATTCTCCGATAAGGAGATTAAAGAAACCAGTCCAACAACCCTGACTTGAGACGGATCGATCTTGGCTCAATTATTTTAATGTGTGAGCTATTTGGATGACCAGATAGCTGTTGACGCCCGTCCGCACTTGAAGTCGAAGTCTTACATACCAGTTAACATTCGTTATGGTTTTCATTGGGATATATAGACACTAGGTCTGTTTTGAACTAAAAACACGCTTTAAATAAAATAAGTTTAAACACAAATAAATTCATCCAGATAGGTTACAGAATCTTGCCTTTGGTAACATTTATTTATTGCATATTTATTTTTCATATTTTTTTCTGTTCTGTTAGTTACCGTGACAAATGCCTGAATCTCATTCTTTTTTTGGAGGGGGACTTTGTATACATTTAAATGTAGATATAATTTCCTTTTGGATTCGGAAAGCTTCTAAATAATTTCTATGTAGGCATTTTCTCCAAGATTTTGATAAACACTTGCGATATTTTCAAATGTCCAAAGCGAAAAAATACCATAAAATATTAATTATTTCAGAAGTTGTAACATCTCCATCGATGGTTCGCTTACGAAACGTTTTGGTGCTTGCTGAGAGAGAGGCGACAGATCGATTTTTTTTTTAAATAGGTCATTTTAAACAAAAATAATATTACTTACTTAACTGTCAAGTCGAAAATAGTAATATCTCCAAAAATTACGAAAATTCCTCGAGTAGAAAGTTATTTATGGTTAAAAGTAATTTTTACGAAAAATTGGGTAAAACTGCATTTTTCGTAGATGTTTTAAAGTAAACGGTGAAGCGTACAGAAATATGGGGCATAATTTAGAAAACATATTTTAGATTACATCGTAATAGCGTCCATTATTTGTACCCTATATCGATAGACTTTTTCTTTACAAAAATCACAATCGCTGTTACTCTACTCGATAAATTTTCGTCATTTTGGGATATATTACTATTTTCGCCATGACAAATAAGTAATATTTTTTTTGCTTAAAATAACATCTTTAAAAAAAATCGATCTGTCGCCCTCTCTCTCTCTCTCTCTCTCTCTCTCTCTCTCTCTCTCTCTCTCTCTCTCTCTCTCTCTCTCTCAACAAGCACCCACGTTTTTACATCTTTGTGACACAACAGAAATTTTTTGCTCCCATCCAAACTTATTGAGTGGAAAAATGCGGAAATATGAAATCAAAAAACTAACGATTAAAGAAAAAAAAATTAAAAATTGCCACCGCTACTGCCTAATAATCATTATGGCCCCCACACTACAGTCCATTGTGTATTAAAAGTCCTGCACTCAAACATATATCCATCGTCTGCTTTTTTTTTCAATTAGTTTCGTACAGCTTATATCAAACGTGACGTCATTTCACTATCTTTATTCCACAGCAGTGCGCATGCGTTTGTCTCATTTCCACCAACAATGGCGTTTCCCGACAGCGTAGTTTTATGCTGTCACCCGAGAGAATAAACTCTCGATTGACGTCCCATTGTCACAGAGTGATTATTATTTTATTTTATTGGTGTAGACGTATTTTATTTTAGTTGCTTTCTTTTCGCCATTGATTGGAGAGTGTTAATTTGTCCTTTTTTTTTTTTAATTTAACAGCTGTTGAAGACGCGATTTTTTCTGAGAGACATTGTTGCGTCCATAGCTTTGGGGAGACTATAAATTATTGAAACAGATGCAAATACACGCATTTTCTTGCGGCGCTATTAAATTTGAATCATCAAAAGTTCCGATGCTACGACAGAATTGCATTATTACGAAAATGCTAAGCGTTTTGGTCCGTTAAAAATAGAAAAAAAGATTTATAGCAGTTATATGGATGAAAATGGTTCAATTTGTACTCATTTTATACTAATCCCTATTCCCTGTAAATCCCTTACGATGCTTCGAACGAATACCATAATACTTAGTTCGCTGTACCTTATTATCCAAAAGGTCTATATAAAATTTCAGCTAAATCGACCTAGTAGTTTCCGAGAAAAAGTTGAACGGACAGACAGACAGACTAAGAGAAATATGATATAGATATTATAATTTTTTGTCGTTGTTGAATGGCTTTCAACCTGTAAGTCAGAATAACTTACTAACACCTCGAAACAATAACAAATAAAAAAAAATTTTTAATTATTCAAACGTAGTTGTTTGGTAAATATTATAAGATTTTTGTATGATTTCAGTCATCGGCCAATGAACAATTAAAATCTGGTAAACAAATAGACTTTCAAAGTAATTCAGAAATTATGTTTGTATATTTTTTAGATGAGGCTTAATAATTATTTTTTGTATTGTTTGGATTGGTTTGGACTATTGTTTTCGTCTTGGTTGTTTTTTCACAACGTTTCGGCCGATGTAACCTTCGACTGTCTTCAGTTGCATTTAAACTGGATGTTATTAGTGAATAGTGAAAAATAGTGCCAAGTCTATTTCATTTTTTAGTAAATCCGGGTCCATTCCGTCTTTTTGCTTTGTTTTGTTTTCTTAGCTTTGTTTTGTTTTTATTTTTTGTTTGTTGTTTCTTGTTTTTTTTTTTTTGTTTTTTTTTTTTTGATATGATGTTTGAATATTTTTTGGATGTTATTAGTGACTGGTGAAAAATAACGGAAAAAAAAACAACCAAGATGAGAACAATAGTCCAAACAATTAAAAAAATGATTATTAATCCACATCTCAAAACTATACAAACATCAAAAACGGAATGGACCCGGATTTATTAATAAGAAAAAAAAGGACTTGGCGCTATTTTTCAACATTCACCAATAACATCCAGTGTGAATGCACTTGAAGACGGTTGGAGGTTACATCGGCCAAAACGTTGTGGAAAAAGCAATCAAGATGAGAACAAACAATCCAAATAATACAAATATAAGTTGAACATATTAAAACATTAATAAATAAAATGGTATAAATATATAAATTCGATGAACACTTGTATGGTATTTGCCCTTGGTAGGCATCCAGCACTTGAAGACGGTTGGAGGTTACAACGGCCAAAACGTTGTGGAAAAAACAATCAAGATGAGAACAATAGTCCGAACAATCCAAATAATACAAAAAATAACATTGATAAACAAAATGGTATAAATATATACATTCGATTAACACTTGTATGGTGTTTGCCCTTGGTAGGCATCCAGCTTGGACAGAAACAGGAAGATTTTAGAAAATATCAAATTTTAATTTGAATAAAATAAAATACGCATCAGTTCAAACATTTCAAAATACAACCGCTAGAAACAACGCGCGGCTCTCTACATATTATTTCTCCAAATTTACAACATGGCAAGGAAGAGGAAAAGAAAAAAAGAAACAAAACAACACACTGAAGATGGAGTCTACCTCTGAAATATATTTGTGATAAATTTCAAACAAGTAAAATATTTGTTTATTTTTCCTAATATTACGTTGTGATTTGGTTTTCAAGCGCATTTGATGCGTATTTTATTTTATTCAAATTAAAACAACGTTTCTATATGAAGTCTTATTCTTGAGGTTATTCTCGCGTTGCCTACGCATAGTTCAAACATTTCAAAACACAACTGCTTACAGATTCTTTCTCCAAATTTACAACATGGCAAGGAAGAAGAAAAATAAAGGACTAGTTGTTAAAACTGGAAAAGAAAAGGACAAAATATTCTAATAAAAATATAATAAATTTATAACTTAAATATAACAGCATTAATTTTTTTTTAATTCAATTTAACATTATATAATCAATTCTTAATGCTGCAATATTTTAAGTTATAAATTTTTATTTTTTACTAGAATATATTGTCCTTTTCTTTTCCAGTTTTAACAACAGGTCCTTTACTTTTCCATGTTTAAGCTTAACTACATTACTTTTCATGCTCGCAGTTTTCTATTGTAATATATATATATATATATATATATATATATATATATATATATATATATATATATATATATATATATATATATATATATGGCTAAGGAATAAGGGTAGAGAGTTGTATTTTTTGGTTTCGATTCTAACTGATAGCACACAAGTCATACACACACACACACACACACACACACACACACACACACACACATATATATATATATATATATATATATATATATATATATATATATATTAGTTTTCATCTCACAAACATATATTATGTTCAGCATGATAATCGATAGAGAATTGTCTCTATAATAATAAATACGTAATCTGCACGAATTAAAATAATTTTTTTTTTTTTCGCAATTTCACTCCAAACAAGACTCAGTTCCACTTTGATGTAGGGGGCTACTACCTGCGACATAAATTGCAGGGGTACTATGTAGGGAATCGAGCAGCAATATGTATGTGTCCATTACACTTGAACTTCTGCATGTCAGTACAGTCGGGAAAGCAGGAACCCGGAAGGGAATTTCAAAGTCTACCAGTTCTGGAGAAGAAAATATTAGAGTAGAAGGCTTTCTGGCATCTGGAGATCTCTACTGTGTAGGGGTGGGATTTTGCTGCTTGTCAGATTTATCGGGGGGATTTACGTCGAGGGGGTACAAGGGCTTGTAGTTCATCAGATCACCTACCATTAAATACTTGTAAAATAGGCAGAGGAATGCAACATTACTTTTCATCGATGGGACAGAGGCTGAAGCCTAGCATAAAGTTCATGACCTATTAGGTTAGCGACTCTCTTTTTAAACCTGTCGAGGAGTGAGAGACTAGTAGTAGATATACCAGATCAAAAGTGACAACAATACTCCATACATCGGCGAATGGTGGCCTTGTATACACAACCATTTTGTCCAGCACCTCTCACCCTAAAACTGAAACTTTTAAATAAAATAAAATGACAGTTCAATCAAAAATTACTATCAAAGCAGGCATAAACTCAAACAAAACCAATTCGCCTCCTGCCTTGAGGCTTGCAGTCATGAATATCCACCGGCTAGAATTAATTTAGATAATGCTGATTCATTTCTCCGAGCAAACTCCCCGAATATCTCGGCACTCCTCCATGCCCTCTAACCACTTTAACATGCCTGACAGACATATGCACGGACTTGTATATTCGAAACACCTTGACTAGATAATCCAAACTAGAATCAGACACTCAAGCCTTTATGTGCTTTAGACCAAAACATGCAACATAATATTAGCTACTTGTATTTTCTCTACAGCTCTCCCTCGACCCAGGACTGTACCGAGGCCACCGAGAGTAAGTACAGGCCAATGAACATGACAGCGTGACGTCATTACCAGATCAACATGTAGGTATATGGTGCCTAAAGTTTCTTGTGTTCAAACACGTAACAACGCTATTAGCCATAAAAATATTTTTCGTTGCCCTTTACGCGCTAATAGCCATAAAAATATTTTTCGTTTCCTCTTGCAGTAATTTAAACGTACATGTATTTTTTCTCTAAAGAGAAAGAACAATTCTTTAATTGGATAATGACATAATTGCACATTGGGATAATTTTAATCTAACAAATTATAACAGTATTGCGTTGTTATCTCTAATAAGGGATTAGAAGAGATGACGTATATTATATATTTGTTGTATCAGAAAGGTGATTGTCTAGTTGTTCTGTCTATTTGTTCATATGCCGTTGTGTGTGTGTGTGTGTGTGTGTGTGTGTGTGTGTGTGTGTGTGTGTGGTACATATATTTTCAGACATACCTCCTGCTTCTTAGATGTTGGTCCATCTGGAATCATATCGTCTTAGAGGGGAGACCTGGTACCTGCTTTGGATGAAGATTCAATCACTCAAGACAAGGAATTGGTTTTATAGTTTATTTCACTTTCCAGATGTCTCGCAGAAGATGGAAAGTGAATCTCTGGCTTGTGTTGTTCTGTTTTACACACGTCAGCGTCCCCCCCAGTGAAGGGGAGGAGACAACGGTGTAGCCGTCTGTCCTCTTCTAAATCCAAACTAAATCTCCACGATTCAGCTAACCTGATCACGTGACTCACACGCAATCCGATCAGCTGATCTTGACTTCCGGTCTACGTGTCTCAATCTAATTTACACACCTCCCTCTCTTTCTCTCTCTCTCTCTCTCTCTCTCTCTCTCTCTTGATCCATTCTCTAACATTCCATCTATCCTTATTTTTAAAAAATGTACGCATGTTTAAATTCTAGTACATTTTTTTATATCTACACAACCACATGGCTAAGAAAGATCAGGCT
Source organism: Euprymna scolopes (assembly GCF_053919585.1). Taxonomy (NCBI): domain Eukaryota; kingdom Metazoa; phylum Mollusca; class Cephalopoda; order Sepiida; family Sepiolidae; genus Euprymna; species Euprymna scolopes. The sequence continues at coordinate 97,908,833 of NC_136509.1, forward strand.
AAGAAAAAAAACTCCTTTAGTCAGTCCTTTCCAACTGACTTCACAATTATTATTTATTTTATTTTATTTTATTATTAGATCAGACCCTCTCTGATCTTCTTGGCATTTACTTTTTAGGTGTAGGGTATTCCTCCCCTGGTCCACGTCAGCTGCTTTATCCAGCCACCCTTATGCCGTAAACTAGAGGTCTCACTTTACCTCTTTCGAAATTGACGACTCCTTTCGTCCCAAAAGTGCCCTGATCGTATCCTTTGCCCGGTTGTTCTATTAAGTATGGCTTTGTTTTCATTTTGTAACTATCTTATCTTTTCCGGGACATCTCAAAGCTCAGAATTAATATTCGTGGTTGGCTTCTAAAGTTAAAGATATACCTTTTTTATCACCGAAGAAAATCGAATATTTCATTTTATTTATTTTTTTAAACCGCAAAACAAACAATTTTTATATGAGAATATTTTTTAGTCCCTTCTTTTAATAATAAATAAAACTTTTCATTGAGTATTTCCAAACATTATAAAGTTAGAAGCATTTTTCACGACAGTTTTTGTTCATAATTTTTTTATTGAACGAAAACTATGTTCTCTATCGAGACATAAGGAACACAAATTCATCTTAAAAATTCATTAATCAGTTTTAATTAAAGTTTTGACATTAACTAAAAATAAAGAATTTTAGTTAGCATATTTTCTTATGTTTTATCTTATAAATAAATGGGTACTTCACGGGGGAACGTGGACCCTGCGTAAACTGTGATTTTATTCAACTATTACTCCCTGAAAGCGTTTTCTTTCATTTTCTTTGTATATACCTCAGGCATTTTTTTTTTTAATCGTGCGTGTATTTATTTTTTGGAATTTTTTTTTTTTTTTTTTTTTTTTTCGTTTTTGGGGATAAATTTGATTCATACTTTTATTTCGTGCTTTTTTTATTTTATTTCAATTTAATTGTTTTATTATTTTCTCCACTAAAGATTTTTTTTTTTTGTTAAATTATTTTTTCATACATATTCAAATAATGTCCCCTCCCCTTTTTGGCCTCAAATAGTACCTGCAAAAATGTTTTCGTGATTAAATAAACCAAAGAAAACCTTTTGCGCTTACAGGGAGCAATCATTAAATGAAAACACCGTTTATACAGGGTCCACGTTCCCATGAAGTACGATTAAATGTTGTACACACTCTGCTGAAATAAGATTATTATTTAGAAAGCCATTCTTAACAGGAGCATGGGGTTTTCTAACTATTCCGCACTTTCACCTAATAATTTAATGAAAAACAGATACCATAAAAATTTAATTTAACTTGGAAATATTATCCAAAATATAGCACGGTGCGTACACTGCACAAGCACTATTATTATTATTATTATTATTTTTATTGTTGTTGTTGTTGTTGTTGTTGTTATTATTATTATTATTATTGTTGCTATTATTATTATTATTATTACAACGATAATAAAAAAAAAGAAACTGGTGTGGATAACATCGATTGGCGCCACATCAACTAGTTGTGAAGGGTCAGGGAGGATGGAAAGATCGAGGTGGGAGAGTACTAACCAGATCTCCACTGGAAGTATGCAGTTCAAATTTGGTACCTGGGGGGGGACATTTCGTCACACACACCCCGGGAAACACCAATGGTTGACGCCAACGAGAAATCAATGGCAAACAGCTGTTGCGATAACGTGCAATCATCTGCACGAGTGGTCAAGGGGTGGAGAACATTGGAAATCTGAGAAGACTTGTTGTCACTTGGTCTCCAGTAGATACCACAGGTTACTGCCAGTGAGCGATCACTGATGATGGCCTGTGAGACAACTCCTAGTGAGTGAAATAATAATAATAATGTCCCCTCCCAAATTTACCACCATCCTGATTTAATATCGTAGATGTTTACTACATTTTCTTAGTTTTTAACCAATGTTCACATTATATGTATTGTATTATATTATGATTATATTATTATAGTATGATTATCTTTTAGTAGTTATGTGAACTTCATTTCCATATCATATATTCTGCACTGATATGAAAATAAAGACTAGCGGAGTAAAGGATTCCTAACCATGTAACTGATGAAAATACGCTACACATATTAATGAAAAAGATGGGAAAAAATGAACATAGAAGAACAGAAAACCAAAACTTTAATTTCTGTATTAAAAGTAATAGTTATTTAAATATTTCAACATATAGTCTTGTGGGGAAAAATCCAGCTTCCCAAAAAGGGGTACTCTGGATAGGAAGAAAAATAAAAATTGTTTCAGTCATGAAGGATTTTTCCTCCACCGGCCGAGGACAGTAAAGGTGAATTGTAGCATCAGAACAGATACTACACTGTTATCTTGTCTCGACGGCCAAGAATTGTTTGTGTTTTATGTTTCTTTAATTGTTTGTTTCCTAAATTCATAATTCAGTTTTATCAGTATTAGATTGTCTATTGCTTTAAAATTACGTAATTTTACATAATATTTATATTTTATATTGAATAAAGTTCAGTTTCATTATTAATCGAATTAGGTGCCTTTCTTTTCTTTTTTAACATGTTTTAATGTTCTGTTTTAAAATGCCTTCATATTGTATCGAAAGTAACAGTTCGATAAATCTTACCTACAGTGCCTGCAGGCATTTTTCAGTTAATAGGCCTTCTATATCTCGGTGGCCGTGACTGTACCCTAACCAACAAAGTCTCTGACAGCACTTTCCTTCGATACTAGCGTGCAAGTACATGTATTTGGTGATTTTAATGTCCACCACATTGGCTTGATTTCTCTACTTACACAGACACAGCTGGTAGCATAACACATAGCTTCTCTATATCCCATTCTCTATCACAGACAGTTGCGTTTTCAACCCGTTTCCCAGCCTCACTTTTAGATCTATTTCTGATAACAGTTCCTAATGATGCCCATAGCTCACTCAGGAATGCTGATCACATTGTGATAATGATAAAAATCACCTTAAACTTTCGACCCAAAGCTGAAGAGCCATTGTTTAAAACGACAAGGTACTACAATAAGACTGACTAGGAAGCCATCAGGAATCTCATCAAAGATGGCCCATGGAAAAATATATTTTCTCTTTCTGAAGAACAGTGCCCAAATGAGACCATTGAAGGGTTGAAAGTGGCAATTGATGCACATATTCTCACACGAAAGTTCTTTAGAAACCCCAACTCTCCCCAATGGTTTACTTCTACTTGTGCAGCTGCCATTGCTCAAAGGCAGCATGCATACCACAGATTTATCCGACATAAGTCTATTACAACAGACAAAAGTTTATAGAAGCTAGAAGTAACTGTGAAAAAGAAATAGTGACAGCTAAGAGAGAATATACCGAAACTATTAGAAAATGCATTGAAGCGCAGAAGTTAGGAACTCCTGATTTCTGGAAAATCTATGACAGTGTAGTAAATAATGAGCACTCAACAATTCCTCGACTATCCAACAATCATAAGATTGTTTGCACGGCAACCGAGAAGGCTAACATGCTTGCCCGTCGGTTTTCCTCAAACTTTACATTGAGACCAGCAAACCACTCCCTTCCTGATTTTCCTTTGCAGATAGAAACCACACTAAATGATCTGAAAATCACCCCTTCTTAAGTACATGACATCATAAAACCCCTAGACCTTTCAGTAGCATGTGAACCTGATGTCATCCCAGCTGTACTATTTAAAAATGCTCGCTGGAGTTGCTTCAGTTCTCTCCAAACTTCAACAAATGCCTTAATGAATCTTGCTTCCCTGACTGCTGTAAAACTGCTTCTGTAGTACCAAGAATTCTGGCCAAAAAACTGACCCATTAAATTATTGCCCTATTAACCTCCTCCTTTTTTCGTCAAAATAGTTGAGTCCATAATTAATCAAGCTCTAGTCCTCCACCTTACAGTTTCTAAACAACTGTTCGATTAACAATATGGATTTAGGTAAGCCCATTCTACTGTAGATACCCTAATTGTAATCTCTGAACGTATGTACATGCACTGGATAAAGCAGGGGAAGGTAGGGTAGTAGCCCTAGATGTATCTAAAGCTTTTGACAGAGTATGACACGATATTTCTTTCAGGAAAATCAGATCATATGGTATTACTGAACTAATACTTAACATAACTAAATCCTTCTTAAATAAGAGAAAGATCCAGGTTGTCCCAGACGGTTATGTCAAAACAATATGATATTAATGCGGGTACCTCAGAGGTCGCTCCTCGGACTTTTATTATTCCTGTTATTCATAAATTTAAGCGTATATTACGACCAGATAACTCCGGATGGTCTGCTAGTATGATCTAAATGTGTTTGCCATCATGTGACGTAATCCAGGTGTGTTGCAAACGCACTGCAGTCTTATTTAAACTTAACCGCCCTGTTAACCAACATGTTGAAATTGGATCGATCGAAACGCGACCATCGGCGGTATAAAAAAAAAAATTTAAAAAACGGTTGTAAAACTTCTTGTTTACGCGTTTGGAAGATCATTAAACGTTCATTATTGTTCTGTTCATTATCTGATTATCGCTCGCATAAAAGAAGCGTTTACACGTTCATCTGATAATGAAAACAAAACAGTATGTTTTAATTCATTAACAATGCATTTGCTGACTTGGTAAATACTACACACACGGTAGAACGATAAAATGTTCGTCCTAAAGACAACATTACAGCTTTATCTCCAAACTTTTATTGAAAAAATCAATTCAGGTAACTTGATTATGTAGTAGAGCTGACATCTATTCAATGTAGCCGCCTTCAGCCTCAATCCACAAGCGCCAGCGGGAAATTGGCGAATACTCGATGGATGGCGGCGATCAGGCTGGCTTTGGTGTTGTGGGAGGTCATGTTGGTGATGTTGTTGACGTATGACCAAACAAAGTAGTCCAGCGAGTCCAGATCGGAGTAGAAGGGGGCCGGTGAGAGAAGGGTACAAAGTCGTAGCACTCCTTCTGAAGCCTAGCCTGGGTCCCTTTGGACGTGGGCCAGCGCCGAGGCCTGTGTCACATTGTGTCACTTTCAGACATGATAGAAGGCTCCTATTGCTCTTGGGATTTGTATGTAATTAGATGGTCTGTAACAAAAAAAATAAAACCGGTTTTCATCAAATGGAAATGGAATCATGTTGTCTTTTCTAGGGCGACAATTTTATCGTTCCACCCTTTACACACAAAAAAAACACATTAGCGCTACGTGATATGGCAACACCAATTTGATTTTTTTTTTTTTTTTTACATGGAGTTCACCACTTATCAAGGCACAGTGGTCACTCGGGGATAAGGGTTATTATGTGTACAGTACTCAATGGGATAGTGTAGCAATAGTATTGGAGAATTGATAAGGTGTCATTACTTGGGGGGGGCGGTTCATTAGGAATTTGTTTGTGTTGGACTTGAAGACATCCAGGTTGAAGTCGGGGGGGAAACAGGCAAGCGGAACAGAGTTCCACAGGCGTGCAGTTCTAAGAAAGAAGCTTTGTTCGTGGAATCTACGTTTTGATTTAGGCACAGATAAAGAGTGGGGAAAATTATTGACGGTGGTTTCAGCTAGTCGGGTGTTTTTTGAAAAAGATTGGCGAGGGGGGGACCAGAAAATGGAGCTCAGAT